>NW_027186304.1:1925989-1970989 GCF_028583685.1 Petaurus breviceps papuanus | reverse complement strand
CCAATTAAAAGAAATAGGGAAGGAAACAATATCTTAATAAAAGTTGTCATAGAAAATGAAATAATATCAATAATAAATACATGTGCCCCAAATGGTATATGATCCAATTTTTTAAAGGAGAAATTAAATGAATTACAGGAGGAAATAGTAAAACTATAATAGTGGGTGATCATATCCTAAAGAATGAGTGGGTCAGAAAACAAATCAGAGGGGTCATACATTGTGACCAAGGATGGTTTATACTAGGAATACAGGGCTTGTTCGGTATGAGGAAAACTATCCACATAAGTGACCACTTTAATAACAAAAGTAACAAAAATCACCTAATTATATCAACAAATGCAAGAAGAAATGCTTTTGAGAAAATGCTTCACTCATTTGTATTAAAAATCACTGGAAAGCATAAAAATAAATGGAACTTTTTTTCTTAAAATGATGAATAGCATCTACCTAAGACTACCAGCAGATCATATTTGTAATGAAAAATAAGGTAGAAGCCTTCCTAGTAAGATCAGGGGTGAAGCAAGAATGTCCATTATCACCACTATTATTCAGTATTACACTAGAAATGCTAGCTATAATAATAAGAAAGAATTAGAAGAGATAGCGAGGAAACAAAACTACTACTCTTTGCAAATGATGATATTCTTAGAGAATATTAAAGAATCAACTCAAAAATAGTTGACATGATTAGCTTTAACAAGGTGACAGGATATAAAACAAACCCACAGATATTATCAGCATTTGTATATATTACCAACAAAGTCCAGCAGCAAGAGATAAAAAGAGAAATTCCATTTAAAGTAATTGTAAACAATATAAAATACTTGAGAATCTACCTGCCAAGACAAACCCAGCAACTATATAAACACAAGCACAAAACACTTTTCACAGATATAAATTGAGATCTAAACAATTGGAAAAATATGTTACTCATGGGGAAGCTGAGCCAATAGAATAGCAAAAAAGACAATTCTACCTAAGTTAATTTATTCATTATGTCATACCAATCAAACTGCCAAAAATAATTTTATAGACCTCGAAAAACATTTAGAAAATCATACAGAAGAATAAAATGTCATGAATGGCATCCTAGATATACTATATCTCAAACTTTTTTATAAAGTGGTAAGTTTCAAAACATTCTTTTGTTCAATAAGAAATAGAGAACATTATACACAGTAAAAGTCACATTGTGTGATGACTAAGTTTGATAGACAGTTCTTCTCATATATGATCTAATACAATGAAAACAAAAAAACAAAAGCTCATCGGGGAAATGCTATCCACATCCAGAGAAAGAACTATGGAGTCTGAATGCAGATCCAAGCATATCATTTGTTCTTTTTTTTTCTTCTCATATTTTTTTCCTTTTTGTTGTGATTCTTTTTTCACAATATGACTGAGGCAAAAGTATGTTTAATATTATTGTACACATATAGCCTATATCAGATTGCTTGCTATCTTGGGGAGTTGGGAGAATGGGTAGTGAGAGCTAAAAAAAAATAAATTGGAACTCAAAAACTTAAAGTGGATGTTGAAAGCTATGTAATTGGAAAAAATAAAATACTCTTAAGTGAAAAAAAAAGTTTTTGCACAAATAAAGCATATGTAAGCAACATTAAAATGGAAGCAGAAAATTGGAGGAAAATTTATAGACAGTTTCTCAGATAATTGTCTCATATCTCATCTATTAGAAAATGAGTCGTTCTTTAATTTATACATATTAAAATATATGAATTGGGAGTTTTCTGATGAAGAAATCAAAGCAATTCACAGTCATATGGAAAATGTTCTAAATCATTATTGATTAGAGTAAATTATCATTTTTCACCTATCATATTGGCTAACACGAATGAAGGAGAAAGTAAAATTTGGAGGTTATGTGGAAAAATTGAGACTAATTCAGTGTTGATGGAACTTTGAATTAATTCAATCATTTTGGAGAGTAATCTGGAATTATGCCCAAAGATATATTAAATTGCCCATACCCTTTGACCCAGCTGTACCACTCAGATGTTTATGTCTAAAGGTGATTAAGGAAAAAGAAAAAGAACCTATATATTCTAGCATGCTTATAGCAGCTCTCTGTGGCAGCAAAGAACTAGAAATTATGGGGATGCCTATTAATTGGGAAACAGTTGAACAAGTTGTGGTGTATGATTTTGATAAATATCTTTGCACTATAAGAAATTATTGGCTTGATGACCTTAGGAAAAAAACCATGGATAAATTTGAACAAAATCATGAAGATTGAAATGAGAAGAATGAAGAGAAAATTGTATAGAGTGACAGCAATATTGTTTTAAGAGCAACTTTGAGTGACTAAGTCATTTTGACTATTATAAGTACCCAAATTATCTACAAGTTATCTATGAAGGAAAATGCTATCTAAATCCAGAGAAATAACTAATAAATAGATTTAAAGAAAAATTATAATAATATAATATTGTAATAATCATATGAATTATATAGAATAATTGTATTAATATATACATATATAATGTGTGCACATAGATCTATTTATATATACATATATTTGTGCATATTTATGTATGTATTGTACACACACACACACACATTTGAGTCTAATGGTAGCCATCTCTAGGGCAGAGAGTAAGGAAAGAAAAAAAAAGAAAATTTCATGATAACATTAGTGTATATTGTAAAGGAATAGCAATTGTATTTAATAGGTTTAGCAGTTTCAAGTGCCATCATCTTTTTTTCCCTACTCTCTGCATTATAGAAATGTTTAAAAAATTCTTAAATTCAGAATAAAATTAATTAATTAATTAATTTTAAACAGAATCATATGTGTCCAAGGCTATTTACTGGATACTGGAAGCTTTTCATTCCTTTTAGAATCTTTATAAATTTCCCATCTGGGGACAAAGGCATGCCAATTATGATTTTACAGATTCATACATGACCATGACATAGTTTTATAAGTGTTTTCCATTAACAATAGTACTTTATGGAAATTATAGTTTCTTTATACATCTTTAAAAATTTTAGTTATTCAATGTATTATGCATACATATATATTCATCTTACTGAGCATCTTCCTTTGTTTTTCTTAAATATTTTAAATTAATTTTTATACTACTCGAATTTCCTAACAGCCTCCTTCCAATACAACCCCCCATAAAAACCACACTTAAGCAAAACAAATGTAAACATTTGCCATTTCTATAAATATGAGCTTATTCTGCACTAACAGTCTACCATTTCTCTGCCAAAGAAGTAAATGATATGATACACCAACAGTCTTCCAAATTATTTTTACTGCTTTGTTCAACTTTCTGAAGTATTTTAATATTATTTTTCTTCACATGATTGCAGTAACCATGTTCATTGTTCTTTTGATTCTAATTACTTGACATTATTTGAGTTTTGATCAGAGCCTTCTGATTCATTCTCATAGGTCTCTCATACTCCATGACACAGGCAACATCTAGGCTCAAGTGGACTGAGTTAAATCCTAAAGAAGCCTGGCCCCAAAAAGTGAAGTCAGATTTAGGTAATATGTTTCAGTTCTTTATGTTACCACCCCTGAGTGTTCCATAGAAAATCTTATTAGGAAAACTTACATGTGGCTCATGTTTAGGGACTTTCCTGAAAGAAATTTACAGGATATTTCTATTAATGAGGTTCTTAATGCACTAAATCATTTTCAAATTTGGAAGTCATTTAATTCTTCCTCCACAAATTGCTTAAAGCAGAAATAATTCATACATAAGCCTTAGTAATTACTTAAGAATCAACAATAACCCAGCTCACACTATACTCTCAGAAATTTAATATAACTTCATATGACTGAATATTTCAGTTTTACCTCAGAACTGTACTGTTCAAGCACCTCCCAAATTTCATATCTTCTGACAAACAAGGCATAGCACTTCAGCCTAATCAACTGGAGAATCTTCCTTGGGGTGAACCTGATCCTCTGAGACATATTTGTGGAAAACTCTCCTAATGGAGAGCCAGTTCTCAATTCTAGACCTCTTTCACTCAAATGGTAGGAAAAAAGGGAGAAAATGACCATTTCACAGTTATTTGTTGATGGAGAAAGAGAAACAAAACTGAAGAGGTGTTCAACAACTTGAGATGTAATCTCAGGCTGGCCTAGGCAAACACTCATTCTATCACAGGGATACTTAAGGACTAACCACGAGTCACTTTTTGCCAATGTGGTTCAGCAGGATATTTAACCTATGGCCCCCTAGAAAAAGCTAAGGTTCATAATCACTCTCCTCTATTATGTTACAAATTCAAATTTTGCAATTAAAATGAAGGAATAAAACCAAGTGTCATAGTAATAAAGGAAATTCAAGTATGGCTTGGAGGTGATGATGTGAAGAGGGTGGTATGCACAATAAGAAAGGATCTCTCCACTTTTCTGGATCACTGAAGTTTTAGAAAAGCCAAGTACTTAAATGAAATATATACCCACAAACAGCTAGGATAACATGGGGGAGAAAAAGTAGATGGAATGTAAAAGTGTTGCATCTCACATTGTTTTCTACTTAATTGGATTTTGCCAGTTTTCATATAGGTTAAATGGAAAAACACTTTTTGGATGGTAATTTTGATAAGACTCTCTTGTATCAGAGTCACTCTCAAGAAAAACTCAATAGCCAAAGGCTAAATTCAAACAGAGAATCAATAAACATTTGATCTTAAAAGAAATTGCATGATAATTTTTCCAGTCTCTTATACCATATTTTTTCTAGTTGCTATAATAGATGCTACCTGACAACCTGACCTCCACAGGTTAAAAACAGCTTTGATTCTACCTTCTCAGATTTCTCTTTTATGTTTTGTGAAATAAGTCTGAAATAGAAGACTGTGGAAAACTACTCAGGTAAGATCATAGAAAAAAAGAGAACCTCTCTTTAGGGTCCACTGTCATTTTCATTTAAAGGTATTTAATTGATTACAGTACTATGGCTTTTGCTTAAATAGCAATGTGTAGACATAAGACCATTTAAAGATAAAAATGTTAACAGCTAATGTTTAATTTAAGTCATCTCTTATTGTATTGATCCATAATTATTTTCAGTAGAATATGAGTTTCTTGAGGGCAGGGAATGAATTATTTCTACTCCCTTTCCTTGTCAGCAAGGAATTATTTCATTAATTATATTTATGTTCCCCATGACTGGTACAGTGGCATATAGTAGGAGCTTAACAAATGCTTTTTAAATTCTGTGATAAATTTGAGTCCCCAATGCCTAGCACAGTTCCTTGATTATTATTTTCATTTAATAACATATTTTTGAATTGAATTGAAATAGGAAAAGGGAATATTTGTGGTTACAAGTATGGAGAAGGGTAGTTTAAAGGACTTAATAAATGACTTGAAAAGAAAAAAAAAGCTGAAAAGGAGAATTAATGAATATGTAAATGTATGAATAAAGAATATTTATGTGCCAGCCATTGTACTAGGTTTTGGATATAGATATACAAAAGTATTCTTATGGACGTTCCTTCCTTCCTTCCTTCCTTCCTTCCTTCCTTCCTTCCTTCCTTCCTTCCTTTCTACGTTTCTTCCGTTCTTCCTTCCCTCCTTCCCTCCTTCCTTCCTTCCTTCCTTCCTTCTTTCTTTCTTTCTTTCTTTCTTTCTTTCTTTCTTTCTTTCTTTCTTTCTTTCTTTCTTTCTTTCTTTCTTTCTTTCTTTCTTTCTTTCTTTCTTTCTGTCTTTCTATTAAATTAGCTATTTTTAGTTTTCAGCAATCACTTACGTAAGTTTTAAATTCTCTCTCCTTCTTCTCCCCTCTGTCCCCAAGAAGACTTTCAATATGACATGGGTGGGTCGCACAGACATGGAGGTGTTGGAGGCCAATCCAGCACGTGGAGGCTGATGCAGCACAAAGAGGCTTATGCAGCCAGAGCAAGCTAAGGAAAGTTGATTCACCACACACAGGGGTGATTCCCAGGCCTATCACCACAGGACTGGGAATCTGTCAGAGCTGAGCAAGAGACTAACACAGGGCCTACAGCAGTGACAACAGCTACTCCTGGAGCTATCAACCTACAGCCAGAAAGTCTAAAAATCACCTACCTGAACTTCCTGGGACCAAGATGGCTGAGTAAACCCCAGATGCTCTAACCTCCCCCCCACCCTAAAACCTAGAGAATATTGCCCCAGAGTAAAATGCTAAAATAGTGGAACCAACTGAAGGTTTGGAAGTCATAGAAGAAGGGAGTAGCTTATGCTGTGCTTCACAATGAGAAAAGAAAAACAGATTACAAAGACTTTAGAATTCTATTACTGTAAACAAGAAAAAGAAAATTCAGGATACGACATTGACTCTACACCCACAGCTGAAACCTCAAAGGGGAATATGAACTAGTCTCAAGACCAGAAATCATTCTTTGAAGAGCTCAAGAAGGACTTTAAAAACCAAATTAGAGAGGTAGAAGATAAATTGACCAGTTCTTTTAAAATTACAATTGTGAAAAAAAATAGAAGAACATTTCACTGCAGAAAACATCTCCTTAACAAGTAAAATGTGTGAAATAGAAAAAGAGGTTCAAAATATAACTGGACAAAATAAATCCCTAAAAATGAAATATGGACATATGGGAAAGGAGCATCAAAAATTAACTGAGGAAAATAATTCGCTAAAGATTAGAATCAGTCAAATTGAAGCTAATGACTCTATGAGGCATAAAGAATCAGTCAAACAAAACCTCAAGAATAAAAAATTAGAAAAAGATGTCAAATATTTTGTTGGAAAAATAACTCACCTGGAGAACAGATCCAGGAGAGATAATCTAATAATTATTTGTCTACCAGAAATTCATGATAAAAAAAAGTGCCTGGACAATATCTTCAAAGAAATCATCAAGGAAAATGTCCCTGAGGAACTAGAACTAGAAGGTAAAATAGTTATCAAAAGAATCCTCTGGACAACTCCTGAAAGACATCCCAAATTGAAAGCCCTGAGAAATGTTGTAGCCAAATTCCAGAACTATCAAGTAAAGGAGAAAATATTGCATGCAGCCAGAAAGAAACAATTCAAACATCATGGAACTACAGTAAAGATCACAGAGGATCTAATAGCTTCTCCATTGAAAGATCAGATGGACTGGAATATGATATTTCACAAGGCAAAAGAGTTTGGGTTACAATCACAGATCAGCTATCCAGCAAAACTGAGGATAATCTTTCAGAAAAGGAGATGTTCATTCAATCAAATAAGGGAATTCCAGACTGTTCTTTTTTTTTCCCCACCTATATAAGGAGAAACTTCTTTTTTATTTTTTTTAAATTAATTTGTCTGTTTACTTTTGGTTTACAGGATTCAATTCCACAATTCCTTGAGTTTCACATGTTGGCCCCATCCTTACCCTCCCCCCCATGGCAGCATATATTAAATATAGGATCTGTAAATACTTTCACATTATACATTTGTCAGGTTATAAAGACAGATTTTATCAGATGGAATGAAAAATGGTAAAGAGGACATAAAACCAAACAATAAAAGGAAAAAAGATCAGATATTTTGTTTCCATCTGGATCTAAACTTAGTTCTTTCTAGTTCTTTCTCTGGATGCACACATTTCTCTCCATCATGAGTCTTTTGGGATTGACTTATATTACGGCATTGCTAAGAAGAGTCCAGTCTATCAAAGTTAGTCATTACACGTACATTGTGTCCTTTCAGACTGTTCTGATGAAAAATACAGAGCTCAATGGACAATTCAATCTCTAAGTGCAAGACTCAAGAGAGACATAGAAAGACAAGCATGAAAACACACACACACACACAATAACTTTTTATTTATTTAATAAGAGCAAACTGTTTACATCCCTATATGGGAAGATGATATGTGTCAATATTGAGAATTATATAATTATTATAAAATTTAAAAGGGATATAGATAAATAGAGGGTGTGGGTATAAATTAACTAAAGTAATAATAATAATAATAATAATAAACCTTATAAGGGGAGCAAAGTGACCATAATGGGAGAAGAGGAAAGGAGGAAGCAGAAAAGGGTAAATTATGCCATACAAAAGGGCATAAATCATATGATAGTAGAGGGAAAGAGGGGAAGGAGATGAACATTATATAAGCTTCGCCCTCATTGGTTTTGGTGTAAGGAGGGAATAACTTAATCAGTTAAGCATAGTACTCAATCGTGAAGAGACTTAAACTTATCATATTAAAGGAAAAGAGGGGAAGGAGAGTAGCACTGTATGAGATTTATTCTCATTAATCTTGGTTCAAGGAAGAAATAACATTCTCCATTAAGTATAAAGATATAGTATACCCTACAGAAAATAGGAGGGGGGAAGGGTTGAAAGGGGGGGGTTAGAAGGGAAGGAAGAAGTAGTAAGGGAGAAGAATAGAAAAAGGAGGAGGATTGATAGGGAGGGAATACATAGGGAGGCAGTTGTCAAAAGGAAAACTCAAGGAAGGGAAGGGAGAAATAAAAGCATAAACAGGGGAGCAAATAGGAAGGAAGGAAAGACACAGTAATCATAACTGTGAATGTGAATGGGATGAACTCTCCCATAAAACAGGTGGATAGCAGAATCAATTAAAAATCATAATCCTCCAATATGCTGTCTAAAAGAAACACATTTGAAACAAGAGCATATGCCAAGGTAAAGGTAAAAGGCTGGAGTAGAATATATTATGCTTCAGCTAAAGTAAAAAAAAATCAGGGGTAGCAATCTTTATTTTAGATAGTGCAAAGGCAAAAAAATAGATCTAATTAAAAGAGGTAAGGAAGGAAACTATATCCTGGTAAAAGGTACCATCGAGAATGAAACAATATCATTACTGTACATATATGCACCAAGCAGTATAGCATCCAAATTCCTAGAGGAGAAGTTAAGGGAATTAGAGGAAAAAATAAACAGCAAAACTATATTAGGGGGCACCTCAATCTTTACCTCTCTGAACTTGATAAATCTAACCTCAAAATAAATAAGGAAGAATATAAGGAGGGGAATAGAGAATTTTAGAGAGGCTAGAGATGATAGAACTCTGGAGAAAATTGAATGTGGATAAAAAGGAATATACCTGTGGCAGCTATGTGGTGCAGTGAATAGAACAGCAGCCCTGGAGTCAGGACCACCTGAGTTCAAATCTGGCTTCAGACTCTTAACACTAAAATACCATGTGACTTTGGGCAAGTAATTTAACTACAATTGTCCTGCTTTCCCTTCTACAAAAAAAGCAAAAAAAAGGAATATACCTTCTTCTCAGCAGCACATGGTACATACACAAAAATTGACCATGTACTAGGGCATAAAAACCTCACAATTCAGTGCAGAAAGGCAGAAATACTAAATACATT
The DNA here is from genome assembly GCF_028583685.1 of Petaurus breviceps papuanus. Lineage (NCBI taxonomy): Eukaryota > Metazoa > Chordata > Mammalia > Diprotodontia > Petauridae > Petaurus > Petaurus breviceps. The sequence continues at coordinate 1,961,670 of NW_027186304.1, read as the reverse complement.
CAGACAATGAGGCAATAGAAATTGTGTGTAATACATGCCATGGAGGGATAGATAAAACACTAAGTGGAAACTAAATAATTTAATCCACAAGAATGAGGGGGTAAAACAAGAAATTATAGAAACAATCATTAACTTTATTTAAGAGAATGACAACAGTGAGACAACATACAAAAACCTGTGGGATGCAGCAAAAGCAGTCCTTAGGGGAAGTTTTATATCTCTGAATGCATACTTGAATAAAATAGAGAAAATGGGGATCAATAAATTCATCATGCAACTGAAAAAGCCAGATAAAGAACAAGTAGAAAATACCAATTAAATACTAAATTAGAAATAATGAGAACCAAAGGAGAGATTAATAAAATTGAAATTAAGAAAATGATTGCATTAATAAATAAAACTAATTGGTTTTATGAAAAAAACAATGCAATTGATAGACCTTTAGTCAATATGATAAAAAAGAAAGAAGAAAACGAAATCATAAGTGTCAAAAATGAAAAGGATGAATCTACCTACAATGAAGAGGAATTTGAAACACTCAGAAATTATTTTAGCCAATTGTATGTACATAAATTTGGCAATTTTAGTAAAATGTATGAATATTTACAAAAAATATAAGATGCCTAGATTAACTGAACAGGAAATAAAATGCTTATATAACGACATTTCAGAAAAATAAATTGAAGGGGAGGCCAGGTGGCTCAGCGAGTAAGAGCACTGGGTCCAGTGTTGGGATGACCTGGGGATCGAATCTGGGCTCAGATACTTAGAACCACACCCAGAAATAACTGCCAGTGTAACCTTGAGCAAGTGACTTAACCCCGATTGCTTTAAAAAAAATAAAATACATAAAGTGAACAAACCATCAATGAACTCCCTAGGAAAAAATCTCCTGGACCAGATGGATTTACTAGCAAATTCTGTCAAACATAAAAAAAAAACAAAAAACAAAACAAAAACTATTGATTCCAATACTCTATGAATTATTTGGGGAAATAGGAGAAGGAGGATTCTAACAAATTAATTTTTATGACTCAAATATGGTACCTGAATCATGAAGAGAAAAAATGGAGAAATAAAATTATAGACCAATCCCCCTCATGAATATAAATGCACAAAAAATAAATAAATAAAATATTAGCAAAAAGACTACAGTGACTTAAGAGAATAATACACATCTATCAGGTAAGTTTTATTCCAGGAATGCAAGGATCATTCAATATTAGGGAAACTATCAGTATAATCTATCATATCAACAATAAAACTAGTAAAAAAAAAACATGATTTTTTCAACAAATGCAGAAAAGGCTTTTGACAAAATACAACTCCTGTTACTATTAAAAATACTGGGAACTATAGAAATAAATTTAGTCTTCCTTAAAATGTAAGTACCATCTATCTAAAGTTATCAGCAAGTATTATATGTAATGGGGATAAGCTAGAAGCATTTCCAATAAGATCAGGGGTGAAACAAGGATGTCCATTATCACCCCTCATTCAATTTGGTACTAGAAATAGTAGTAGCAATAAAAAAAAAGAAATTGAAGGAGTCAGATTAGGGGAAGAAGAGAAGAAGCTATCACTCTTTGCAAAAGATTTGATGATATACTTAGAAAATCCTAGAGAATCAAGTTTTAAAAAGTACTTGAGATAATAAATAAATGTAGCAAAGTTGCAGGATATAAAATAAACCCACCTAAATCCTCAACATTCCTATATATTTCTAATGAAATCCAATAACAAGGAATAGAAAGAGAAATTTCATTTAAAGTTACTGTATGCATTAGAAAATATTTGGAGCACCAGTTCCAGTGTAGGGATGACCTGGTGTAATGGGAATGCAAATTTGGAAGATCTTCCCTGCCCCTAGGCTAAAGTGCACCTGGAGCCTGGGGTGGGAGGCTTGTTTTTCAGTAGATACTTTCTGATTAGCCAGTGGGGCCAAAAGGTTGTTACATTCTCTGAGCCAGGAGAAGGCTATATAAGCCCTGATGTGGGGCTTTGTTTTGGGGGCTCACTTTAAGAAGTGTTCTGTGATTTGATCTGTATTCTGGGAAGCCATTGTCCAGGGCCCCCCTGGTTTTGAAAAACCCAGATGTGGAAACCCAGATGTTGACTGGGTATGGATGTAATGGTTGGACAGTTTGGAAATCTGTCTACTTGATCTGTTTCTGTCTTGATAATTCTGCCTGTATAATTTGAAGTTTGGGGTGCTGACCTTTTTCCCCTGAACAAGGTAAATGATATATGTCTGACTGATTAAAGTAAGCTTGTTAACCCATTTTGAGTTGCTTTCCTTTATCAAAGCAGATCCAAGAACCTGTGTGATCAGCCACCCTAGGGACTCCAGGGTGCTTGTTGCTACAAAATGGCGTCACGAACAGGATCTGCAGAGTAAAAGGAAAGTATGGGGGCTGGGATAATTGTTTGTTTCCCAGTTGTGGTAGCCGTGATTCTGTGGAGCTGTGGAGTAGGAGAGAAGAATGGCCTGCATGCGGACTTCGCTGAGCTGAGAGCAGGAATGGTGAGCTGCCTGCATCGGGACCTGGGCAGATGCCAGGAGCAGCTGCCGCCTGCGGGAGGAAAAGGAACCCAGGAGTTCGGAATTCAGCCCCAGGAAAAGATAAGAACTGAGCAGCAAAGCAGGGGTACTGAGTGTGTTTTCTGGCTGCATCCCACAGTTTGGGACCCTGGGGGAGGATGGACTTGTGACTATGGTGGGTGAGATGAAGTGCCTTGGAACCCCAAGGACCCCACCTTGTTGGTTTTGTTGCCCAGCTCCCTCTCTGTGCTTGGAGGCAGGGGCTGGAGCTGTGTGAGGGGAAGGATACCCCTCCTCCCTTCCCCAGAGAACTTTATTTGAACTCTTGTTTTGAATTGAGGTAATAACGCTATGTACTTTGTGTTTGTTTAAGGCCCAGTGGCCACTTTGGTAACTTTAGTTCTGTACTTTGAAAATGTTACCTAAGAGATGTTTAGTGCTAATTCAAAAGTAAATTATCTATGTTATGGGCATGAAAGGTCTTGGGGCCAAATGTAATGGGAATGCAAATTTGGAAGATCTTCCCTGCCCCTAGGCTAAAGTGCACCTGGAGCCTGGGGTAAGAGGCTTGTTTTTCAGTAGATACTTTCTGATTGGCCAGTGGGTCAATAAGGTTGTTACATTCTCTGAGCCAGGAGAAGGCTATATAAGCCCTGATGTGAGTACCTCCTTGGTACTGGCTGAGGAATAGAGGAGTGGATCAGTGGAATAGAGACATGAGGCCCAGCAGTCAATGACTATAATAATCTACTCTTTGATAAACCCAAAGACCTCATGTTCTGGGATAAGAACTCACTATTTTACAAAAACTGCTGGGAAAGCTGGTATATAGTATGGAAAAAACTGGTGTAGAACAATATCTTACACCATAAACCAAAATCAAGAACCCCTGAGTGGGGGCTCACTTTGAGAAGTGTTCTGTGATTTGATCTGTATTCTGATGTTGACTGGGTATGGATGTAATGGTTGGACAGTTTGGAAATCTGTCTACTTGATCTGTTTCTGTCTTGATAATTCTGCCTGTATACTTTGAAGTTCGGCGTGCTGACCTTTTTCCCCTGAACAAGGTAAACAATATATGTCTGACTGATTAAAGTAAGCTTGTTAACCCATTTTGAGTTGCTTTCCTTTGTTTTGGAAAATCAGGGGGATTGTGAATAGAGTCATAGAGGGATAGATTATTATGTTATTTTCAATAACAATAACTTGCATTGAGTCAATAACTCTTCTGTGAGTAAGAGCAAGAGGTGAAAAATATAGAAGTAGAGGTGGGGTAGGCTTTGTGACTTCTGGGTTCCATGATGACAAAATGCCCATGCTTGTGAGGACTTGGTTAGTGGTGATGTTTGGTGGATTGCTGGATAGGATGTACCAATTCTGGAGGAAAAAAAAATTAAAATGATTGTGTGGAAGAAATTACAACTCAACCGAGATAACATTAGCATTAATCTGTACTGTAATATGCACAGTGCCATGATTTCAAATAGTGATATCCATCTGCCTGGGAGTAGTTGAAGAGAAAAACATTTGGGATAAACCTGTGGTGAGGACTGGAAAAGAGTGGATGACAGTAGCAGAAAGGGACCTGAGATTCATTTGGAACACAATGAATCCCGAATAGGAATAATGGAATGGGGGGGGGGGGGGGAATTGTAAGGACAAAATGTCTCAATCAGGGCATTTAAAGATTGGAGGGAGGTTTAGGAGTGAGACAGAGTGAGATATGATCGGACAAGGGATTAGAAGCAAAACAAGGAATTCCAGAGTTAAAGATCAAGTAGTTAGGTGGTGGGGGATGATTAAGTCTAAGGCATGCCTGCCCCTGAAGAATGCTGAAATGCACTGAAGGTATTGAGACATCACAGAATTTGAGAAGGTTGATGAATTGACCTGCCAGGATATTCTTGTTCTTTTCTCACAGCATTCTATCTCTGATCTATATGCTTTTGAATTGCCAATACCCTCTGTCTAGAATGTACACTTTCCTAATCCCTGCCTTATAGAATTTCTAACTTTCTTTAAGATACAATTCAACATTACCTTAGACAGGTTGGCTTTGTAATCCCCCATATGCTAGGATTCCCTCTCCTTAACTACCTTGAAGTCATTTGTATTTCTTGTTTATTTACAGCACAATATTGTTTTCTTCAATAATGTTTAGCATACATTACATATAAGAAAAAAACTACAGAAGATTCTGGATTTTCCCAAATAAATAAGTTTTCCTTGTAGCATATTAGAAATTATCTCGCTGGCCACTCAATTTAATTATCCATAGATATATTGGAAGCAAACTCTTTCACAGTTTTATAGTTAAAGCATAGTCAAAAGAAACCTTTAAGATTTACAAAGTAGGGGACCCATTGTTTATACAAAAGCTCACTGAAAATTTCCAAGTTATATGATAAGAGGAGGTTATCCCCCAGGCATTCAAAGATGCCTCCATTGTCTTTCTCTATAAAGGCAAAGGAAATGGGTTGTTCTGTGACAATCACAGGAGGTTCTCTCTCAGTCATTACTGGAAAGATTCTTGTCAGAGTTCTTAAAAGACTGATGCTTCACCTGGAAGATGAACCAGTGTGGTTTCAGAAAGGCCAAGGAATGGTTGATATGGTAATTGCCGCCTGACAAATCCAGAAGAAATTGCAGGAGCAGAACAGAGGTCTGTACACAATATTCGAATATCTGACCATGACCGTGGATACTTTCAGGCATGGAGGCTTATGGAAAATTATATCAAAATTTCATTGCTCAGAGAAGTTAATCAGCATTGTATGTTCATTTCATAACAGCACACTTGTTCAGGTCCTGGATGATGGACATGCTTTCCCCATCACCAATGGAGTAAAATAAGGCTGTGTTCTTTCTCCCGTGCTTTTTAGCAGCATGCTTTCAGCCATGTGGTCAAATGCCTTCGATGAGGATGAACATGACATCAAGGTCAGCTATTGCACTGATGGTAAATTCTTCAACTTGAAAAGGCTATAATCCAAGACCAAAGTGGAGTGAGTGTTGGTGCATGATTTTTTATTTGCAGATTATTGTGCATTCAATGCAGCATCTGAAGCTGAGATGCAACAAAGTATGGATCAGTTTTCTGCTGCTTGTGCTAATTTTGGCCTAAGAATTAACACCAAGAAAATAGAGGTGCTCCATCAGCCGCCACCACACCATCCATATGTGGAACCATCAATTATAGAAAATGGAGAAGTTTTGAGTGCTGTGAAGAAGTTTGGTTATCTTCGTAGCATACTTTTCAGCGATGCACACATTGGTAATGAGTATGTCACACATTTTGCCAGTGCTAGCTCAGTGTTTTATAGACTTCAAAGGAAAGCATGAGAGAGAAGAGCTATTAGCCTGAGTACCAGAATGAAGGTCTACAGAGCCTTTGTTCTGACCTCATTGCTGTATGCCTGTGAAACCTGGACAGTATACCAGTGCCATGCCAGGAAGCTGAATTGCTTCCATTTAAATTGTCTTTGGAAGATTCGGAAGATCACCTGACAGGAGAAGATTCCAGACACATAGGCCCTTTCTTGAACTAAACCACCAAGGATTTCAACTCTACTTCAGAGAGTAAAATACAGATGGGTTGGCCATTTTGTTTGAATGCAAAATGTGTGCTTGCCAAAAAAAAAAAACTATTTATGGAGAACTCACACAGAACAAGTGTTCATATGGTAGTCAGAAAAAATGATACAAGGACTCACTCAAGGTCACCGTTAAGAACATTGGATTTGATTGTGTAACATTGTAGGCACTGGCACAGAACTGCTCAGCATGGCATGGCCACACCAGAGAAAATATTGTGCTTTATGAGCATAGTAAAATTGAAATAGCTCAAAAGAAGCACAAGATGTGAATATTTAGAGAATCCATCCTAAATGTTCACATGGCCTATTTGTGCCCAACCTTGGTAGAATATTTCGAAATTGTATTGGCCTGATCAGCCATAGTTGGATACACAGTAACTTGACTCTAGCATAGTGATGTCATTTCAGACCTTTTTGAGAACAAAGGACAACAACCAACCACGTATAACTTGAGATTCAGCTTTAGTTCTCTCTCCTCCAATAGTAAAGCGTCTTGTCTTGTGTCTGTTTTGTCCTCTTCATTACTAAACCTGAATTAATGTCTTATTTTAAAAAAATGTGTGTGTATATATATACATATATATATATACACACATTCCCAGCAATACAAGGTAAAATTCTTGAGGGAATAGGCTCTTCCCTTGCTTCTTTTCATCTCTAGTAGAATACTTTAAAATATGAACTGCTTAATAAAAAAGTGATTAAACAATTGTTTATTAAATTAAAATATTGAAATGATATCATGAGTACCTAAAAGGAAAACAAATAAAAGAAGAGTTGAGAGGAAAATGAAACTATATAGGATCTTATCATGAGACCTAGGTGATCTAAATCATGTCAAGAGTCTTTGTAGAAGAAATAACAAGGAGAATTAAAAAAAACAGATATTAAATGACACAATTGCCACCAACCAGTAAAATGTGTTACAATTCTTTTTATTAATACCAATACTAGTAAGAAGACTTAGCTTTTATATGGCATTTCAAACTTACAAAGTGATTATTCAAAATATCTCATTTTATCCTCACAATAACCTTGGAAGATAATCGTGATTATTATCCTCTTACAGATGAGGAAACTGAATCCCCAGAGGTTAAGTGATTTGGCCGTGATTACATAGCAAGTATGTGTCTGAGGCTGGATTTGAACTCACTTATTGCTGAGCCCAAATTATGTATTTTATAGACTGAACCACTTAGAAAACAGCAATGGAATTTCCATATTTTTGCAATAGCTCCTTAACGTTCAGACTACTACAATAGTAAGTGTATCGCCATCTAAGAAGATGAAGTTAGGAAGAAAAAAACTGGACCTGAACAAATTTGTACAGAAGAGATTCAACACATTTTTTACATATACTCAATGATTAAAGAATGGAAAAGGGAAGGGTAGTCATTACACTTCCAGAATTTATCCAAAATGTCATCAGCAACTATTGACCGAAATGTCTGCTTTATCAATTTTGTAACACTTTTGTAACGGCTTATGTATGTTTTGAAGAAATTCTTGGTGAAACATAAGGAATTAATGGGGATTGTATAGATAATTTTCAATAACAGGGCCAATTTTCTATTACAAAAATGACTTTGATCCAACTGTCTGATATTTTTAACACAAAAAGAATTAAATGCAGTAAAGCCAAATGAAGCCTTTAGGCTTCCTTTAAAGTCTCTTGCTCATACAAGATATTCTGACAGATGCAACCAAGGAGATAACTCTGTTCAATGATCCATTGAGTATCAAAATCAAATGAAGCCTAGAAAAGACAGACATATGCTGACCTAAGTAGTTTACCAATGTTATAGAAGAGGACCTTTTCTGAATCTAAATGGAAAAATTGCCTATTGATGGAAATATTGTCTAAATATTCTAATTTGATAACATTATACTAATGTAAGTGTACCCCAGAATGGTTCATACATGTTTTTAATGAAATACATTATTATAGGACCATAGATTTAGAATAAGAAGTGACTTTATGAATCATTTTGCCTATTCCTCTTATTTTAAGATGAGGAATCTAAGCTATACCTAAATGAATTGAATGACTTGCAAAATTCACACAATTAATAACCTATCATATCTGGGGGTTGAAACTCAGCTCCTTTAACTTCAAATACAAAGTTTCTTTCTTTTCTTTCCCATTGGACTATGAACATCTCTTTGCATATCCACCAATGCATCTTCATAGAAAACAAGTGGATAAAAATGAATATGGTTCAGATGGCAACATATACTAGACAGGCAAGCCATATTATTTAGATTATCGACATTTATATCTGATTAAGTAGGCATTGAATGGTAGGAGTTAGCTAAGTACTTCCCTATCTTTGACCAGTTTATCTTAGATTTCATTTGCATTCTTAACCTTTTACTGTCCTTCATGTTTTGAAAAAATATTCTCCAAAAACAAAGCAGAAATGGACTTAATTCTTCTTTTTGGCCATTCTCCTCTGTTTTCATCCAATCCATCCCAAGTACATCTCTTTTCCTCTTGTCCCTTAGTTTAAAAAACAACTCTTTTGATAGTATTTAGCATTATTATTAAATCATTCTAAGCCTTAATACCCATTACTAAGTTCTCACTCAGAGGAAGAATCTTAAAAAATTAATACCAGAGATTTTATAAGGGACAGCGATAGATATTTTCTCTCCCCATCTAAACTTCCTTTGTTACTGTCTACTCAATATTTTAAATGAGAGACCCTATGATATCCTGTGTTCTGTGTCCTCAGAAATTTTAACTCTCTTCTCAAGCTATTATTTCATACTTAATGAATTATTTCATTAGTATGAAATTTAAATGTGATTTATACATATACCTACACACATAAGATATTTGTATATTATATATGTGTGTATTTATTATGTTGCATATGACACATTTATATATGATATGAAAATATGTATATATACACATATTAACAATTATATATGTAAATATAAATATATACATATTCATGTATATACTCACATTTATATAATTTTCTCAAATATATTGTCAGCAGCTTAAATATAGAACATTAAACAGTGATAGAAATTTGTGATAGATGGGACCAAGAGACCTCAGGGACGATGTAGTTTAGGTGGGGGTGCCTCATTTCACAGCTGAGAAAAGCATGCTTCTTAACAGACATTAAATGATTTCCCAACAACACACAAGTAGAAGATGTCTGAGCTAGGAGCAGTACACAAATGTTTCAAATACTAAACCAGTGAATATTCTTTTCATTTAACCAGAGTCACCTCATGTCTTTTTATTAACGTTCTCCCACCCCCAAACCCCATTACTTCTGATGTGTCCGATACAGAAAATGTAAGCTGATTTGATGCTCAAAACAATATTATGCAATAAATGTGATTTTATCTATATTTTCAGATTAAAATTGAATTTCAAAGATATTAAAGTGACTTGCTCAGGGTCATAAAGCTACTTAATGTTTTAGGACTAATTTGAACTCCACTCTTCTTGAATGAAAGCCAATCATACCAAATGGTATAGCATCTAGATGCTTCTAAAAATATTTGATGATATATTCGAAAGTATTCTAAATGTTTGTTTAGTGAAGATTCACATGCCTATGTAATATTTTGGATCTTAAAACACACAAATCATACTTATTGTGAAGTGATTAGTGTGAAATTACTTTCATATGACTTTATAAAACTATTTCACTTTGTTTTTCCAACTTGGTAGAATGTAAAATAAGTTCTTGTAACACTGATGCCAGAGACTGAATGAAATTTATTTTTTGTCAAACAATTCAAATCCTTTATTTTCCCTATAGAGAGCAATGCTTCTTCCTGGCTTTCCTTTCTCTATTAGGTGACATATCTAATGGCAAGAGGGCTTGCTCAGAAAGCTTGCAAAGGTTTGAGTATTGATAGAGAAAACTGTGAAAGACATTGGACATGAATTCATTATAAAGACACAGATGACTTCAGTCTCTGGCCCCAGATTCTAGAGAGTCATGTGAAGTATGATTTTCCAAAGAAAAAATAAGCCAAAATTAAACAAAAGGCCACCGATTATTACCAATTAGATCAGGTGCAGAGAAAGGGAGGGAACAGAGAAAATTATATTCTTTTTCAGTGATTTTTACTTTCACTTTAGACAAAAAGGGTATTAGGTTTTATCATACATACCATAAAGACTCAATCCCAAAGTCCCTGTCATTTTTATTTCATGGTTTAAATTTAAACTTTTCTTTTTTCATCCACTGCTGCTAATAGTGCAATGATTTGTCTGAATCTGGAGACAACTCAAGTTTCCTTATGTGACTCTTTTCTTTTTGGTTTCAGACACAAAACAGAGGTTTGTAATTGTAGGTTTGTACATGAGTGGGTTGCTGGCTTGGAGATAAATATATTTTTGGAAGAAACAACAATGCAGCGTTTATTTTGAAGTAAAAACCCTATCAACAAGGTATTTTAGGCAGATATGAGCAAAGCAGAGAGGTCACATTTGAAATCAGGCAGCCTTGAATGTTGTTTTAAAATATTTTCTTTTTTATAAACAATTTTCTCCACAAAGACATCAAAGAGGATGGAATATTTTCTAACAAGCTTTCATCTCCTAAATTGGTGGATAGCAGTCAACATAATAGGTGCTTTCTCCTGTTTTTGCATGCATCTGTTAGAGACTTCTATTGTTCTGAGAGCTTCACAACCACACATGAGAACACTCTGTGAGGCCTTTATATGGAGTTGAAGGATTTAGATGAGCTATTGAGCAACTGTGTGGGGGGCTTTTTTTAAGGTTTCAGAACTCCAGACAAATGACATTATACTAGATATATTCTCTATAGTGTCCTTATGATCAAGTTAACAGATTGTACATAGTGAATGTTGACTAACTAAGGACTTGCTCTGCAGTCTAAATTCCTAGTGGTTTTGATACTGAACTAGCAACCCACATGCTTATACTCTGACCTGCTTACTTCATCTGTTATTTCGTCACTATAGAGCCCCTCTTCACCATTTCAGATCAAATTGCATCCTTGTCTTCTCAATTTATGTAACCCCATTGCTGTCTTTCTGTTTATCTTCCATGGATGCATGGAATGTTTTAGCAATCCCTGGTTATATTTTTCCTTAAGAACTATCAATATAACCTTTTTGTTCTCTTTATTTCTGTCACTACAGGATTGACCAATATTCTTTTTTGTGTATACATCTTTGTATGCTTAAAAATATGTTTCTAGCACTGGAAATTCTTGGAAAAATATTGCAATCTTTTTACACCTAACATACATCCTTCCATTTTTCATTTATGCTATTATTTTTTGGATCATACACATTTTTGATTGTGGTATATATCTATATCTATAATTCTACTATTACTGCTATTCATATCCATTTCTGTTATGAGATATTTTTGTAAAATATTTCAGCTCATGTGGTGTTTCAGGATTCACAAATGGAAACTGAGGCCCCAAGATGTGAAGTGACTTTCCCAAATCCACACAGTCAGTGAACAGAAAATCAAGTATCATGATGCAAATCTTTCCACTCCAAGTTCAATGCTCTCCATTATACATTTTAAAATGTGGCTCCCTTTTATTCTGACATGAAAACAATATTTCTTAGGGGAATAAAGATTATTCTACAGTTTTATAGAAACTAAGTCATCAATAATTGTATTTTTCATGAAAGGCAGTGAGGACTAACTGATAGGCAAATAGTTTAAGGCAAAAAAGTCAGCCCTCAATCTTTGTTAGAACAACATTTATCCTAGAGAGACCATTAGAGTTAGCCTGATTGTATCTTTAGTTCTCTGACTCACTGAACAAATTTTGTGTGCCTGTCTGCCTTGAGACTTGTCCTCTTGACTTCAACTCTTCCTGAAGTGGCATCATGATGTACTGCAGAGAACACTACATTTGTGGTCAGAAGATCGAGGTCGAATTCCACTCAGCCACTTACTATTTGACATTAGGGCCCTTTACCTCTCTGAATCATTCTTCTGCAATATGAGAGGGCCAGATCTGATAATAACTCTAAATAAAAAGATGCTATTGCTGGGGGAGGGGTGACCAGGTACAAGAACCACAGTTATTTTTTAATTTCTTGCTTGATTCCCCCACGCCCCACCCCAGACACATGGTGGTGGCCTGATAGTAGACAGTTGCCAACCCCTATGAAAAGAAAAACAGACTATAAAATGCTGTGCAAAGAAAGCTTGTCCATGCTCCAATAAGCACTTGCTATCCTTGGATAAGAGAACCTATTTTTTTTGCCAACAAGGACTTTTTTTCCTGTGATTTTAGAAGTATTTGATCATTTCCCTTTATCTCGTGCTTTTGAATAGATTATGTTTTCTCTTAATAATTTTTGCCAGTTGCATTACAAATAATCCTCTTTTCTCTTTCAGTTGATTTCACTCTTTCTCTACATCTCCCTTTCCAGTGAAATGCTTCATCTGTCTGTCCTAAGTTGCCACAGAATACTGCTGATTGTGCATTCTAACCATATCTGAAAGGTTATCAAAACAAAATCTATATACCATAAGAAACTGAATCTACTATTCAGTGACAATAGTTTTCCTCAGCATGCTAATACATTTCTTTGCTTTCAGTTAACCCTCCTATCTTTATTCACATTCATTAAATTCCTGATGATACCTCTACCTGAAGGTGTCATTCCTCTTAGAGAATTCCCTGATAATACATCAGATATCTGAGGTGACCACTAATTTATATTACTTTCATTATTCTTTATTTAAACCTCAAATCATGCTTTCTTAAACATTAGATACTAATGTTTAGTTGTTATTTGCTGTGCCTATTTTCCAGCCTGGTAATTTACTTCCATGACTAGTGCCCAGGACATTTAAAAACTATTTTAGAGGTTGTGAATACAATTTATTCTTCATCCTTTCTTTCTTTCATTTTAAATCATGGTAGAACTAATTTGACACTTCAGGGATCATAGCCTATATGCCCTCTTTACTTTCCCATCCCCATCATGATGGTAATATGGTGTTTATGAATTAATATGGCCAAAAATATTGAATCTCTGTCAAAGGAATGTAAATTTTTAACATCTTCCCTGCCCCTAGGTTAAGTGCACCTGGAGCCTGTGGAATGCCCACACCTTGGTGCTTTGTCATTGGGCAGTGGATCAAGAGGGTTGTTATATTCTTTGACCCAGGAGAAGGCTATATAAAACCTAGATGTGAGGCTTTGCTTTGGGGCTCACTTTGAGAAGTGTTGTGTGATTTGACCAGATGAGAATCTAGGCAGCCACTGAGAGCTCCCCAGCTTTGAAAACCGAGTTGGTGATGCTTCTCTCTCTGGTAACTGTAATTAGGTATGGATGTATGTAATGGTTGAACTGTTTAGAAGCCTGTCTGCTGAAATATTTATCTGTCTTTTAACTTCTGCTTGTAATCTCTGTATATTCTGAAGTTTGGGGTGCTGACCTTTTCCCCCTGAACTAAGTAAACGATACATGTTTGGTTGATTAAAGCAAGATTGCTAACTCATTTTGAGTCACTTTCCTTTAGAAAAGCAGATCTAAGAACCTGTGTTGGCAGCAAACCCTGGGGATGCTGGCGTGCTTGCTGCTACAATCTCCTTTTCATCAAATTGCTGGTGATGACCTCTCTGGTTTTCTCATGACCAGTGTATTGGCAGGCCTGAACTTGAAGTCTTTCCAAGTTGGGAAAACCAGCAGAATTTTTCCTCCTATGGCAGTTTCAAAGCTTTCAAAGATCCAACGTCACTTTGATGCCCTGATGAAGGAGAACAATTGACCTTTTTCTGGAGGCATTTTCTTAACTTAGTGGAAAAGAGAATGACTGACTTTCATGACTTTCACACACACACACACACACACACACACACACACACACAGTGATAACACTATGGACCCAATGCACTACAGGCTGCTAAAAGGCAAGAGAATTACATAGTAGAATTTTCACATAGGGGAGGCCTCAGGGTCACCATAAAATGGACAATATAAAAAATTCTATTTGAAGTTCAGTGTAATAACTAAGGAAAACCTGTGAAAAGTCTTTGAAATGAAAAAGAAGTATTCAATTACATTTTTTATTTATCTTCAAGGGAATTGTTAGATGGTGTGTGTTCCTAAGTTGAAGCAACAAAATATTTATTTGTAGAAAAATCAACAAACATAGAGCGATATAAATTTTAATTCTGGGTATGCAAGCAAAACACTGTGAAGGTTTTCCATGCAAAATCACCATCTCTACAAATAGTCTAATGACATGTAGGTTACATGCAGGCACATGCATGTGCCTGCAAGCACACTCACAAACATTGACTTTTGTGGATCACCAAGCACTTCTGGATCATGAAGGGATGCTTAAGTATGAATTGCTAACTGCTATTATCTCGGTTATACTTGATTATTTTTCTGGTGGTCTCTGTTTTCTGTGATTTTCATTTGGTTTTTAACTTGTTAGTTGTTGCATTATATAGATTTCATTCTGGTTAACTTTTACTTGATTATTTTTCTGGTGGTCTCTGTTTTCTGTGATTTTCATTCGGTTTTTAACTTGTTAGTTGTTGCATTATATAGATTTCATTCTGGTTCACTTTTACTTGACTTTGCAGTTCCTAGATTGACATCCTAGTGGCTCTTTCTTCCTACTTCCTGAACTTTGTTGCCCACTTTAGTTTTTCACAAGCAGCCTTGCCTTGTCATATTCCCCATTAGGTCAAAACTACAAGGATTTTGTGTTAATCCTTACGCAAATCAGATTAATATCACTGCCTCCCCAAACCAGCCAAGTATATGCTCCATTAATGATATTGCCCCCACAACTCAAGTTCAACCCTTAGATACTTTGCTCTATTTTTCCACATAAGAGCTATATGTGGGTATATAAAGAACTCTAATCATTTTGACCAAGCATATACAAAGAAATATTGACTCTATATAACAGCTATCTTTTTGTTGAGAAAACTCATCTTCTGAGGAAGTTCCCAATCCCTTATGGAAAAAAAATAATCATAACTGTGGTTAGGTAAAATTTCCACAATACTCAAATTGTTTCTTCCTAACTGCTTGTAATACTTTCTTCTTGAACTGGGGACTCTGGAATTTGACACATATTCCTAGGAGTTTTCTTTTTGTGATCTTTTTTAAGATGCAATAGGTGGGTTCCTTCCATTTCTATTTTACCCATTGGTTATAGAATACCAGGGCAGTTTTCCTTGATGATTTCTTGAAAGATGATGTCTAGGCTCTTTTTATTTGATCATGACTTTCAGGTAGTCCAAAAAAGTTAAATTATCTCTCCTGGATCTATTTTCCAAGTCAGTTTTTTTTTGTGAGATTTCACATTTTCTTCTTATTCATTCTTTTGGATCTGTTTTATATCTTGATTTCTTATGAAGTTATTAGCTTCCATTCACTCCATTCTACTTTTTAAGGAATTATTTTCTTCAGTAAGCTTTTGGACCTCCTTTTCCAGTTGGCCAATACTGCTTTTAAAGACATTCTTCTGCTTCTTGGCTTTTTGAATCTCTTTTTCCATTTTAGTTAGTCTATTTTTAAGGTGTTATTTCCTTCAGTATTTGTTTTGGTTTCCTTTAGCAAGCTGCTGACGCATTTTTTAAAAGATTTTTCTTGCATCACTTTCATTTCTCTTCCCAATTTTTCCTCTATTCTCATTTGATTTTCAAAATCCTTTTTGAGCTCCTCCATGGCCTACAATAAATTCGTATTTTTCTTGGAGACTTTTGAAGATGGAGTTTTGACTTTGTTGTCTTCTTCTGGTTGTATGATTTGTTCTCCTTTGTCACCAATACGATTCTATAGGGAAAGCTAGGTGGCACAGTGAACAGAGCATGGGTCCTGGAGTCAGGAGGACCTGAATTCAAATCTGACCTCAGACACTTTAACTTACTAGCCCTGTGGGCTTGGGCAAGTCACTTAACACAAATGCCTTCCCGCTTCCCAAAAGCACAAAATATATTATATATTCTGATTTTTTTCATCTACTCATTTTCCCACTCAATTACTTGACTTTTGAGCTCTTTGTCAAAGTAGGACTCTGCTTTCAGAGTGAAAAGTGCTCTGTCCTAAATTTCTGAGATTTTGTGCAGCTTTTATCAGAGTTACTTCTAGACACCTGTAAATTTTCACTTCTTCTAAGGTAATATGGTCAAAGGAGAGGGGTTTACTCCTCTTCTGGCCTGTGATCTGGTCCATGAGGGACAACAAGCACTCTTTTTAGATTCAGGACTATGAGGAGGACTCCCTCTCCACAGCTGCCACAAGTTCTTCCATGCCAGCATGCCTCCTCACCTGAGGACCACCACCCAATGCTGAAACACAGATCAAAGCAGGGCAAAGCAAGAAAATCTTGCCTCGGCTCCTGCAAAGAGATTCCCACAATTGCCCTGTGATCAGGCCCTTGATCTCCCCAACATCTGTGGACCTGGAGATCTTTAAGCAGTCACTCCTCCTCCTGCTGCTGCTACCACTGCCACCACCACCACCACCCCAGAACTGGGGCCCGACCATGCTCTTCTCTCCAGGTCTAAAAGAGTTTCCCCACTGATCTTTTACTTTGTAATTTGTGTTTGTGGGTAATTTGTGGGATTCAATACCCTAAGGCCTGGTTTGACTCATTTTGTACTGGACTACTCTCAGCCCTGGTGGGATAGACCCTTTCTGTGAGCTTACCAGGCTGTCCTCAACTGGAGATGCGTTTCACTTTGTCATTTCGCAGATTCTGTAACACTAATATTTGTTTAGAGTCATTTTTTTTACAGGTTGTAAGTATGATTACCTCCATTTTATGGATGATAAAACTGGGACTAGTCAAGTTTAAATTAACAGGATTCTGGTATTTACTAGCTGTGTGGATGTGGACAAGTCAATCACCCTCCCATGACCTAACTTTCCTCAACTGTAAAATGAGGTAGTTGAACTACATAGCATGTAAGGTCAAATCTATCTCTAAATCTATGGTCATATGATCCGTGATCTATAATTCCATTATCTTATAAGCCTTTGAATTTCCACTAATCTTAACTAAGACTTGAATTCAGATCAATCTCTTCTCTTCTATGCCACCCTGACAAAATGATACAATAGAAAGAGCATTCAAGATTTTACTGGTAGTCATATGATTGACAAGATGGCAGACAAGACATTTTCCTCATAAGTCTCTAAACTAATAACTTGAAAGAAAGGAAATATGTGCTAAATATCTAGCAATTAAAGATGACTCAAGAAAATAAAAAGACAGAGAACTTACAAAAACTGTGAAATATATTAATAACTATAGCTAACTATACCAAAATGTTTACAGAATGGGAAATGCAATGTAAAACAGCTGGTAATTTTCTTCTCACACCCAGCAAATTGATCAAAAAATTGATAAACCAGATAGATACAATAAATTTCTGCAGAAATTTTGTTGTGGAAAGGAAAACAAAATAATACTGAGGATCTGGTACCATTATATTTGTAATTAGCTATGTTTTAATAGAATATTTTAATGGAAGGATTTTATACTGATAACAGGACAGATTTTCCCATTGACTAGCTATGTGATCCTGGGCATAACTGCCGTGGGGCTCAGTTTCACAGTGGGAAAAGCACTGGCTTTGGAGTCAGGAAGGCTTAAATTCAAATACTGCCTAAGCCACTTCTTAGATGTGTGATACTAATCAAGGCACTTAACCCTCCTTCCTCTGTTATTCTCAGTTTATCCACAGGTAAAGTGAGAATAATATCTCCTCTAACTTCCCATGGTTGTTAGGAGGACCAAATGAAATAACAAATGTAGAGGGCTTTGCAAACCTCAATTGCTATATCAATGCTACTTATCATCATCATCATCATCATCATCATCATCATCATTGTTGTTGTTATTATTGTTATCTGTAAAATGAGATAGGATGCTAGAGTGAGAAGAACATTGATAAATCTATTTCAATCAGTTCATTTTACAGTGAAAAAACCAGTGTCTCAGAGATCTTAAGTGATTTGTCCAGTATAAAGGGAATAAATAGTAAATTCAACTCAATTCTTCTATCTCTAAATCTAAAGTAATTTCCTCTGTACCAGATTTCCTCCTCTGGAGTCTGACTAAAAGAGATTGAAGTCTTCTCCAGGTCAATAATTCCCTCACTTTAAGTAATTTATTATTGGAGAGTGGCCTCGAAAAGAGTAGACTTTGATATCAACTAAAACATGCTTAACATAAGAGATCTTGTTTCATGTTCTAAATTTTCCATTTATTGGTTGTGTCAATGTGGGCAAATGACTTAAACTCTAGGCCTCGTTCCTTAGGTTTAAATGAGAGTGTTGGTCTATGTGACATAGGTGAATTAAATTCTAACTTTAACTTCCTAAGAAATCTAACCCTGTTAATTGTGTTGACTAATGCAATTCTTCCTTGGAGTTTGGTCAAGGAATTGTGATCCAGAAAGACAAAGACAGTCAGCCACCAGCATTAAGATACTATTCCTAAGCAGAATATAAGCTCACATTCAGTAAGGGTTGTTTTATTCTTTATAGTCTATCTCCAGTACTGAGCAAAACTCTTGGCACAAAGGAAAAATACTTACTGATTGAATTCAGACCTTGTTATGCTGGGAAAGCAGGTCAAGAATTAAGACAAGCATGAAGTAGCTAGGAGGCACAATGAATAGAGCACTGGCCCTGGAGTCAGGAGGAACTGAGTGAAAATCTGGCCTCAGTCACTTAACACACAAATTTAAAAAAAATTAGCCATGTGATCCTAGGCAAGTCACTTAACCCTAATTGCCACGTTCCCCCCTCCAAAAAATCAAAACAAAACAAAACAAAAAAACAGAAAAAAGATAAGCAGAAATAAGATGGACAAGAAAGAATGTGGTCCATAAAACTCTCCAAAAATGAAGGAAAAAAAATGAAAAACAACATGAAATTGAGAGAGCTAAATAGGAGAAAAGTCAATTTTTTCCCAAGTCCCCCCAGTTTTTTTTGGAACAAGAGTACTCAAGAAATGGAAACAATAGACAGAAAAGCAACAGCATATGATTTAAACATAAGTGATAGATAATTTAATTTAAAGGTAATATTTATCACATATTTTTTTAATTTTTAAAATTTCTTAAAATTATATGTTTAATTTTAATTTACATCATTCATTTCCACAAGATTTTGAGATACAAAATTTCCCCCATCTTTCCCCTAACCACCACCCCAAAACAGTGATCCCTCTGTATACCCTATGCCTCAGTCTGCTCTCTCCTATATTCTCCCCCAAACCCCTCCAACTTTCCAGTGGGCAAGATGGATCTCTATGCTCCAGTAACTGTATATCTTATTTCCCAGTTGCATGTAAAATAATAATAATATATATTTTTAAACATTTGATTTTAAAACTTTGCATTCCAGATTCTTTCCTTTCTTCCATCATCACCCACCATTACTGGGAAGATAAGCATATAAATATATTTTGTACATGTGTAGCTAAGAAAAACATTTCCATAGTGGATATGTTGTAAAAGAATGACTATATTTTCCTCCATCCTATCCTGACCCCCACTTTTTCTATTCTATACTTTGACACTGTCCCTTTTCAAAATCAGGTGCTTCCAAATTCCCTCCCCCTCCAACCTGCCCTCCCTTCCATCATTGTCTCTCTCATACCCTTCCCTCCTACTCTACTGTAGGGTGAGATACCCAATTTAGTGTGTAAGTCATTCCCTCCCTAAGTCAAATTCAATGAGAATAAGGTTAAAATTCCTTTTTGCTTTCCTGTTCTTCCCCTCCATTGAAACAGTTTTCCCTTGCCTCTTCTATATGAGATAATTTACCCCATTCTGTCTCTCACCATCTCCTCTCATTATATTCCTCTCTTACCTCTCAATTTCACCTTTTAAGTATCATCCCTTCCAATTCAATTGGTCGTGTGCCTTCTATATATGTATACCTGTACACATATATACACACACTCACAGATGTATGCATACTCTCATATTACCTCCTATATAGACATATGTGTGTATACATTTATATTTTCTTCAACTATTCTCAGAATAGTTTCCAAAGTTAAAATTAATGTTTTTTTTTCCATATAGGAATGTAAATAATACAACTTTGATATGTTCTTTATGATTTCTTTCCCCCGTTTACTTTCTCATGCTTCTTTTCCTTCTTGTATCTGAATGTCAAATTTTCTATCCAACACTTTTTTTTTATCAAGAATGCTTGAAAGTCCTCTATTCCATTGTTTGACAATATTTTTCTCTGAAACATCATACTCAGTTTTTATGGGTAGGTGATTTTTGGTTTTAATTCCAGCACCTTTGATCTCAGCAATATCATATCCCGAGCCCTTCGATCACTCAGTGTAGAAGCTTCTGTGTAATGTGTTATCTTGATTGTGTTTCTACAATACTCAAACTATTTCTTCTTCTCTGCTTGCAATATTTTCTACTTCATCTGGGAATTTCAGAACCTGGTTATAATATTCTGTAGCAGCAAGCACCCCAAGTGTCCTCAGGGTTTGCTGCCAATTCAGGTTCTTGGATCTGCTTTGTTAAAGGAAAGCAACTCAAAATGGGTTAACAAGCTTACTTTAATCACTCAGACATATATTGCTTACCTTGTTCAGGGGAAAAGGTCAGCACCCCAAACTTCAAAGTACACAGACAGAATTATCAAGACAGAAACAGATCTAGTAGACAGATTTCAAACTGTCCAACCATTACATCCATACCTAGTCAACATCTGGGTTTCAACATCTGGGTTTTTTCAAAGCTGGGGGGCTCAGTACAATGGCTTCCCAGAATCCAGATCAAATCACAGAACACTTCTCAAAGTGAGCCCCAAAACAAAGCTACACATCAAGACTTATATAGCCTTCTCCTGGCTCAGAGAATGTAACAAGCTTTTGGCCCCACTGGCCAATCAAAAAGTATCTACTGAAAAACAAGCCTCCCACCCCAGGCTCCAGTTGCACTTTAGCCTAGGGGCAGGGAAGATCTTTAAAATTTACATTCCCATTACATTCTGCCAACTCTGCCATTCCACCCCTCCAGGATCCTTGGCCTTACAATCTCAATCTAAATGTCCATGGATCCTGGAACAAATAGAGGCACTATCCTTTGTACAACCTGCCAACTACGCCATATTGTAATGTAATGCCAAGGAAAGGCAACTTCCCAAAGTTCAAAATACCAGCATAGGTGCTCTCCATTTTATTCAGTGACAAACCGAGAAGAGAGAAGATCAAAACATGACATCATTCAAGATACAGCATTTACTAAGTGTGATTAAATAATCTCCAAGTACTACCCTACCCCAGTACCTTCCATTCATTCAATAAATTACAAAGTCCCTGTTCTAAATACTACTCCACCCGTAGGCTGTACCTTCATTTAGTCCACCACAGAGTCCCTCTTCTCAAATGGAGATTAGTTTCCAAACATAAGTAAAGTACATTCATTTGTTCAACCATAGAACAGAAAAAGGTCAAAAGATCCCCACCCCTGGACCACAATTGAATCTACCCCAGAGTTACAACAAATTTAAGCACAGCACTTGAGACTCAAATGGAGGTCTTTTCTTCATCTTGACACGAGGCAAGTTCTCAGCAATCTTATTTCCTGGGGAGACAAGGCTTAGCAAGGCCACAAGATACATTGCCAGTCTCTTCATTAATTCATCCTGTGTCTGTAGAACAGTCCTAGAACCCCTGAAAATATTAGCAAAACCCTCTCCCAGGATTTCTGTAAACATACAACAAGAAAATCCTTCTTCAGGGCTTCTGAACCAACAGAAAGGTTCCCAGACCCTTGCATCAACAGCACTGTCCTTCACCAGTGGACCGTATTCACTCTCTGTCTGCAGGACAGTCTCAGGAGCTCTTAGCCAACAGCCAGGTTCCAGGACTTCTTCAACAACAGGACTGTCTTTCTCCAGTGGACAAATCTGGCAAAACAACATCAAAACAGACAGACAAAGTACCAGCAAAACAGCCACGTCTCCTCAGTCCTTGGCAGCTCTGGGGACAGGTCTCAAAAGTCCAGGGTGATTCAAAGTGGCCCCCAGCAATCCTCTCAGTCTCTGCCTCCACGAGGGTGCTACTTCCAAAAAGTTCTTCTGCCTCTCTCTTGTCTCTCTAAATCTACGTCACCAGCTCCTCCCACTTCGTGTGTCTCTTTTCAAGTCAACAAGTTCATCCCACAGGTGGGATTAACAAGCTCTGGGTTTTAACACAATCAATTTGAAAACCAAGCCAATACAGGGGGGTCTTTATATTCCATTACTATCACATATTCCTAGGCATTTTCTTTTTGGAATCTTTTTCAAGAGGAGATTGTCAGATTCTTTCAACCTCTATTTTGTCTTCTTGTTCTAAAACATCAGGGCAATTTTCCTTGAGAATTTATTAAAGGATGATTACTAGGTTTTGTTTTTGCTTTTCTTTTGATAATGGCTTTCAGGTAGTCCAATAATTTTAAAATTATCTCTTCTGGATCTATTTTCCAGGTCAGGGGCTTTTCCAATGAGACATTTCACATTGCATTCTATTTTTTCATTTTTTGGATATATTTAATAGTATCTTGATTTCTCATAAAATCACTAGCTTCTATTTGCTTGAATCTAATTCTTCTTTTTTTTGCTTTTTGGAGGATAATTGGTGTTAAATGATTTGCCCAATGTCACACAGCTAGTATTTGTGTTGTGTCTGAGGCCACATTTGAACTCAGGTTCTCCTGACTCCTGGGTCAGTGATCTATTCATTATGCCACCTAGCTGCCCCTCCAATCCAATTCTGAAGATATTATTCTCTTCAGTGAGTTTTTGAGATTCTTATTACATCTGTCTAATTTGGCTTTTTGAGGCATTCTTCTCCTGATTGGCTTTTTGAGCCCCTTTTGTTATTTAAGTAAGTCAGTTTTTTAAGCTGTTATTTTCTTCAGTCAGGTTGTTGATTCCCTTTCCCTGATTTTCTTGCATCATTTTCATTTCTCATCACAATTTTCCTCCACTTCTCTTATTTGGTTTTTAAAATCCTTCTTCATTTCGTCTATGGCCTGTAACCAGTTCAAATTTTTCTTGGAAGCTTTTGGTGAAGGGAGTTCTGACTTTGTTATCTTCCTCCTGTTCCACTTTTGATCCTTTTTGTCCCCTAAAAAGGATTACAAAGTCAGATTGCTGTGCTTGCTTTGTTTCCTCTGCTTGCTTATGTTGACACAGTTATTTGACTTTTGAGCTTTTTGCCCCAGAAGCACTCTGATTCCAGAGAGGAGAGCTTTGTCCCAAATCGCTGGGGTTTACTCAGCTGTTGGAGCTATTAGTTGGGTGCCCTCTCAGAAGCCTCCACTGGCTCTGGCACACTGGTCATGCACCCCAGGATCTCCACCCTTGAGAGCCATCCATATCCCAGCAGGTTAAAGCAAGAGTGATTACCCCTCAGACTGGTTGCTTGATCCCCCTACAATCTGCAGTCCAGGAGTTCCGAAGCAGTCACATGGTGGCCATAGCACTTCTCCCTCTGGGGGACAGAGGCCAGACTTCACTTCCAGACCACTTGTTCCCACAAAGTCTACACTGAATTTTGGCCTTGTCTTTGGCATTTATGGGTTGATATTTCTGGAAACCGCCACAGCTGCTGGTGATCCACTCTCCTGATATTCCTCCAGCCAGGTCTGGTTGTGGTTGTTCTGAGGCTAAAATCACAGACTCACATGGAGCTGGGCTCTGCTCCCAGTGCTCTGTGATGGATCTTCCTCTTCACCTGCCAGGCTGTCTTCAGCAGGAGGTATCTTTCTCTGGGTCGTCATGTGTTTTCTGTAGCCCTTAAGTTTGCTTAGAGTTATTTTTTAAAGGTATTTGAAGTGGTTATGGAGGGTCCATAAGGAGTTTTCCTCCTTCTGTGCCAAAATCTTGACTCCACCCTTCCTATCACACATCTTAAAGACAAACTTATTAGAAAACCATGGCCTATTGAATAATAGAGTTTCAAAAATTATGAAATTGTTTGTTCTTGAGATAAAATGGTATTTCCCCCTTTCTCCTAAAGTGCTAACTTAAGATAAAAATAGCCTTCCAATTTAACAGTATAGCTTATAAGTTAAGGAGACTAAGGCAGGCATGCCAGAGTGACATTCAAATTGATTTTGACTGAATTGCTTAGTTGTATCCTTATATGCTTTGATTAGAAAGTATTAGTCTCCGTATTTCCTTCAGTGTTATCTAGGATACTAAGGAAAATGTCCTTCTCAGTTAAAGGGTATTTTATTTAACAATAACTAAAAAAACTTAACTATCATGAAAATATGTTATTATAATTTCATGAAAATTTATTCAAAATTATATGTAAATGTGTGTTTGCTAATGTAAACCAAAGCCATCGGTGGTTTATTTTTTTTCTATTCATATTCTTGAAAAAGCTGAAATACTGAAACAAAAAAGGCAGCAAAAATACTAGAAGCAACATGATAGATTGGGAAGAGTGGTAGAGAGGTAAATAAGATGCGAATTTACTATGTGACATTCATCAAATTATTTGACATCATTAGGCTTTGACAATCTTATGTATAAATTAATCGATTGAATGGAAAAATATCAAATATCACTTCCAAGTTTTTGAGTTTGCCTTTCTTTGTATTACCAACACCTAGAACAGTGCCTAGAATGTTTTGATAGCTTGATAAATAATTGTTTACTTATTAATCTCTTGATTGAATTGCTATTTTTTTATATACATTCATATTCCAGCCATCTTGGAAAGACTAAAACAAAACTCACAATTTATACGTACTGTCTCCTTAAACTTAAGCTTTTAAAAATGACCTTCTTATCTTTCTTACCTTTCATTGCCAAGCTCCTAGAGGGAGTTGTCTATTTTCACAGTTTCTTCTTCAATACCACCTATATATTTATCAAGCCCTCCCAGTCGGCCTTCCAACCCTTCACTATATTAGAAATGAAATCCAAAGCATGCTAATGGCGTGTTATCTAATACTATTTTTTCTCTTAGTTCTCAACCTGATTCATCTCTTATTATCTTGTGGCACTGTGGACCATCCATTCTTCTTGGATATCCTCATATCTGTTAGTTTCCATGATCTCACTGTTTCATGGACTTCTTCCTACAAGTCTTAGAACTCACAGAACACTGACTTTCAGAATTAGAAGTGACCTCAGAATCTTAATGTTCAAAACTAGACCAGAAAAGATTACTTATTAAAATGTACCTAGCAAATCCACCATGTATACACACCTAACTTTTGCTTAGAGACCTCCATTGCCAGAGCACCAATAATCTCCTGACATAGCTCATTCCACTTTTGCATTTGTTATTAAATCTTTGATTGAACCTAAATTTGCCTCTTTATAACTTCTACCCATTGTTCTTTTTTATGTTATCTTGCACCTAGAAGGGACTTAAATATTTATTAAATGAATGAATCTTAGAACGAAGACAGCAAGGCTAAATTATTTTCCATGTGGCAGCTCCTACAATACTTAAAGGCAGCTATCATGTCATCTTTTCTCTAGGATAGTCTTCCCTAGCTCATACTTTTCATTTAACTTTGTTGATTCGTCACTTTCTTCTTATTCCCTATTGTGCTCTCAGACAAAAACCTGTCTTAAACCCTCTCCTATTTTTCTCTTACTCTCTCCTTTGGTAATCTCATCAACTCCATGGTTCAATAATGATGATATTTTTATCTGAATTGCTAACACTTTTTCATATAATTTATATAATTTTATTTATATATGTACATGTATTTGTTTATACACACAAATACATAGTTATACACATAATCTACACAAGTTTAAATATATACATATAACCAACCATATGTGAAACAGCAAATGGTCCATGTACCTCTCCTATAAAAGTCTGTATACCTGTTGAAGATACTGTCTTCCTATTCGCATTGGTTCATGGCATGTAATCATCTTTGACTCTGTTCTCTCTCTCTCTCTCATTCTCATTATTAAAATCATTTGCCATATTTTGTTGATTATACCTCCACAACGTCTCCCATTTTCCCACTTTCCCCATTTTATCTAACCACCAACCCATTTCAAGCCTTTATCATTTCTTTCTTGGACTATTCTATTAAATTTTATCCCAATTATGCTCCCTGCTTCCATTATTTTTCTTCCATATTCTATGTGTATACAGCTGCAAAATATTCTCAAGGCACAGGCTGACCATGTCACTCTTCTTTCCTATTGGCTCTAGGATGAAGTACAAAATCATTAGACTGGCACATAAGGCAATGTACCATAAGGATCCAAGAGACATTTCCACCTTTATTGAACATTAGTCTTTTGCACAGAGCGGATATTCCAGCAAAACTGAACAAATATCTGATAACAAAACTTGATTCCACTTCATCACCTCCTTAAATTTCCATGATCCTCCATGCCTAGAATGCTCTCCTACTCTGTATGTACTTCTCAGGACTCTTATTTTCTTTCATGTCTCATGTTGGATGCAATATCCTCCGTGAAGATTTCCCTGATGAACTTCCACTTTATTGTCACTCTTCATTCCCTTCTTAAATTCTTTTAAACATTTTGTGCTCCCACCTCCACACAAAAATTATAATGCTCTCGAAAACAAAAAGTATTTTCAATTTTTCTTTAGATATCTTTTCACTGTTACAGAATCTCAAGAATATTGGTGCTTAATAGAAATTGGATTATGAATTACATTGAATTAGCTATTGACACTGCATCAATAGGATTAAAATATTTTATAATTAAAAAAATTATCCTGTCATACATGTATTTATCTTTTCAACTGGCCCCTAGAGATAAAGTTAAAGACATAAAGAGATTAAGAGCAAGAGAAAGAAGGGATGTACAGAAGAAGGAAGAAAGAAAGGAAAGCATATTTTAATATTAATTTTTAAGATAAATTTTGGGTTCCGAAATCTCTAATGCCCTCCCAACCCTCTCCCTACCAATGGGAAGGCAAGAAATGTAATATCAATCATATATGTGAAATCATGTAAAAATTATATGTCCATCTTAGCCATTTTGCAAACAAGCAAGGAAAATAAAGTGAAAAAGTGTTTCAACCTACATTCAAACATCATCAGTTCTTTCCATGAAGGTGAATTGCATTTTTCACCATAAATCCTTAAAATTGTCTTGTATCAGTGTGTTGGTCATTCACAGTTGATTATTAGACAGTATTACTGTGACTGTGTACAATGTTCTGGTTCTGTTCACTTTGTATTGATGCATATGTCTTCCAAGCTTTTTCTGAAACTATTTTGCTCATCATTTCTTACAGCACAATAGTATTACATCACAATCATATACAATTTTTTTGCCCATTCCCCAATTAATGGACATCCCCTCAATTTCTAATTCTTCGACACCATAAAAAGAGTTGTTATAAAGATTTTTGTTCCTATAGGGTTTTTCTTTTCTTTTTCTTTCATCTCTTAAGGGAATAGACCTAGCACTATTATTGCTGGTTCAAGGGTATACACAAACTTATAGCCCTTTCGGGATACTTCCAAATTGCTCTTGAGAATGGTTGGATTATCTCACAACTCAACCAACAGTGCATTAGTTTTCATATCCCATCCAACATCTATCATTTTTCTTTTTAATCATATTAGCTAATCTGTAAGGTACCTCAGTGTTGTGCTTTAATTTGTATTTCTGTAATAATTAGTGATTTCATTTTTTTCATATCATTGTGATTTAGACTCTGCCAACACAGTGACACCAAAAACTGTTGCTGTTTCATGATGTCTTGTAGTGGATCCATCTAAAAGAATTCAGTCAGACAGACTACCTCTAATCCAAGTATAAGCATTTATTGATATTGACACCTCTCATTCAGTGGACTAAGTTCCAAGAGGAAACAGCAAGTTGGATTTTTATAGGGTAAAGATGCAATTACATAACATAAATTATAAATATTAAAAAGTCAGGAGGGATTTGTCAAAGTATTAGGTAACAGGGGAGGAGTTCCAGCCACAGTGTAATTGTGCATGTGATTACCCACAATGCATACCGAAAATCCATTTGAAATGTTATGTATGAATGTTAATGATATCATAATAAACCTCTCTATATCAGAAGTTCACTCTATATCAGTTCTTTATTATTACTGTGCAAGTGCCTACTTAGGGAAAGTCTCTTCTATTATTTTGGGCTCTACATCCTGCTTGGGCATCCTGGTGGTGCTGCTTTCTGATTTGTTGATCACTGTGATCCTGTCTGAGTTTAGATGTGTGTAATTGTTGTTGAGTGCATAGAAACACATGCTGTTTCTGTGAGAAATATGAGGAATGGGTCTGGGAATAGTGGCTATCTAGAGACAGTGCTTAGTATCCCATCACACGGACATGCCTGCTGTGCTGTGAGAAATATGAGTTCATGGACACACCTATTGTTCTAGTGAGCAGTGAGGCATATATGAAGAAGTTAGGAAATTGAATGTGGGAGGTAGGTGAGTGGCTAGGTAGGTGCAGTGGCCCTGCTGTTCTGTTAGGTCTATAAGGAAGTCAGAGTATTGGGGCTTGGGCTATCTTTGTTAGGATTTCGTCAATATGACTATACATAGATATGAATTATTCTTCATCCTTTAATCATGTATGAATTGGGGATTGACTTACATTCTTATAAATTTGAGTCAGTTATCTACATTTTTCATAAATGAGGCCTTTATCAGAGAAATTTGTTAGATGTTTTCCCAGTATCCTACTTTCCTTCAAATATTGACAACAATGGTTTTATTTATGAAGGAAAAATTTAATTTAATATAATAAAAGTTATCCATTTAGTATCTTGTGACCCTCTCTCTTGTTTATCTATACATATTTACTTCATACATATTTCTGGCAGGTAAAAGTTTCCATGCTCTTATACCATAATCTGCTTATAATATCACCCTTTATGTCTAAATCATGTAACCATTTTAATCTTATATCAGTATGTAGAGAAGTTAGTCTATACCTAGTTTATGACCAAACATTTTCCAGTTTTCTTAGTAATTTTTATCAAATTTTAAGTTCCTATCTCAGAAGCTAGGGTTTTTAGTTCATTGAATACTAGATGACTATGGTCATTTACTACTTCACAATGTATATTCCATACTACATTCTATTCCAAAGATCCACCACTCTATATTTTAGCCAGTAGTAGATTGTTGTGATGATTAACAATATGCAATACAATTTGAGATCTGATACTATTAGGCCACCTTCCTTCACATTTTATTTTATTGATTCCCTTGATATACTTTGCTTTTGGTTCTTCCAAACGAAATTTGTTATTATTTTTTCTAGTTGTTTTTTGTTTGTTTTTTTAAAGCAATTGGGGTTCCCTGCTCAAGGTTACACAGCCAGTTATTTCTGGGTGTGGTGCTAAGTATCAGAGCCTGCATTCGATCCCAGGTCATCCCGATGCTGGGGCTGGTGCTCTTACTCACTGAGCCACCTGGCCGCCCCTTATTTTTTCTAATTTTAGAAAATATTTTGGTAGTGTCATGATATGGAACTGAATAAGTAAATTACATTAGATGAAATTATAATTCTCCAGGGTATTGTGGTTGTGTTTGTCCTTCATTCTTCAAGAGGACTGTAACATCAGGGGGATGATGACATGACTTCCAATGGACTTGGATTTGAGTGAGGGAGGGCTGCATAAAGTCACCAGCCTTACTTTCTCCTCCAAGGCCACCTGGGTCTAGTGGCCAGATATTCATCAACATAACTGGATAAGGCTTCAGATGCAATGAGAGACCCATGGCTTTTTAAGCTACAGTCCCTTCAAGACATTTGGGGGTTCAGAGAAGATTAACAGATGTGATGTGAGGGTCTACCAAACACTTTTCAGAGCTGCTGATTGAAATTCAGTATCCATGTCCAATTCTCACCTGTAGCTCTAAAATGTTGTAGCATGTGCAAAGGCCACACTCAAATAAAACTGTCTTAGATGGCCTGTCCTAGACAGGATAAGCAGGTCGAGGGTAATTGCCAAGGCTCAAACCCATTGGTGAGTTAGGGGGTTATCTACCCTAAGCATGCAAAGACTTCCCCTGGCAGAATGCGCAGATGTGAACAATTTCATTTTTTTTTTACCTGTATCATATTACTTTTATTTTTAATTAAATTTTGAGTTACAAATTTTCTCCCCATCTTTCCCCTACCAACCACCCCAAAACAGTAATACCACTGTATAGCCCAACCCCTCATCTGCTGTCTCCTATAACCTCCCCCATGCCTCCTCTGACTTTCCAGTAGAGCAAGATGGATCTCTATAACCCAGTGCCTGTATATCTTATTTCTCAGTTGCAGGTAAAAAAATAATTATATATACATATACATACACACACACACACACATATATATATATATACATATATATATATAATGTGTATGTGTAAATATTTGATTTAAAAACTTTTATTTCCAGATTTTTCACTTCCTCCCTCATCACCCACCCTTACTTGGAAGATAAGCAATTCAATATAGATTGTACATGTGTAGCTACTCAAAACATTTTCATAGCAGATATATGGTGAAAGACTGACTATATTTCCATATGTCCTATCCTGACCCCCACTTGCTCTTTTCTATACTTTTAATCTGTCCTTTTAAAAACTGGGTGCTTAGAACTTCCCTGCTCCCCAGCCTTCCCTCTGTACCCTCATCCTCCTTGTCATCCCATTTCCCCCTACTCTCCTGTAGGGTGAGATACCATGTTTAGTGCGTTTGTCATTCTTTCTCTAAGCCAAATTCAATGAGAGGAAAGTTGACCTTTTTGCCTATACACACATTTATATTCCCTTCAACTATTCTCATATTGAGAAACGTCTCATAAGTTACTATTATCATTTTTCCATGTAGGAATGTAAATAGTTCAATGTTGATAAATTCCTTTATGTTTTCTTACCCTGTTTACTTGCTCATGCTTGTCTTACTTCTTGTATCTGAATGCCAAATTTTCTATTCAACTCTGTTTTTTTCATCAAGAATGCTTGTAAGTTCTCTATTTCATTGAATGACCATATTTTCCCCTGAAACATGATACACAGTTTTGCTGGGTAGGTGATTCTTGGTTTTAATCCCAGCTTCTTTGACCTCTGGAATATCATATTCCAATCCCTTCAATCCCTCAGTGTAGAAGCTGCCAGTTCCTGTGTTATCCTGATTGTTTTTCCACACTATTCAAATTGTTTCTTCCTGGCTTCTTGTCATATTTTCTCCTTGATATGCAAATTCTGGAACCTGGCTGTTATATTCCTAGGAGTTTTCTTTTTGGGATTTTTTTTTTCAAGAGGTGATCAGTAGATTTTTTCACCCTCTACTTTGCCCTCTGGTTCTAAAATATCAGGCCAATATTCCTTGAGAATTTCTTAAGGGATGATTTCTAAATTCTCTTTTTGATCATGGCTTTCAAGCAGTACAAAAAATTTTAAATTATCTCTCCTGGATCTATTTTCTAGGTCAGTGCTTTTTCCAATGAGATATTTCACACTGTCTTCTATTTTTTTTCATTTATTTGGATCTGTTTAGTGATTTTCTCATAAAGTCACTAGCTTCCATTTGCTCCAATCTAATCTGAAGTAATGATTCTCTTCATTGAGCTTTTGAGATTCTTTTTCCATCTGTCAAATTTGGATTTTTTGAGAAATTCTTCTCCTTATTGGCTTTTTGAGTCTCTTTTGCTATTTGAGTTAGTCTATTTTTAAGGTGTTATTTTCTTCAGTCAGGTTGTTGACTCTCTTTTCACAATTTTCTTGCATCATTCTCATTTCTCTTCACAATTTTTCCCCTATTTCCTTATTTTATTTTCAAAATTTTTCTTAACCTCTTCTATGGTCTGTAAGCAGTTTATATTTTTAGGAAGATTTTGGTGCAGGAGTTCAGACTTTGTTTTCTTCCTCCTATTCCATGCTTTTATCCTCTTTGTCCCCAGAAAAGGATTCCAAAGTTGGATTGCTCTGCTTGCTTTGCTTCCTTTGCTTGCTCATATTGCCATTCAATTGTTTGACTTTTGAACTTTTAACCACAGTAGCACTCTGCTTCCAGAGAGGAGAGCTTTGTCCCAAATAGCTGTTTTTTTTTTTGTTCAGCTCTCAGAGCTATTACTTGGGGGTCCTCTCAGAAGACTCCATCAGTTCTGGCCCACTGGTCACGCACCCCAGGACCTCCACCCTAGAGAACAATCCATATCCCAGCAGGTTAAAGCAAGGATGATTATCCCTTAGCTTAGTAACTTGGTCCACCTACAATCTGCCGGCTAAGAGCTTTGAGGTAGCCACCGGGCAGCAGCCACCATGCCTCAGCCCCTTTCCTCTTTGTGGGAAGAGGTCATACCACAATCTAGGATCCCTTGTTCCCTCAAAGTCTACACTGAAACCTCCCTTTGTCTTTGGCATTTATGGCTTGATAATTTTGCAAAACACCACAGCTACTGGCGATCTACTCTCCCATGGTCCCTCCAGCCAGGGTTGGTTGTGGCCACCCCGAGGGTAAAAGTGTAGACTCAGGTGGGGGTGGGCTTGTCTCCCAGCTCTTTGGGTAGGACCCTTCTTCCCAGTCTGCTGGGCTATCTTCATCAGGATGTTTGTTTCTCTCTGTCACTCCATGGTTTCTGCAGGCCTAAAGTTTGTTTAGAGTCATTTTTTATAGGTATTCAAGGTGGTTATGGAGGTGGCATATGGAATTTTCCTGCTTCTATTCCACCATCTTTTCTCCACCCCTGAGAAGAATTTCTTCCAATGGCTATGAAAGTAGTTGAGCCAGGCATTATGAAATACTTAAAGATTGCATAGACATTGAAAATACCAAGGTAATCCACTGCATCTCAAGGCACCACCCGACATCTTGTCTTACTCTTTGACTTTAATAAGTCTCTAGCAGATTGAAATGAATGATTTTGTGTAACACTGTAACATATCCAATTTCAAGGCAAGTCTAGTCATTATGCCATTGTGTCATGGGTCCTCTTTGAAAACAAATGACAGACAACAATATTTCTCCATTTTTATATATGTTTTTATTTGTTGGAAAAGTGTATTGTAATGCTGTTCATACAGTTCCTGAGTTTGTTTTGGCAGGTAGAGTCCTGAGTACTTTATATTGTCTATAGTTATTTTAAGCTCATTTTTTCTATTCCTTGCTGCTGGACTTTGTTGATAATGTATAGAGTTATTGATGAATTATCTGTGTTTATTTTCTATCCTATAATTTTGATAAAGTTAATGGTTTCAAGTAGTTTGTTTTAGTTGATTCTCTATAATTCTTTAAGTACACCATCATACCATCTATAAAGAGTGATGGCTTTTTTTTGCCTTATTATCTTTTCTATTTATCCCCAATGTTTCTTCTCTTATTGCTTTTACTAGCATTTCTAATACAATATTGAACAATAGTCATGATAGTAGACATCCTTGCTTTACCACTGACCTTATTGGGTAGTGTTCTAACTTATACCCATTACAAATAATGTTTATAATGGATTTAGATAGATCACACATATCACTTTAAGGAAAGCTCCATTTATTTATATCTTTTCTAGTCTTTTTAATACAAATGAGTGTTCTTAAAAGCTGTTTCTGTATCTATTAAGCTAATCACTGTATTTGTGTTGTTCTTGTCATTGACATAGTCATTGACACTTAAAGTTTTCCAAGTATTGAACTAGTCTTGCATTCTTGGTATAAATCTACTTGGTCTTAATATGTGATAATATTGTTGTTATTACCTAGATACTATTTTATTTAAAATGTTTGCATCAATCTTCACTAAGGAAATACAGTTAATAATTTTCTTTCTCTGTTTTTGCTCTTCTGGTTTTAGGTATCAGTCAATATTAAAAAAAATCAACAGAATTTGTAGGACCCCTTCTTTGCCTAATTTTTCCCCCAAATAGTTTATATTGTAATGAGATTAATTGTTCTTTTTGTTTGTTTGTTTGGTAGAATTCACTTTGAATCCATAAAGTTCTGGGACATTTTCTTAAGGAGCTCTTTGATGACTTGTACAAGTTATTTATGATCAAGTTGTTTAACTATTCTATTTATTTTTCTGATAATTTTACAAATTTATATTTTTGCAAATATTCTTTCATTTCACTTAGGTTTACTGACATATAATTGGAAAAATTGTTCCTAATAATTGCTTTAATTTCATCTTCATTGTTGATGTATTCATCTTTTTCAGCTTTGATACTGGTAATTTGTTTCTTTCTTTTCAAAAATTAAATTATTCAATGGTTTTTATCTATTATATTAGTTTTTCATAAAACCTGTTCCTATATTTATTAGTTTAATGTATTTTCTTACTTTCAGTTTGATTAATTTATTCCATTAATTTAAAATATATTCTATTTGTTTTTTTATTGTACATTTTTAATTTGTACGTTTTGAGTTATTTTTTTTATTTGCTTGCCAAATTCATTGATCTGCTCTTTCTCTATTTTATTGATGAAAGTGTTTAGGATATAAATTTCCCTTAAATACTGATTTTCTTGTATCCCATACATTTTGGTTGGTTTTCTTATTGCCTTTATTCTCTTTAATGTAATTAGCTTCTATGATTTATTCTTTGACCCACCCATTTTAGTATTAGATCATTTAGTTTAAAATTAGTTTTTAATCAGTGTTTTATATCTTTTATTAAATGCAAGTTTTGGTGCACTATAGTCTGAAAAAGATGCATTTCATGTTAATGACTTTTTTCCCCCCTGAGGTCTTATACCCTAATACATGGTCTTTTTTTATACAGATACCATGTATAGCTGAGGAAACAAAAAAGACCCTTTCTATTCCCATTTAGTTTTCTCCAGAGGTCTACCAGATATAAGATTTCTAAAATTCTATTCAAGTCCTTGACTTCTTTATAAATTACTTTATAGCTAAATTTGTCTAGTTCTGAGAAGAAAAAGTTGACTTCCCACAATAGTAGAATTTTACTATTTCCCTTTTTAACTTTTCCCTTAAAAAATTGTGCTATGCTCTTTCGGGTATATATGTTTAGTATTGATGTTAATTTATTGTCTATACTACAATTTTTGTAAAATGTCATTTCCCTGCTTATCTTTTTTAGTTAGATTAAATTTTGCTATTGCTTTTGCTGAAATCAGGATTGCTACCTATGCCTTTTTAAAACTCATCCGCCCCAGTCATACACACATGCCCTTTTACTCTGGTGTCTCTCTGTTTCAAATATGTTTCTTGTACACAACAAATTGTGGGATTTTTGTGTCAATCTCTTCTGTTGTCCACCTGTACTTTATGGGTAAGTTTATCCAATTCATATTTACAGTTATGATTGCTCACTGTTTTTTCCTCAATCTCTCTGTTTCTCTTGGTATCCTCTCCCATTGCCTCTGTCTCTCTGTCCCTTTATATGTCTCTCTCTATCTCTGTCTCTGTCTTTTTGTCTTTGTTTCTCTCTGTCTCTTTGCTACTGTCTTTCTCTCTGTGGGTCTCTGTCTCTCTGTGGGTCTCTGTCTCTCTCTGTGTCTCTCTGTGGGTCTCTCTCTCTGTGAGTCTCTCTCTCTCTCTGTGAGTCTCTCTCTCTCTCTCTCTCTCTCTCTCTCTCTCTCTCTCTCTCTCT
>NW_027186304.1:1910202-1925979 GCF_028583685.1 Petaurus breviceps papuanus | reverse complement strand
TCTCTCTCTCTCTCTCTCTCTCTCTCTCTCTCTCTCTCTCTCTCTCTCTCTCTCTCTCTCTCTCTCTCTCTCTCTCTCTCGCTCTCTCTCTCACCATGTGTGTGTCCTTCCTCCTATGCCCAAATGAGTGTTTGTGCTATGCCTTCTTTCTGAAAATCCTAATGAGAATAAGTTTCAAGTATTTCCCACCCTCCAAATTCCTCTCCACTGTAAAAGATATCCCTTACGTTCTATTATTTAAGATAAGTTTCTCTATTCTATTTCCACATTCACTCTCCTCCCTCTGCTTCCCTTCTGCTGATCCCTCATTTTTTTAGATTATCCCAATGTAGGCAACTCACAATTGTACCTTCTCTGTATGTAGCCTTTTTCTAACATCCCTAATAATTACAAAGTTCTAAGGAGTAATAAGAAGTATTTTCCCATATGAAAACATAAACCATTTGACCTTAGTAAATCTGCTATGATTTCTCTTTCCTGTTTACAATTTTATGCTCCTCTTGAGTCTTGTATTTGAATGCCATATTTTCTATTCAGCTCTCATCTTCTCATCAGGAATTCTTGAAAAACCCCTTTTTCATTAAATATAAATTTTCCCCTTAAGTATTATACTTAGTTTTGCAGGGTAGGTTATTCTTGGTTGTAATTCTAAATCCTTTGCCTTCAAGTATAATATAGTCAGTGTCCTCTGCTCCTTTGACATGGAAGCTGTGAGATATTGTGTGATTCTGACTGTGGCCCTCTAATATGTAAATTGTTTCTTCCTGGTCACTTGCAATATATTTTCTTTGACTTAGAAGTTCCAAAATTTGGGTATAATTTCCTTCAGAGTTTCATTGGGGATATCTTTTAGAAGATGATAGGTGGATTCTTTGTATTTTTATTTTAAAGTTATTTGAAGGTGAATGTTGGGAAAGGTCAACTTAGTTGCTGACTGTACTATACCATCTTGGTTCCACCCTAATATTTGACATTTAAAAATCCTTTGTAACAATATAAAGCTCTCTAGAATCACCAAAAAAGAGATATGTAGAATTCCATTCCAGAAGTTTTGATATATATGTATGAGATGACTTAAAATCTACAATATTTCAGAGACTCATGGAAAGGTCAATCTTAAATGGATTCTTTTTTTTTTTTGCTTTATTTATGGGGTGGTCTGTCAGGGTTAAGTGACTTGCTCAAGGTAACACAGCTTGTAAGTGTTAAGTGTCTGAGACAACATTCCAACTCAAGTCCTCCTGACTCCACGGCTGATGCTCTATTCACTGAGCCACCTAGCCAGCTCTAAAGGGATTCTTTATAGTCAAACGCCTACATTTTATTGAAAAGGTAATGAAAACTCTATGAGTTTTAAATAGTTTTTTTCCAGTATCAAATCCCATAGAATCAATAGTTGAATCATGATTTTTTTTGGCCAGAAGAGAATCCATTATCCTTCTTCTTTAAACTATTACTTTTCTATTCCAGTCTATTCAGTTGCAATACCAAGTTTATAATTTTGAGATTATTCTATACTGTACTTTCCTCCTCAATTCTCATGTCTAATTAATAATATCTTAACCATCAAATAGGTCTTTTTTGTTTGTTTGGGATTCTTTTTGGTTTTTTTTTGAGTTTCATTATATATTTCATTAAGGATAAATCTTCTTAATCAAGTAGACTTGCAGAGGAGAAAGTCAGTGGCTGTGTAGTATAGGTCCCTCAGATTTCATAGGGTATCACTGGCTCTGGCTCTGCATACCCCTCCTAACCATAACCCATGAAGCCAAGGATGCCAAAGAGATGCTTACCAGGAAACAGATGTAGGAGACATATCCACATGATTGTAAGTGTATATATCAAAGTCAAAGTGCATTGATTCATTCCATTTTAGCCTCAATTCTTAATGGTCCCAGTCATGCCATGCGTTTCATTAATATTGAGAGAGGTCCAGAAGCTTGGGATAGTCACCATGTCCAAACCATTGTCCTGTAGGGCTTGTAATCTTCCATTCACATGTTGTACTTCTTGGCAGAGGCAGCATACTCCTCCTGTGTGTGGTGTGGCCACTGGCTGCTTGGACCCCCAGAGCCATGGAGACTGACATCTTAACTGTCTTTAAGATCCATCAAACAGGTCGTAAAGTTTGTTAAGTATTTTACAAATAATGTGTGTGAGCATATATACATATATGCATGTGTGTGTGTAAACACATGCAGATTTACGTTATATCTATGTAATTAGGTAAAAAGTTGTATTGGTTACACTTTTGCAATACAGTTTTCACTGTCATACTCTGGACTATTTCCTCTAGCACTGTACTATGAAGGCTTTCATTACCAATTATTTGAACTACTGTAGATTCCTCAAACAACTTCCCAGCTTCATTCTCTCTGCTCTTGAAGCTTTCATAACAATGACAGGAAAAATCATGCTTGCGAGTGACAATTTATTATTATCTATTAATTTATTAATCTTTTAATATCTATTAATAATTTATTCTTATTTTTTTATTCTTCAGTTTAGGTAGAGGCAGAATCATATAATAGGAGGAGTTCTAGACTTGAAATCTAAGACCTGATTTCAAATACCACATAAGGATCTCAGGTCATTCCTCTGTAAAAAAGAATTGGACTAAATTATGTCTAAGGTAATTTCCAATCCTAAATGTCTTCCTCTGAGATGTGGTCATGAGAATCCTGTGCTCAAAACACTTCATTGGTTTGCTAATGACTATAGATAGAAGGTTAAATTTCCAAATATACCAGCATCTCTTAATTCTGGGTCAAGGTAGAGTGTGTCGAACTGTGGTTTCTCATAAAGTACAAGTTATGAAGTCTCTATCATAGGTTAGACATAGATAGTCCACTCAATACTTGTGGAGATGTCTCTAAAATTGTTCATATCAATATTCTTGTTAGATACTGAAATTCTGATTCACTCATAAAGCACAGAACCTTCTTTAATGTAGGCATCAGTGAATCTCATGTCACACAATCAGCCTCAAAATTCTTCAGAGAAATCTTTGGGATGTTATTACATTGCTTCTTCTAACTTCCATGTAAGGAATAACCTTGTGTGATTTCTCATTAAAATTGTTGTTTAGGCAAATTGAGCTTAATATTCAATGTGGCCAAGCACATAGAAGTTGCCTTTTTTTGTATTTTTTTTTTAATGAGCAATCGGGGTTAAGTAACTTGCTCAAGGTTACACCGCCAGTTATTTCTGGGTGTGGTGCTAAGTGTTGGAGCCCGTATTAGATCCCTAGGTCATCCTGACACTGGAGCCGTTGCTCTTACTCGCTAAGCCACCTGGCCGCCCCAAGTTGCCCCCCCCCCTTTTTTAACAGAGTTTGAATGCTTGGAAGTTAAGCTCAAGAAAGGAACTGAACATCCAGTACCTTATTTTGTGAGATGATCTTCAGAACCTTCCTAAGACAATTGAAATGTAAGTGACTCAGTTTCCTGGTAGACTGTCCAGGTTTCAAAGGCATATAACAATGAGGTCAGCACAGCAACTCTGCTGATCTTCAGTTTAATAATCATTCTAATACCTCGTCTGTCCCACTTTTTCTTTTGGAGAGTGACAAACTCTTCTAGCAATACATGAGTCAGCCTCATCATCTATTTGTATGTCCCTAGAATGTATACTGCAAAGGTAAGTGAACTTACCCACAGCATTAATCATTTCCCTATTTGTTGCAATAAAGTTTCACATCCATGGGGTGTGGTGCTGGCTGGTGGAGAATCCTCTGTTTGCTGTGTGTTAATTTTTTTAGAACAAAATTAGCACAAGCCATAGAAAATCAATACATACTTTGATGCATCTCAGCCTTAGAGGCTGCACTGAATGCATAATCATTTGCAGACAAAAAAATCATCCACCACTCTCCCTCCACTTTACTATTGGGCTTGTAGCCTTTTCAAGCTAAGTAATTAACCATCAGTCCAGTAGTTAACCTTGATGCAATTTTTGTGCTCATTGAAGACATCTGATAACACTGCTGAAAACATCATGTTAAAAAGGATGGTAACAAGCACACAGACCTGATTTAGTCCATTGCTGACTGGGAAAGGATAAGATCATTATCCATCACTAGCATGCCAAATTTTGCCATGATCTTCCATAAACCCTCACAAAGGACAACAGTAAAGGTCTTTATCAGCTTGGTGAATGTTGTATACAGACCTCTGTTCTTTTCCTGGCATTTCTTCTGATTTTTTTGGCCAGTATACACACTGACCATCACTTGGCCCTCTCTGAAGTGACACTGGCTTTTGGGTAGAATAACATCTCCCAATTGAAGGATCTTCCTATTAAAGATGACTCTGGCAAGAAATTCATCAGTATTTTATACCAGTTTTATGAATGCATGCTGGGACATGTTGTGGATAGCATCTGGATGATGCTCTCACACTTTCAAGTCTACTTCATTTCTTGTCTATAAGCATGCACACATTCCATGTTCCAAAGGTGAGTGGAATCTTCTTCACAAAAGGTTTTGTACATTTCTTTTGTGTGGTTTGACCACAGGGTGGGGTCCCTGCCTGCTGCAGCAAACAAACCAAGGGGGGGTGAAGCAGATAATTGTGGAGCACCTCTTTCATCCCCCTTTTCACACCAGAAGGTGATCATAAGGAAGGTGTTCCTTATAAAAAGGCTATTCAGACACCCAGAAAGCTTCTTAATCCCATTGATGAGATAACCCTATGATCTGGGCTTCCTGTGTACAGGGTTGTTACTACAACTGCTTCATCATTTCCTCTTTGCACAGTAATTTGAGTTATGTAAAAATGGTAAAATGGTATGGGTGATATTTTTGATTCATTCATAAATTGGACTTAAGTGAGTCAGAGTTGCATGAAGTTGCCAGGGTCACTGTCTCTTCCAAGAGTCATCAAAGTCCAGTGGCAAAAAGTTGAGATAACTGGTGATGCCTTAGGATTCAGTGGATGACCTTGTCATTTTATTTTCTAACCAAGCTACAAGCATTCCCTGGCACGTGCTTTAGCCACCTCCGTTGCCATTGGAACAAACTCTTCTCATCTACCCATTCCATTACTTCACAGGTTTGAAGTAGAAAAACCCTAGCTCACCTATGGATTTATGCTACTTTTGCTACCCTCAACCTA
The DNA here is from genome assembly GCF_028583685.1 of Petaurus breviceps papuanus. Classification (NCBI taxonomy): domain Eukaryota; kingdom Metazoa; phylum Chordata; class Mammalia; order Diprotodontia; family Petauridae; genus Petaurus; species Petaurus breviceps. The sequence continues at coordinate 1,920,865 of NW_027186304.1, read as the reverse complement.
GTTTAGCCTGTCTGCTGAAATACTTTACTGGGCATGCTACAGCATCTTGGAATCATAGGTGAGAGTTGGGTGGATGAGGTGGACACCAAAGATAGAAAACAACCCTCAACACAGGGGTATTAGTCTTCCCTGAACACACCCACCACCCCTAACCATATTATCCCTCACCTATTTATTTAAAATCTATGCCTCATTTTGGTCACAACTGCCTCTCTTAAATTATACCCAAGTTCTGTCTGAGAATAGAAGTTACAGAATACTAGTTTGGACAACAATAAATTTGCCAGTTTGGATGACTAAATACTTATTTCATCTCTCTGCTGAAGCCAGAGTTGCCATGTGCCTTCTTTCCACCAACAGAAGTAACAGTTTTATGCAATTAACATTTTCCTACACCCAATTATGTGTATATATATATATATGTATGTATATGTGTGTGTATATATATGTATATATAGAGAGATGATGATGTTGATGATTCTCAAATTAACCTATCTTCTTTCAGCTTCTCTTCTAATATCCAGGGTTTTATGTTTACCTACCTTTCATACATCTCAAACTGGATATCCAGTAGATATGTTAAGCTAAATATGTTCAACACATGTCACTAGCTTTCCCATTTAACCCTCCTTATCTTCTGCCTATCCTATTACTGTAAAGAGAAATGGCATTCTTCTAATCTCTCAGGCTTACAATTTAGGAGTCCACCCCTACACATACACATCAAATATGTTTTCAATGAATATCGATTTCATCTTTGCAATATATCTTGAATATAGTCCCTTCTCTCCCCTGATACAATGACTGCTACAGTTCAGATTCTCAACATCTCACTCCTGAATTATTGAAAAAGCCTACTAGTGGATCTGCTGTCTCAAATCTCTCCCTGCTTCAATTCATCCTCCATTCAGACTCTAAAATGATTTTCCTAAAGTGCAGGTCCAGTTGTACCACTCTCTTACTCAATAAACTCCAGTGGCTTCCTATAACCTCCAAGATCAAATGCGAAATGGTCTTTTCAGCATTCACAGCCCTTCATGAACTGGCCTCCTCCGTGTAGTCTTCTTATACTTTGCTTCCTGCAACGTATTCTTCAACCCAGTGATATTTGTCTCTCTGCTGTTCCAAGAATAAGATACTCCATCTCCTGGCTCTGGACATTTTACCTCTCCCCCACTGAAATGGGAAAAGGGAGAAGAGAAACATGCCAGTGAAATGCTTAGTGCATTATGTTCCTACTGACCTCTATGACTTCCTTTAAGTCCCCACTCAAATTTCATGGTTTATTGGAAGTCTTCCCCCTCCCCTCACTTCTGGTGCTTATTCTTTATTAAATATTTTACTTCTTGTATATATATATGTATATATATATATGTGTGTGTGTGTATATATATGTATATATATATATAATTATTACTATATATCTATATACATGTATGTATGTACAAATACATTTAAATACAAATACACACCATATATCTATGTATCTGTGTATTTATTTCATGTTGTCTCCCCCAAATGGACTATAAGCTCTTTGAGAACATAGACTATCTTTTCCCTTCTTTCATACTCTCAGTGCTTAGCACAGGGCCTGGCATAGTAAACACTGAATAAATGTTTATTGGTTGATCTGAGGTCAAGAGAGATTAAATAATTTGATTATGGACATGTAAAGTAATAAGTATGCAAGTCAGAATTTGAATCCAGGGTCTTTGATTCCAAAGAAAATGCCCTTTTATTGCTCTGATGCATACTAGATATGTGACTATGGGTAAATTATTTAATCATTCAGTCTTCAGGCAAAAATCTAAGACTAAAAATTGTAAATTTGCTAATCTGTCTTGGTTAAAGGAGTTTCTATATTTGAATTTCTCACTCTAATACAATCACAAGTCCGGGATGGGGGTTATGTGTGTGTGTGTGTGTGTATGTCTTTTTTTGTAATATGAGTATATATATTTGCAAATGTATATATACTTTCTCGAATGAATCTGTAATTTCACAGAAGTTAATGTTCTCTCTTTCTGTCTGTCTCTCTCTTTATATATATACACATATATACATGTAAGTAGGTGTATATGTAAACATTTGTGTTTGTGTGCATATTGTACAAAATTAAATATAATTGATGTGATTGAATATTATAGTAAATGATATTAGATATGTTGAAATATTTTTCAGTAAGAAATGCAACATATGCTGTTTGACTCAAAGGAGGTGGAAATTAGAAAAAAACAGACTTGGGACTTCTGTTTTGCAGCTTGTATTTGTCATAGTTATTTTGTCCAAAAATTGGAGCTATCCATAAGTAGAAGAAGCTGACTTATGAGATAGTTGACCTCAGGTCTTCAGGAAGAAACCATATACTTATTTGTGTATAGGTTAGAGTAGATGATCAATCAGGTTATTTCCTTTTCTGAAATTCTGTGTTTTGCAAGATGAAAATAAAATATGGCTTTGATCTTTTTCCAAGAATCTGATAGAAGGAGAGATATTCACTAAAGCTAATAGAGTCAAATTAGGTTAGTGCCAGTGAAATGCTTAGTCCATTACGTGCCTTTTTCTAGATGTTTTTTCAACCTTTAATCAAAATGGTTGTCGTTTCCTCTTTGATTTCTCCTCTTTCCTAAAGTTAATAGAGAATTTACTTTATCAAAGCAATTCAGGAAAGAAAAAATGAGGTAGAGTCTAGTATATTTCACTGTAGATAAGGAAATGTTCAGAAAAATATAAAATACTATTCCCTTTTAGATTTTCCAGATATTCTTCGACTCAATAAAATGAAGTATAACCACTTAGAAATGAAATACCAGTGATGTACTTCAGCAAGTTAACAGGAAATTTTGAATTCATTACATCAATAAGTAATAATAATGCCATGTTTCTTTAGCACTTAAATGTTAAAAAGGTGTTTTTCTCATCAAACTTTGTCAAGAACATTGGACAATCACCTTGTTCCTTACTACAGATAAGAAAAATGAGGCTGAAGAAGTAAAATATTTGACTTCTCATGGTAGCAGAGTTGCAGAATCAGGATTAGAATCCAGGTCTCCTGGTTCTACAAGCAGAACTCTTTACACGATCACATGTTTGCTGAATGTTACTTTAAAGAATGCCAGCAAATGTCTGTAACACGGAGAAGCCAAGGCTACGTCTTTATATGAATTAACCTGAACCTAAAATTTCAGAATAAATCTAGCCTTTACATGTCTTTACTTCCAAGTAATGAGGTTTTTGCAACAGGTATGAATCACTGCTTCCAACTTCTTGCCTATCATAAATAATGAAAGCTATAGGGCACATAAGTTGGATATTATTAATGCTTCTTAGGTATTTCATCAGACCAAGAAGGCCAAAGGAGAAGATATGGGAGAGATCATGTGCCAATGTATATTAAGGATTATTTTTCTTATCTTTAAAAGACACTGCTCTCTGTACTTAGGCAATTAGCACTGGGGTAGTGGTTACATCTTTAAGGTGAATGGAAGTCTGACTTCTAGATAGAATCAATCTTGAAGAGAAAATTTCTTGGTAATATGTAAACAAATAGCCTTTGGTAAGTGGGGGTAGCATTGCCCATATAGTTATAACATGTTCAAATGTCTGGCTCCAGATATAGGTGATTAGGGGAGAAATGGGGTTTTTAGACAACATTATGAAAAATCCTCATGAATTCATTGTATGAATCTTTCTGAGAATAAATAGTAAATACTTAACACATGCATTATTATAACATAATTTTTGCAAAGTATGACTAATGTAATACACAATTTTGTGAGAGAGGCAATCTTATGTCTAAAAAAAACAAATGAGCATTGCAATTTTCAGGATGACTATGATAGCCTTTTCTTAATAATGGCCCATCTCTACAAATGTACTATTTTCAAGTGTCTACATGGTATCCACCCCTCAGAAACTCAGGACTTAAATATCTTTATTTGGAATGTAATTAAATTTAAATATTACAGAAGGAAAAGTAGTTGTCAATTTTATTTCCAAATTTATATTTGGTTTACATTAGATAGTTAAGCTTTATATAGCACTTTACAGTTTTTATATGTGTATGAATGAATGCATACATGCTTGTAATTTTGTATACATATTTATATTTTGCAAATATTAGACACTGCATAAATGCTTAGTACTGAATGATTGATTGATTAATAATTGATTGACCATAAAATATATATCAAATTGATGTGATGTATTGGAGATTGCTTGAATCATGTTCATATTCCCTACTTATTTCTTGTTTCTTTCTTTTCATCTGTCATTCTTTTTCTTAATCTTCCCCTTTCCTCTTCAGCTTTCTTTTAACCCTCTCTTTTTTCCCTCTCTCCCCTTCCCAATTCCTTTACTTGTTTGAATCCATACATCAATTTGAATCTGTTTATACTTTCTAGTGCTTGGGAATATGTAAGTGTATATATGCATGTTTGTTTACGTATGTATATATATGCATATGTATATGTATGCATGAATGCTTATATGTTTTTATATCTTGGTACACAGTAAACATGGAATACATATTATTATTATTATTATTATTATAATTGGATACTAGATTGATTGAAATGTTTATTGGCCACAACTTTCATGTGATATTGAAGTCACTAAGCAGTACTTGGAGGAATTACTTTTGTCTTGTTCCCTTCCCATACCTATCTCCTATTTTCTTTTTCCTTTTACTTCTTCTGTCTTTCTCATTCTTCATTTTTTTTCTTGCTAAGCAGCATTTTTAATCTTCTTGTGCTGTTTATTTTTTGTGCTTTTTTTGGAGGGGGGAAGGCAGGGCAATTGGGGTTAAGTGCCTTGATTTAACAATCATCTGAGTGATTGTTAACAGTCACATGAGTTATCTTGCCCAAGGTCACATGACTAATAAGATTGTCAAGTGTCTAAGGCCGTATTTGAATTCAGGTCCACCTGACTCCACGGTCAGTGCTCTATTCACTATGCCACCCAGCTACCGGTACCCTCTGTTATTCCCTTTCCCTTTTCAACCTTTAGATTTTTTAGTAGCCTCTAGTGGTACAGACTTGAATGGCTTAACTCCACTGGTTAGCACTCAAGACTGAAGAGTTTTTATTTTATTTTATCAGAGGACAGTTGAAGGAGCAGGTGTGACTTGAAGGAGTGATTTCCCTGAGTTTTTCTGGAAGATACTTAAGTCTTAGTATGTCAGACAGAAGAATATAAAGAAGGCATTTAGGGAAAATAGACTGAATTAATATTTTTTGAAAAAGAGAATAGGAAAGTCAGAGAAAAAAAGATATATCAGGGCAAAGAAGTGGAGGTTGACAACTGATTAGAAAAATTCTCCTTTTGATTTTCTTAGAAAGGAAAGGATGTATGATAAGGACAATGATTGTTTTAATTATGTTTTTTACATTGTTCTTTTAACAATCACTCAGAATATTTGTTATCTGAGGAAAAAAGGATAGGCCTTGAATCTTAAATATATTAAGCTTTGTTATTCTATATTTGGTAGTACCTTCTAAAAGTGATCATTGACCATGCAAATTTTCTTTGGCCTTTGCCTCTCCATCTTTGTCATCAATGGCCTGGTTAGAGAATAGATGACATACTAAATCAGTGTCCAGAGGAATAGACAACACAAGGTAGGAATGAAAACTAACATAGCCTATGAAGTATGAGCATCAAAAAACATTTTTACAGACTAGAGGACAATACGGGTTACATCTAGGAAGATAATTTGTATTAAACTGATTAAATATTTATTATTTTGTAAATTGCAATATGATATATATATATATATATATATATATATATATATATATATATATATTTGCAAGACTAGCATCGTCTTTAAAGATTTTTGAGATTTCTCTTTTCTTGCCCCTATGTTTTTTGAGGAATTCACTACCTTAAAACTCATACACTATTTTCTATGAATAATACAAATCATGCTTAGCTTTAGGGAGGAAACATTTCCATCTGTTTCAAAAACACATCATGCTTTTTTTCAATTATATCACTCCTGTTGTCCCCTTCATTGTAGGATACCCTTCATTTTCCCTTCTTCCTACACAAACCCTGTTCATCCATAAGTATGCTCTCCAACTCAAATGTTTCCACCTTCTTGGAGTCTTCTCTAACCACTGATTCCCTGAATAATCTCCATGACATCTAGACTATGCTTTTTATATGCTGCCTTGTATTGGTTTTGTTTATTTGGTGAATACTAGACTTATCTCTGCAACTAGATTAAATAGTCTTTGATGATACAGAAGTGGTATTTTTATTTTTATTACTCCATAGTGCTTCACATAGTACTAAGCATGAAACTGTTAGAAACTACATGCCTGTTGGTCATATTTCTCTTTCTTTTTGGTTCTGCATGAACTATATAGCCATAGTTATCTAAGAGAACTGAGCAAGGAATCTGTGAACCTCCTTCTAGATGCTATGAAGCATTCAGGCAAGGGGCTGTGATGGTCATCGCTCTGCATCTTGACAATTTCCTCTTCTGCAAAATGAGTGGGTAAAACTCCTATACTCCTTAATGGTTCCATCTTCTATGAAGATTGTAAAACTAAATGCATATTTAAATCAATGACAATTTCTGCACAGTTTTTTTTTATTTTAAAATTTGCCAACAGAAAAAAAAGAAAATATATGTTGTGGATGAAGCAATGATTCAAGATTTTTATCAGTTTAATTTAAGTTCTTCTGACAGCCAGATATTATGTGCCAATTCTCATTAGTACAGGTTTTGGGGAAAGATATATGTATATGTGTGTGTTTGTATATATGTGTGTGTGTACATATATATATATATATTTATCAGTTATAACCTTTTATGAAGTGATACTGAATAACAGTATGGAAGACAAAACATAGAGACATGGAGATTTGTCTGGCATTCAATATTATAGGGCTGACATTTTCAGTTTCTAGTATAAGGGAAAAGGACTAAATGATTTAAAAAGTCATTGCAATTGATTCACCTTTTAAAATTCTTGTTCTACACAGCACAATTTCAACTTTATTTGAAGTATTTCTCTTTTCTTGAAAACAGAGAAGGCCCTTATTAAAAGGATATATATATGTATATATATATATATATATATGGTAGGGTAGGGTAGCATATGGTATGGCATGGCACAGCATGCCATGGCACATATAATAAATATAATATAATATGATAGAACAGAACAAACAACATAACATAACGCAACATAATATAAATGTAACAACATAATCTAATGTAATACAATATAATGTAATATAGTATATACATATATATGTAAGCATACATAGATAGATAGATAGTTATGTGTACCATATTCTGATATCTATTTCTAATCCTTGGTCCATTATGTTTTAAAAGATAAATATAATGTAAATTTTGATTTCCTGCAGAGTAATCATGATTTTTTACAGGAATCCATAGAATATGTGTTATATATATATATATATATATATATATATATATATATATATATATATGTTGAAATAGAAATGAACCACTGACAGCTATTCAAACTCAGAAATGTCACAGCATAGATAAGAAAAGGCCACAGATGGCTTTTGGATTGATAAATCTGTGGATGCTGTTTCTCTGATTCTGCTGATTGCAGCTGAAGGGGAATGTAAACAAGAAGACATAAGGTGTCTTATCTTAAGCAGAATTCAATACATTGTCATTTAATATACAATAAAACCATATGCCTGCTAGATAAAAACCCACAGTGATACTCCATCGTGGTATGAATATGATGTCCTTTTGCTACACCCTCTGCATTCCTGGGTCTTACCATCTGCCCTAGAATTAGATCCTCAAAGCATTTGAACTTTGACATTTGCTCTATTCCTTCACCCAAAGGTCTAACCAGTTTGAATTTCCACCCTATCATTGAACCCTAAGGACCACCAGGACTTTCCATCAAGCCCTCCAATTTGTTTTTTCTCCCTTTAAGAGAATGTCAATCCCCTGAGATCAAGTGTTATACAATTTTCCTATTATTATATCCCAGAACTTAGCACTGAACTTTGTACAAGGTAAGCATGTAATAAATGCTTTTTCATTCTTTGGTTAATTCTTCATTTATGACTCTATGTACTCAAAAACAAGTCATTTAAATGCAAAATCTACAAAGTTCTCTCAATCTGATAAAAGATTTGTGGCTATTTCTTGTAACAAGATCTCAGAAGGCTTACATAACTGGGCATGCAAATAATTAAATGCAAAATTTGTTAATTAGGTAATAAATTGTTTAACTTCTAGACAAGAAACATCCCTCAGTCTTGCAAGCTCTACTTTCATTTCTCAATAACTATGACTTCCAGATATGTAAAAACACTCCCATGACTCCCCAGTTGTCAAATAATCCTTACTTGATCTGTCATCTCCCCTGTTTCCATTCCTATATCTTTCCTCTGCTTCATGACTTACCAAGTTGACATAGCCATCTATTATCATTACCACAACTTCTGCTCCCCTTAAACTTTAAACTCTGTATCCTGTCTTCTTTCCTCACCATGCAACTGAAATTGTTCTCTCCAAAGTTACCATTGATCTTATATTTGTCAAGCCTATTCCTCCTTTTTGCCCTCTTTGCAGTCTTTGACAACTGTTGAACACACCCACCTCGCTTGTACTCTCTTCTTTCTAGGTTTTCAGTGATACCACACTCTCCCAATTCTCCTACTTTTCTGTAATCTTTAATTTGTTTAGAATCATATTTTACAGGACTTGGAGATAGTTGGAATGGGAACTCAGACAAGTACCTGCACTTACTCCACCATCTTGGCTCCACTCATCTCAAAGTTCTTTAAAATAAATTTTTTCGATTAATAAATTGTAAAAGGATATGAACCGACTCTTTTCAGAGGAAGAAATTAAATATTTCTATAAGCATATGAACTATTGATTAGAGAAATGAAAGTCAAAACAACGCTAAGATACCACATCTCACTTGGCAGATTGCCTAAGATGATAAAACAGGAAAGTGATAAATGCTAGAGAGTATGTTGAACATTTGGATCACTAATGCATTTGGGTGGACTTCTGAACTGATCCAAGCATTCTAGAGAGCAATCTGGAACTATGCCCAAAGGGTTATAAAATGTACATACCCTTTTGACAGCCATAGCACTTCTAGGGCTGTATCCAAAAAGATGATAGAAGTAAGAAAACAACCCTTAGGTACAAAAATATTTATAGCAGCTCTCTTTGTGGTGGCAAAGAAATGGAAATCAAGGGAATGCCCATCAATCAGGGAATGGCTAAACAAGTTGTGGAGTATGAATGTCATGAAATACTGTTGTGATATAAGAAATGAAGAACAGGTGGACTTCATAATAACCTGGAGAGACATATATAAACAGATACTGAGTGAGGAGAGCACAACTAGAAGAAGTTTATACATAATTACAGAAACATCGTATCTGTGATGACTACCTTTGATAGACTGGGCTTCTCTCAGCAAGGCAAGGATAGAGGACCACCACAAAAGACTCATGAGGGAAAGGGATATCCACATCCAGAGAAAGAACTACAGAGTCTCAATGCAGATTGAAGCAAACTATTTGCTCTCACCTTTTTGTGTTTTGTTTTATTTTGTTTTTCCTTCTTTCTCATTGTTTAGTCCATTGGTTATAATCATTCTTTACCACTTGACTAATATTCAATGTGAAAGTATTTGAAAAACATATATTTGATTGCATGCTGCCATGGCGGGGGGGGGGTAGGCAGGGGGGTGTAATGGGAATGCAAATTTGGAAGATCTTCCCTGCCCCTAGGCTAAAGTGCACCTGAAGCCTGGGGTGGGAGGCTTGTTTTTCAGTAGATACTTTTTGATTGGCCAGTGGGTCAATAAGGTTGTTACATTCTCTGAGCCAGGAGAAGGCTATATAAGCCCTGATGTGAGGCTTTGTTTTGGGGGCTCACTTTGAGAAGTGTTCTGTGATTTGATATGGATTCTGGGAAGCCGTTGTCTGGAGCGACCCCCCCTCCCCCCGGCTTTGAAAAACCCAGATGTTGATTGGGTATGGATGTAATGGCTGGACAGTTTGGAAAGCTGTCTACTTGATCTGTTTCTGTCTTGATAATTCTGCCTGTATACTTTGAAGTTCGGGGTGCTGACCTTTTCCCCTGAACAAGGTAAACGATATATGTCTGATTGATTAAAGTAAGCTTGTTAACCCATTTTGAGTTGCTTTCCTTTAACAAAGCAGATCCAAGAACCTGTATGGGCAGCCACCCTGAGGACTCTGGGGTGCTTGCCGCTACAAAATGGCATCACGAACAGGATTTGCAGAGTAAAAGGAAAGTATGGGGACTGGGATAATTGTTTGTTTCCCAGTTGTGGTAGCTGTGACTCTGTGGAGCCGTGGAGCAGGAGAGAAGAATGGCCTGCATGCAGACTTCGCTGAGCTGAGAGCAGGAATGGTGAGCTGCCTGCATCAGGACCTAGGCAGAAGCCAGGAGCAGCTGCCGCCTGCGGGAGGAGAAGGAACCCAGGAGTTCGGAATTCAGCCACAGGAAAAGATAAGAACTGAGCAGCAAAGCAGGGGCACTGAGTGTGTTTCCTGGCTGCATCCCACAGTTTGGGACCCAGGGGGAGGATGGACTTATGACTATGGTGGGGGGGATGAAGTGCCTTGGATCCCCAGGGACCCTACCTTGTTGGTTTTG
>NW_027186304.1:1849260-1910102 GCF_028583685.1 Petaurus breviceps papuanus | reverse complement strand
TGTTTGTTTAAGGCCCAGTGGCCACTTTGGTAACTTTAGTTCTGTACCTTGAAAATGTGACCTAAGAGATTTTTAGTGCTAATTCAAAAGTAAATTGTCTATGCTATGGGCATGAAAGATCTTGGGGCCAAATGTAATGGGAATGCAAATTTGGAAGATCTTCCCTGCCCCTAGGCTAAAGTGCACCTGAAGCCTGGGGTGGGAGGCTTGTTTTTCAGTAGATACTTTTTGATTGGCCAGTGGGTCAATAAGGTTGTAACATTCTCTGAGCCAGGAGAAGGCTATATAAGCCCTGATGTGAGGCTTTGTTTTGGGGGCTCACTTTGAGAAGTGTTCTGTGATTTGATCTGTATTCTGGGAAGTCGTTGTCCAGGGCCCCCCTGGCTTTGAAAAACCCAGATGTGGAAACCCAGATGTTGACTGGGTATGGATGTAATGGTTGGACAGTTTGGAAATCTGTCTACTTGATCTGTTTCTGTCTTGATAATTCTGCCTGTATACTTTGAAGTTCGGGGTGCAGACCTTTTCCCCTGAACAAGGTAAACGATATACGTCTGACTGATTAAAGTAAGCTTGTTAACCCATTTTGAGTTGCTTTCCTTTAACAAAGCAGATCCAAGAACCTGTATGGGCAGCAAACCCTGAGGACGTTCTTGGGGTGCTTGCTGCTACAGGGGGGAAGAAAATTTGAAATTTAAGGGATAGTGTAACTGAAAGTTGTAAAGTAAAAATAAATAAATATATTTTTAAAAAAACTTAAAAAAATATTTTACCCCCTTGGTACCCAGTAACTCCACTGACAAGGTAAGCACAGGAAATACTTTTGAAAATGTGTTGCAAAATACTTTGTGATCACAAAATGAAAGAAACTAAGGGCTTATAGATTACTCAGAAACCCCAAATCCATAGAACCTTAGAAACCAAATACATGCATGCATGCACACACACACATATATATATACACACATGCAAACACATGTATATGTATGTATATATGGGTATATGTATATTATGTATGTGTGTATAAATTTGGAAGTTGCAGTATAAGTACAATAAAACATGTTAAGAATAAAATTGACTATCGTGACAGGAAAAAAATGGTTACCAAAGTTCTGAATCATTTCTAAATCAACTATGTCTATGCAATCTTATCATGACCTTTTTAGAAAAAAGACAAAAAAAATTATTCTCCCAAAATTAAAAAATAAAAGCAGGATAAAGGTGAAAAGGGAATAATTCTTGTCATCATAGTAGTTTTGATTTAATATGTTTAAAAATCTGTCTACTGGGACAGTTACCACTTTTGAGGACAAAGGTAAATACAAGTGACAAAAGTAAAAGTATTAACTATGACTTCTTTTGTTTCAGTAATGCAACCAATATAAGCCAGTCCTCAAAAGAAGTCTCCGAGTAAAAAACAAAACTAGATACCAAGTGAGAAGGCTATGTTCTTGCCAAATGGAGTGGCATTGAAACTAAAGTTGAAATATGTTTAAAGTAAAATTTCATTAGCTAGACGTTCTAAAAGATAACAGAATTTTACAGGCATTACAGCCTGTAAGAACCTGAAGAGAGCTTTTTCTGGGACCTAACTGAGGCAGGCCATCCTAAAAATATTTGTAGATGAAACTGGAAGAAGACAAATCAGGTGGATTAAGTGAATTGTCTAAGGTTGTACAAGTAGGAAGCATTCTTGAGAGAAAAGAAAATAAAAAGTCTCATTCTGACTTGTTTTATCAGGACAAAAGTATTTGATTCACTAAAATAAAATATAGGCTTAAAGTTTCTCAACAAACATAAATTGGTCTGCATTTGTTATGATCACAAAGGATCTTTTAAATTAAGTATGAAAATTACTTTTTTTCAATGAACCACTGAAAATCAACATTGAGCATGAATAAAATGTGAAGACATATACTCACCAAAGATGTTGTTTACTGTCATAGAGAATGTCCTGGCTATTGGCTAAATATAATAGGGTGTTTCTCAGATGCTCCTGTTTGATAATGACAAATTGTATCAAGTCTCCAGCCTTCAAAGGGTCCCCTCAAAAAATCTATGGTCCATCATAGGAGAATGAACTCTTCACTCATAGAAGAAAAAAGTGGATGGATTATGTTTATTATTTAGACTGACAGATAATTGAATAGGCCATTCTTTGAGTTAGTCCATCAGTTCATAAATTTATGACAGGTATTTCAAGGGAAGTATGATATGGGCCTGGCATATAATAGGAGCTGGTGATCAGGCTGAACACCATTTGGGAAATTCTCTGTATCTTTTTCTGATCTCAAGCAGGTGGCTGCAGTAAAATCGTACATTTTTATCTTTAACATTTTTCTGATGATGTTTTATGGTTAAGAAATATGGAATTTCTCCACATTAGAAGAAGAAAGATTGCAGCTTACCCAAAGGGCCATGAATATATACAAGAGCTTTTAAGTAGACTGCAACATATTACCTACGATGTGACATTTAGAAAAGAAAAAAACAGAACAAACAAAAAAACAGCAACCTCACAACATTCAAACTATTGCAAGGTACTGTCTCTTTCTCGTTTGGAAAGCTTAGCAAATGAAAGGGACAGAAAAAGAACATCTGTATAAAGAATCTGATAAAAATCTGCTTATAAAGAAAGATTTTTTCTCATCCAATTATTGAAAGAGACAGAGATAATTCTGAGAACCAGATAGAGACATACAGCTCAGATCAATGTATTTTGAGGATATATTTGAAGATAGAGAAATTACTGAAATAAATATAATTGCTGGGCATTATAGTCATTCATTCATTCATTTGTGTATAACTAATTCATTGTTTTAAAGTTCATGACTGACAAAACTATAATCAAATAGCTCTTTGAAGGTTTGTGAGCAGATTGCATAATGTCTTTTGGATTCATACTTGACAGTAAGCTGGATTTTTTTAGTTTTACCTCAAAAGATTAAGATGAGTCACTGACAACCAGTTGAGTTGGATTTGATGAATGAAGAGATTCAGAAGAAACTTTGATAAGAAGGAAAATAAGATATAAAAAAAAGAATCAAGGGAATAAATTGAATGCAGGAGGAGTCACAAGAAGCCAGGGAGAGAAGACAGAATGCTTCCCAATGAGATAGCTAAATCATTAGTTTCTTTGCTGGGCACTTGTCGATTGGGAGATGAAAATTGCTTTGCTGATTGGCTGAAGAAAAAAGTAGAGCAATTCCTTGAAGTTCTTTAGAAGACAGATGAATTCTGCTGTGGACTGAAGAGTTATCACTGTTATGGTGATTACTGCCTTTAAGTGCCTTTTGCAACCTGAAACAAAGGGAAAACAGCTGCCTGTGTTGTCTCCTTTTGGTCTCCTTGGTTTTTGAATGAGAAACAAAATGGTAACATCAGCTTTTACATCTCTTTTACTGCCAACTGTACTTTGCTATAAGGAAGGGCTTAGAATTGATTGGACAATACATAATCTGCTCTTTGCAGATAAGAGCAATTTTATAGTTTTCCAGTTTAGGGAAAGTGCTCATTGCTGAAAGAGTCTAACACTTTTTTTCACTGTATGATATAAGGAGGGGCTTTGAGTAAGAAGAGGTTGTGACCATTTGGCATGAAAGTAGAAGGAAAGTGACTTTATCTATCAAGAGAATATTGATGAATAGAAAGGCAACATCTATCAGAAAATTAGCTTTATATGGTACAGATTATTTCCAAAAAGACCATGCCTTATGTTTATGAATTGCTCTGGATATATGAATTTCTGCACTATGTCTATAAGTGTGTGCCCACTCTCCTTCTTCCATACTATGTGAATTAGGAGAAAAGAGGGACACAGATTTAGGGGTGAAGTATGACATTTGTCTCTCCTTTCTTTTGTTTTCTATTAAGTAAACTATGCTATTATTTTTTGTTTACCTTATTCTTTATTTTTTAATATTTATGACTTATTCATGACCCTATGACTGATTGATTTCATATAAATGTAAAGCATGCTGGAGGGTTCCAAAAACTATACTGTTTAATAGTAGGAGTATATTCCACCCCCCTACTTCAGATGTACCCTTACAATCAAGAGAAGGAAGTTGAATATTAGCTTCCTGACATTCCTCTGTGAACTCCGGAGTTGCCAGTATAAATGCAGATTGGGTGAGTAAACAAACCCTGAGAATAAGAGTGTATTGTCCAGGTTATACTTGGGCTATATTATGATCAAAGATAGCTAGATGGTGCAGTAGATACAGTCCTGGGTCTGGTGTCAGGAAGACTTATCTTCCTGCTTTCAAATCTGGACTCAGACACTAGCTGTGGGACTGTAATGTAATGCCAAGGAAAGGCAACTTCCCAAGGTTCAAAATACCAGCATAGGTGCTCTCCATATTATTCAGTGACAAAAAAAGAACAGAGAAGATCAAAATATGACATCATTCAAAATACAGCATTTACTAAGTGTGATTAAATAATCTCCAAGTACTACCCCACCCCAGGACCTTCCAATCATTCAATCAATTAAAAAGTCCCTGTTCTAAATACTACTCCACCCCTAGGCTGTACCTTCATTTAGTCCACCACAGAGTCCCTCTTCTCAAATGGAGATTAGTTTCCAATCTAAGTAAAGTACATTCATTTGTTCAAGCATAGAACACAAAAAGGTCAAAAGTTCCCCACCCCTGGATCACAATTGAATCTACCCCTGAGGTACATCAAGTTTAAGCACAGCACTTAATACCCAAATGGGGGTCTTTTCTTCATCTTGACAAGAGGCAAGTTCTCAGCAATCTTAGTTCCTGGGGAGACAAGGCTTAGCAAGGCCACAAGATACATTGCCAGTCCCTTCATTAATTCATCCTCTGTCTGTAGAACAGTCCTAGAACCCCTGAAAACATTAGCAAAACCCTCTCCCAGGATTTCTGTAAACATACAACAAGAAAATCCTTCTTCAGGGCTTCTGAACCAACAGAAAGGTTCCCAGACCCCTGCAACAACAGCACTGTCCTTCACCAGTGGACAGCATTCACTCTGTCTGCAGGACAGTCTCCAGACCCCTGCAACAACAGCACTGTCCTTCACCAGTGGACAGTATTCACTCTCTGTCTGCAGGACAGTCTCAGGGCTTCTTAACCAAAAGCCAGGTTCCAGGACTTCTTCAACAATAGGACTGTCTTTCACCAGTGGACAAATCTGGTAAAACAACATCAAAACAGACAGACAAAGTACCAGCAAAACAGCCATGTCTCCTCAGTCCTTGGCAGCTCAGGGGGCAGGTCTCAAAAGTCCAAGGCAATTCAAAGTGGCCCCCAGTAATTCTCTCAGTCTCTCTCTGCCTCCACGAGGGTACTGCTTCCAAAAAGTTCTTCTTCCTCTCTCTTGTGTCTCTCCAAATCTATGTCACCAGCTCCTCCCAGTTCAGGACTTTCTTTTCACATCAACAAGTCCATTCTACAGGTGGGATTAACAAGCTTTGGGTTTTAACACAATCAATTTGAAAACCAAGCCAATACAGGGGGATCTTTATGTTCCATTACTATCACAGGGACCATTGGCAAGTCACTTAATTTTAGTTTCCTTATCTGTAAAATGAACTAGAGAGGGAAATGGCAAGAAAAACCCAAATGTGGTCATGAACAGTCAGACATGACTGAAAATGAATTAACAACAAAAAAGTTTGATCAAGGGAACATTTGTTCAGAAAAGGTGGCTTAGACAGAAAATAAGAGTGAGGAATAATATAAAAACTAGGGCAATTACTCCCTGCAATGAAAGGGCTCTGCATAGATTATGATTAGCTCTAGAAAGAGGGTCACAGTGAGATCCCAAGTCCTTTGAAGTTCTGAAGAGTAAGTGCCATGAGAAATCACTGTCACTGGGTTTATTGCTACCCTAAATCAGCCAATTCACAGAATTACTCAACTTTCAAAAAAAGAATTTCAATTATAAATTTCTTTTCGTTTGTTTGTTGATTTTTTTTGCTAGTTTAGATTTTTGTACCATTAAGTTCTGCTAAGAAAGTGAAATTAAGATAGAAAACTTTTTCTTTGAATTGCCATAAATTAAGATATGATATGTAAATATGTCTAAAATAGAGAATAATTATTGGATTGGCATGAAAAGCTATTTTAAAAAAATTAAAATTCTACAGAACAGTTCCATCAAGGATCTTGCAAACTAATTACTTCAGGGGCTCAATTTGGCTAGAATTTATATCAATAAGTATGGTGTAAGATATTATGTGATAAATGCGTAATAGAGATTCAAACAAAGCAGTAAAACTTGATTAGGGAGAAATGACTGTGGGAGGTGTGATTTGGGAATATTTCATGGAAAGATAAAATGTGAGCCAGTAGTAGGAGGAAAATAAGAATTGCAATGAATGTGAAGCAAAAGTGTCTGAGGCGTGCATAATTAAGTATCACATGTGGTGGAGAGTTTTAGGAAAAGGATGAAGATTAAGCAAAGAGCAGTGATTTTAACATTGAGGACATCTCTAATGACCTTGATTTTAGTGGAATGACAGGGATGGAACTCAGATTTAGGGTACTGAGGAGTTTGTAGTTAGAGAAGAAATAGAAGTGATAACTACATGCTACTCTATTTAGAAGAGTGATATGAAGAAGAAGATGGATGAGGACAAGCATGGGGGATATTTTTATATATTCATCACAGGGCGGAAAGGAAGAATCCAGAGAAAGACAGAGACAGTCAGAGAGAAGAGCCAGAGAGTGTGAGAGCCAGACAGAGGCAGAAACATAGAGACAGAAATGATGATGATGGTGATGGTGAAGATTCTGAGGATGATGATGATGATGATATTGATGATGATGATGACAATGAAGATGGAGGGGAGAAAGGAAAACATGCAGAGAGAAAGAGACAGAGAGAGGCAGAGGGAGAGACATGGAGAGAGAAAGAGAAAGAAATGGAAACAGAGCATTTATAAAGCACTTTTCTTCTGTGCCAGGTACTATGATAAACATTAGGGATGCTAATATAAGGCAGTCCTATTGGCAAACAGATTTCTTTCAAATGAGAAAGTTAAGACAAAAGGGGAAACTGAAAGGGTGGGATAAAGGCATTTAGCAAAGAGAAGCCTAGAGCAGGCAAAAGGGAATAAAGTGAAGCAAACCTAAGGCACCTCCTGAAATAGCAGTTCAGGCAGGGAGTTGTTAATCCAGGAAGTGGAGCCTCAGGACATAGATTATTGCAGTTTGAAGAAGCAGATAAGGAAGCTATAGAAAGGTGTTTCACTCTTTTCAGTAAACTAGGGGAGGATATCTCCTAAAATAATAATGGTGAAAGGAGTTAGAAACTTGAAGAGAGGGAAGGTTTGAAATAACTGTTGGCTAGAGTGGAAGTCAAAGGATCACAGATTGTAAATCTAAAGCTGAAAGGGTACATTGAGAGGTAGTCAAATTATGCCCTGTATAGATGAGGAAATTGAGGCCCAGGAAGGTTAAGTGAATTGCCTATGGTAAACAGAGGACCTGGTTTTTTATTCTTTCCACTGAAATGTGTTAACTTTCTAAAGGAATACAACAAACAATGAAGTGATAATGCCAAGATAAAGTCAAATTTCATGAATTCTTGTGTATCCATCCCACACCAAAAAAATTTGATTGGTTCATTTTTATTATTTCTTCCATTGGCATTCTGTTACTCAGGATCAGAAGCAGAGAGGATAGATAGTGGAAATAACAGAGTTGGGAATTAGTAGATTTCACGAGAGCAAAAAAAAGGTATAACATAATTAAGAAATTTGTTTAATTGTACCACTATATGATACAGAGTTAATTAAAGCAATCAAGTTTGTACCTTCCATACTAAAATAATGCTTAGTATCCTGGCCTCCCCTTTCTGAAGGTCAGGTACATTTCATATCTCCCTTATCATTCCCCCTTATGGGAGGATGGATGGGGTATATGCTCTCTGCCACTGGCACCAGACCCAACTGATGCTGTATCCCTAAGTGACAAGGTCATTCCTTACATCTCAGTTCCATTTAGCTACTGAGTTCAATTAGTTTTACAAAAAAAACACAAACTTTAAAGGATGTATTCACAAATGTGAAAGCTTACTTGAGTAATATGTGAGAGGCATAATCTTCCAACCATCACCACCATCACCTTAGTGTCTGTGTAGAGAGAGGTGACCATTTCTTAGGTCTGTTCTTTTAGAGCAAAATCACAGTTTTCAAGTTCAAACCTCACTTTTGACTTTTGTTCTAGGCACCCTGTTTTATCTGGTCTTCCCTGCCCAGGCTGACTACAAATTCATCCCTGGAATCCTAGCTCCAAGGTAACCATGTTTAGAATTCCTGACTCAAGAGGGAAGTATGGGTAGGAGAGGTCTATTCACTCTCTTCAATTCATGGCACCGGTGTTGTGGGTGAACTGTGATTTTCTGGGTGTACTAAGAAATAATATATAGGAAAGAAAGACGGTCACAGTACAGCAAGTTTTAAAGACTGTTCTTGCTCTGTTGCCAGTCAAAGGTGTCTATATTCACCCATGTGGTAGGAAAATACAGGATGTTCAGTGCCTCCATATGAAGTATTTTGGGCATGCCCAGGGCAAGACTCTTACATATAACACCTACATGCATTTAAATTTTCACACCAAAATGGTGTCACTTGATCACATAGACCTTGAGCAATTCACTTCTCCACCCTGCACCTCAGTTTCTCCCTTTTTGAAAGGGTGTTGGACAGACTAGACAATGTTAAAGATCACTTCCAAGAACAGTGGATTGAGAAAACAAGAACTATGGTTTAAAAAATCTTATACTTATGTGGATTGTGGCTGGGGTGGGATGGACTGAAGGCTATTGAAATATTTAGACAAAAAGTAATGTACATATAAACTGAGAGAAATGTAATGAAAAAGGAGACAAACAATTTGCTATAGGAAAAAAACTACAGAGGTAGTATTGATAGAATTTCACAAATGATATAATTTATATGTTATTTGTTTTCTTTATTTTCCTCTCAAAATTTGAAGTCTTCTTGATTTGTCTGTGAACAAGAAGAAGAAAAACAAAAAAATAATGTTTTTACCAGTCTTCAGTAAATGCACTTTACCCCTTGCCAGACTCAAGTATCTTAAGTGACAGTACAAAAAAACAAATTCTGTTCTTTAGAGTCATCTCCACGACCAGCTGTTCATTTCCTTTAGCCCACTCTTTTTTGTCCCTTGAAGTTTAAGCCTTCCCTTGGAAGAAGAGAAGAAAACACCACCTGCCCCAACCTTCCTTAAGCTGTCTTCCTAGGTCATCAGTCAAAAAGGATAATTTCTAGGCTTTTTCTGGAAGCAATTTTTGTTTTTTGTCCCCAAATGAATAATCCCAGGTGGGCAGTTAAGAATTTTAAAGGTTTCTTCAGGTTTTGATGAAATTACAAGGAACAAATATTCATCAGGTGTCTCCTCTGTAAGATACTGTGCTAGATAAAACATAAAGACAAAAAAATAAAAAGCTCTTCCTTCCTTCAAAGAGCTTATATTTTACTGTGTCGATACTATATATATATATATGTCACAGAATAATTCCATGTGGATGAGATCACATAAAATGTGGGAAATAAGGAAAGATTTCACATGGGAGGGGGTACTTAAAATAAGGTTTGAGAGAAATGAGGGATTAAAAAAAGGATAAGGTAAAGAAGGAGAATATTCTATGTATGTGAAACAGTCTGTGAAAAACTGAGGAGAGAGGAGATGGAACATTGTCTTTAGAAAAGAGCTAGTGGTCTGGTTTGATTGGACATAGAATGTTGGAGGGTGACGTATAGGAAGTATGTCTGGAAAGACAAGTGGGAGGCAGATTGTGTGAGACTACATGCCAGAATGAGTGTGTATTTTCTGTTATGTCTCAGTCACACACTATAGGAAAATAGCACAGTATCACCTCCTTATATTTCATATTTCTTCCTACTAAAACTTGGAGTAATTACCATTATACCTGTAAGGGCTTATGAACTCTCTTGATTTTTCTGTGTTGCATGATGGGGCAGTGTACATTCTTCAAAAGGTCAATGGCATTTCATCTGGACCACAAGGAAAGAAATTAAAATATGAATCAGTGATAAATATATTTTTTTAATTCTTTCTCTTCTTGGTGATAACCTTCCAATCACCACCTTCTTGATTTTGATTTTACCTATTCTTTGTTTCCCTCAGATTTAAAAAAAAATTTCTTCTGGCTACTTACTTGTATAAAGATAGGGGTCAGCTTAGACAGTTACCTTATCTAAGTTAATGTCAGTATCAAGATATTGCAATCTATATTTTAATCAAGTGTTTTTAAATGTTGAATGTTTTATAATTATGCACAAGGCCTGGACATTTAATACATTTTAGAGTTTAGACTAAATGAAAGAAAGTCCTTGAACAATTTAAATTTTCTTGAATTCCATTGGAAGAACTGCAGTATATGGCACAGAAAGTATATTCATATTGATTGAGGGATTGATACCATCCTATATGGATTTTATAAAATCAGTGAATTATTGGAATTAAACATTGGAAATCTACCAGCTTTGTAGTAGAAGTCACTAGACAGACTTATAGGAAGGAATCCTCTAGTAGGGAGCACTTACATTTTGGTTTTGGCCTCAGTATTCTCCTTCTAATTCTCATTCTTGACTGAGGTAACTTACAAACTTTAGAAGGGTATAGGATTTTGACTTTTTCTTCAGTATCCCAGCAGTGTGTCTGTGACAAGAGAGCCTGGTGGCAATATTTGTATCCAGAGGCAAAGTTAGACCTGACAAATTTCATAAAACAAACTCAAGGAAGAAGCAGAAGAGTCATACAATCTAAGAGCAACATCATGAAGAACAGAGCAAAAGGAATTCTGGAACTGTGTGCAAGCCCTTTGTAGCAGATTGCTTTTAAGCTTCAGCCTACTTTTTCTGGGACTCAATATATATAGAGGGGAGAGTATATCAGATTTTGGGGTAGTTATTTGCTATCAGCTATATCACCACTATAAAAATAAATAACATAAAAATTTTCTAAAAGCTAATTAAGTCTGAATGACTAATTGATATTGATTGATAATCAATGTAAGAAGCATATTGATGGGGTCTTTTGAGCAAGAATATTGGAAATGCACCCACACACACACACACACACACACACACACACACACACACACACACCCTTTCATTACTACACAAAGAGAAGTTGGAGGTTGTATTAGTCACCCTCTGGGTATGGTCTGCTGCTTCAAGTTAGGGTTTGGTAGAGTATCTCCAGTGTGTGTGCTACATTTATATTTATTCTCCCATTCTGGCAAAGAATTTTTCATCTTCACTAGTAAGGCAAAATGTGTATTTTTTTCTCTTGTGGGGAGGAGAGCACATTTGTGGATAGAGAAAGTGGGAAGAAGAAATGCAATATTCATAGTGAGGAAACAAATACATTTTCAAAGTCAAGCAAGTATCTTTGAGAGTGGACTCATATAAAAGAAGAAAAGAATTTATTTTTCCTAGGTTGTGGAGACTAAGGATACTTATAGAATGAACTTTTGCCAAAATATTATATATTTTCCATAATCATCACTATTCTTTACAGAATTCCCGGAGGTGGCTACCTTGTGTTAATAGATTCCAGTTACTAACCAATTAAGCAGTAAATATGTTGTTTGGGTTCCCTGGAAACCTACATATTTCTACTTCTAATACCAAATGAAACTGGAATAGTTTTACTATGAGGTCTCTATTAATGAAGAGGGGATATGATCATGTCCAAAATTCTTTAAGTAAGACACATTCCAGAGCAAAATATACAAGTTGTTCATTATTATGAGGAAAGCACTGAATACTAAGCAAGATAATTAAAAATAACATAAAATGTAAAATATATAATCCTGAGAAAGTCGAAGTGAGGGAATGCTGATGGGGAAATATAAGGAGGTGATCCTGTGCTATTTTCCTATAGTGAGATAAACACAAGTTAGCTTAGTATTTAGTAGGGGCATGTATTGGAGTGATTTTTATTTAGAATATAGAGGAAGTTCTAGTGTATGGGAGGTCAAATTCCATTCAATTAACTGGGATTCAATAAAAAAAAGTATTAAACATTTTCTACATGAAAATGTATGTGCTAGATTTAAAAGATAGAATCCAATCTGTTATAGGCATTAGTACAACAGAAATAATATCACATCCCAAATTGAAAGATCAGGAATGAATCCGGAAAAATCACTGCACTAGTATTTCTCACCAGACAGTAAATGGGTAATTTGTTTAATCAACTAGGAATAGTATAACATTTCCAAAGATTGTTAGTTTTCTTTTGTTCAAATGATCTTTTGGTACTGTGCAGAGAGTTGAACATGGATCCAGAGGGCTTGTATTTGTATATACTTTCTTTATAATATTGGACAAATTGCTTTACTTTTCCAGGGTTAAATTTGTTTATCTGTAAAATGAGTGACAGAGTGAATGAATCTGAGAAGAGAGAAACCCAGCCAGGGACCTTTGTCACAATGAACCAACTCACAGGTAGTGATCTGGGACCATATGATGCTTTTTTTACAGTAAACTATTTGAGCCATATTTTATTGGAATTGAATGGTTGTTCTGAGCCAGCACCATGATCTTTTGCCAAGTTGCCAAGTTATTCTACCTTTGGAGAAAAAGCAAAGGTGTGCTTGATAATCTGTGAACTAGAGCATCAAGATTTCTTTCTATTCATTCAAATTTAATTTAACAAATTTGTTCAGATAAACATATTTTTTCATAGGTTCATGAATCTAGAGCTTTAAAGAACCTCAGAGACCCTTTGGACCAAACCTTCCAATTTTTTCCCAATTTTTCAAATGATTTATTAACTTCTGATTTATATCATTGAGTAACAAATTTTCTCCCAGTTTTTCCCTTATCCACCACCCCAAAATAGCAGTCCCAAAGGATATCTCCTCCTCCAATCTGCTCTCTCCCATATTTTCTCCCATACCCCTTTCGACTTCTCCAATGGATCTTCATGCCCCAGTGCCTATATATTTTATTTCCCAGTTACATGTAAATATATTTGAATATTTGCTTTTAAAACTTGGAATTCCAGAATCATTCCCTTCCTCCCTTGTCACCCACCCTTACTGGGAAGATAAGCAGTTCAGTATAGGTTGTACATATGTGGCTAATGCAAAACAATAACATAGTAGATATATGGTAAAAGACTTGACTATGTTTCCCTCCCTCCTATCCCACTTCCCACTTGTTCTATTCTCTACTTTGATCCAGTCCCTTTTCAAAAGGGGGTGCTTCCAACTTCTCTCCCCCCAGCCTGACCTCCCTTCCATCATCCCCCCTCTCATCTCCTTACCCCCCAACTCTCCTGGAGGGTGAGATACCCTATTTAGTGTGTATTTCATTCCCTCCTCAAGCCAAATTCAATGGGAATAATGTAGGCCCATTCATTCCCTTTTGCCTTCCTATTCTTCTCCTCCATTGTAACCATTTTCCCTTGCCTCTTCTGTATCAGATAGTTTACCCCATTCTGTCTCTCCCCATCTCCTCTCATTATATTCCTCTCTCACCTCTTAATTTAACTTTTTAACTATCATCCCTTCCTGTTAAGTTGGTCCTGTGCCCTCTATCTATGTATACCTGTAAACATATATATACACATTCACATATGTATTCATATGGCCATATACACTCGTGTATATATATATATATATATATGTATATATATATATATAAATTCCCTTCAATTACTGAGAAAAGTTTCATAAGTTACAAATCTTGTTTTTCCATGTAGGAATGTTAATATTTCAACTTCGATAATTTCCTTATGATTTCTTTTCCCTGTTTGCCTTCTCATGCTTCTTGTATCTGAATGTCACATTTTCTATTCAACTCTGGTTTTGTCAGCAAGAATGCTTGAAAGTTCTCAATTCCACTGAATAACCATATTTCCCCCTGAAACATGATACTAAGTTTTGCTTGTAAGTGATTCTAGGTTATAATTTTAACTCTTTCGACATCTGGAATATCATATTCCAAGCCCTCTGGTCCTTTCATGTAAATGTTCCTATATGTTTTCCTGACTCTGGTTACACAATACTTGACTTGTTTCTTTCAGGCTGCTTACAATATTTTCTCTTTGAACTAGGAAAACTGGAATTTGAATATTATATTCCTGGCAGTTTTCATTTTGGGATCTCTTTCAGGAGATAACCAGTGGATTCTTTCAATTTCTATTTTATCCTCTGATTCTACAATATCAGAGAAGTTTTACTAACTAATTTCTTGAAAGATGATGTCCAGGTACAAAGTATCATCAAAACAGACAAACAAAATACTGGTACCACAGTCATGCCTCCTCATTTCTTGGCAACTTCAGCTGGCCCTTCGAAGTCCTTGGCAGCCCTGGCTGGCAGTTCTCTCTCAGTAACTCTGGCTCCTGGAAGTTCTCTCTCTCTCTCTCTCTCTCTCTCTCTCTCTCTCTCTCTCTCTCTGTCTCTCTCTCTCTCTCTCTCTCTCTCTCTCTCTTCCTCTCTGTCTCTCTCTCTCTGTCTCTCTCCCCCACTAAAGTTTCACCAAAGTGGCCACATAGTTTTAAACAAAAGATATCATTCAGTAAGTCCTTAACTCAATCACCCTTAAGGAGCATGCCTCCTTAAGGGACACAAAGTACAAACGTCAAAATTGTCCCACCCCTAGGCCACAGTGAATCATGATCTTCTCAGTCAGCATTAAATACCCAGGGAGAGGTCTTTTAATCTGGTTCTTAGATTTCACGGTTCCTCTTTTATGGTCCCCGCTCCTGCCTGAATCTACCAAACTGTCACCTGGATTCAAAGGTAGGCAACTCTCAGCTCCTCATCCAGCTCCTTGTCCAGTTTCTCATCTATTTCCTCATCCAGTTCCTGTTCCATATTGAAGATCACAGTGTCCAGTCCACCTTAATTCCTTCACAGTTTCTGTTTGTGGGAAAATAAAGCTTAACAGAACCAAAACAACATTCATAAACTTTGCCAGGACCATCATAAATTCACTATCTGCCTGTGAAATCAACACAGACACACATATAAGTTCTGAGAACTCATAACACATCATCAGTACCGTCCCAGGACCTCCAAATCCCTCCTCCATGACTTCTATAAACATAGAATAAGAAAATCCTATTTCAGGGCTTCCAGTAGGGTCCCAGGGCTTCTGTGCAAAGTATCACAAATAAAAATCAACACGAACAGAATAGACAAACAGCATGCCTGGCCACCACAAAGTTCCCCTTCTCAATTCTGCTCTTTTCCAGCTTGGGCTTCTCCTTATATATGGACATTAGCTCCTCCTTGTTCCAACCCCCTCCTGTTGCATCAGCAACAGGTGTTCACTATTTCTGGGGTTCACAAGTTCTGTTTCTGAACCAAGACTTGATATTATCATGGGCAAGGTTTAAATGAAACTTGAACTGAAACAAGGTGCTAAATATTTAAGTAGCTGAAACAAAGTGCTAAATATTTCTTTGCTTGCCATTACAGTGTTTTGGTCTTCCTTGTAACCATAATAATTTTTAATATTCATTGATTTATGTTTTTGTCCCATTTTTTGCTGATTTTTTTCCAGCCTATTATTTGATTTTTAGCTCTCTGTTAAAATAGGCCTTTGTTTCTATGGTAGACAGCAAAGTGTCCAAGCTTTAGGAAGTTTTTTGTGAAGAACGTTTTGTGAAGTTTTTTTTTTCATAGATACTATAAAGGACCTGTAAGTTTTTGGTTTTTCCACAGTGATATTATCTAAGGAGAGGTTTTTAATACTCTCCTGACCTGCACTGTGATCTGTGAGTGACAAAGAGCACTGTTTTCTTCCCTAAAACTGTGAAAAACCCTCCCCCCTCTTCCACTATGACCACAAGCTCTGCTATGTTAGTGCTTCTCTTTACCTGGAACTGCAATCCAGATTCAAGTGCTGACAAAGCAACAGACTTCTCCCTCAGTGTTAGCATAAAGCCCACAGTAATGTCTTTCAGGCTACGTGTTGGACTCCCATACCTTCCATGAACTGAGAGCACCAGGAGCAGCCACTGCTATTGCTTCTGCCTTTGCCCCTGCTGCAGCTGATTTGATCCCTCTCAAGTTCTGCTCCTGGTTTCCTGGCGTGGGGGCTGTGCTGTCATGGCCTGTGCTGGTCTGTGATCAACTCTTACCAGGTGTGACAGAGAGTTCCTTCGGACCTTCTGAGTTGTCTTTGGAATCTGAGGGCTGAGAGCACTGGAGAGCACCACTGCTGCCAGGGATCCAGTCACCTTGAAGCCTGCCCTTGGTTTGCCGGAGCCTGGTCTGTGCTGGTGTGGCACATACTGCACAGCACTCCTCTCACACATTGGTACAACCCACTTTACCTACTGACCTCCCAAGTGTCCTGGGCTTGAAATTTGTTTCATTCAATCTTTTTGTGGGTTCTACTACTCTAGAATTTTGAGTTATTTTAAAAAATTGTTTGGAGGAGTTTGGGGGAGAGATCAGGTAAATTTCTGCCATTGTTATTCCTTCTTTGCTTTTTAGATCCCCTGCATTTTACTTCTGATGCAGCTAAATGCAGCTGTCTTAGAGATGATTGAATTATCCTGCTTGTAAACCCTGTGGAGTTCTCGTTTTTCATTTAGCACCTTCTGAATTTCTCCATCATTTTCATAAAATCAAACTTGGAGTTTGAGTATTCTAATACAGATGAATATGCAATACTATTCACCAGATTTCTGAAAGCCACTTACTCCTTTTCTATTCCATTTTTTCTAACCATGGTTTGGCTCAGCTTTCCCTCCAAATTAGCAACAAACCATTTAACCAAGGAGAAGTGCTCTAATCTGTTGACTATAAGTCTTCTGGTAGTCATCTTGACTTGGAGCCACTGCTTTTGTTGAGAGTGAATGTCTAGTTTTGAGAGGATAAGTCTATTTTCTTATACAGCACTCTGTTACATGTTTCTTTTGTCACTCCCACATCCTGTCAGTGTCTTCTCCTTAAAATAACATAATCTATTAAATGTAAATGTTTGCTATGATAATAATCCATGAGTTTTTGTTTCATTTAGGTAAATAGAAGTCAATGTTGGTTATGAGAGGGTCATGAGATATACAGGTATTCAGCAGTAAATGACCCTTGTTGTTGATGTTTCTGACTTAATTTCTCTTGAGGACTTCTTGCCATCTCCAATAATCTGTGCCTACACTGACATTAAAGTCACCTAGAATTACAAGTTTGTCTTCTTAGGTCACATTGATGATGATGGTCTCCAGGTCTTCATAATTTTTTCATTTGACTCCATTAGGGTTTATCATGGTGGGAACATACCCACTAATGATTGTGGCATGGTGCTTTACTTGAAGTAGTAATCACATTGTCATGAGCCTGCTATTCACTCCTTTGGGAGGCATGCAAGTTTATTGACTAGATTAGTTTTGATTGTGAAAACTATTCCAGTTTCATCCTCTTTCCCTTCCCTGCAACCACTCCAGAAAATAAATGTGTATTCAGATCCAATTTGGTTAAAATAGCTTTCCTTTGACAGCCTTGGTTCACTCAGAGCTGTTATTTGGATATGATACCTGTTGAGTTTTCTCAAAATAAGTTGTCTTTGTCTTTCAGGTTTATGGGATTTTGTGTATTCCATGAGTGTGTGCACATTCCATGTACTGGAGGTGAGTGAAATCATATTCACAAAAGCTTTTGTACATTTTTTGTGTATTTTTAAACCAAGTAGTCTCCCTGCCTTCCACGGGAAGTAGACCAGTGTTGGTTAGATAAAGGAGGCAATTTCTAGGGTAAATTTTTATCCTCTTCCTCATGTCTAGAAGTAAGCAATGCAGTCCTTATAAAAATGCTGCTTAGATGCAAGAAAATCATAAAAAAATAAGTTGACAACTTGGTAAAGGAGACCAAAATAATACTGAAGAAAATAGCATCTCAGATACACAAATACTGCTTCAGTTCAGTGAGAAGACAACCCTATGGCCTGGCTGCCTGTGTGTGTAGGTCTGTGTCTACAGCTCCCAGTGTATCTTCACCTGCTGCTTTATCATTTGCCCCTTTCCACAGTATTTTGTTTCTTTCTTTTTTTCTCTTTTTTTTCTTTTTGCTTTTTGGAGGGCAATTAGGGTTAAGTGACTTGCCCAGGGTCACACGGCTAGTTTTTGTGTTGTGTCTGAGGCTGGACTTGAACTCATGTCCTCCTGACTCCAGGGCCGGCACTCTATTCACTGTGCCACCCAGCCATCCCTTTCCACAGTATTTTGAGATAGGTAAAAATAGAAAAATGGTATGAGGGATGTCTTTTGACTTGCAGATAAATTGTACTTAAGTGAGACAGAGTTTCTTGAAATCATTGGCCTCACTCTGTCTTCCATAGTCTTTGGAATCCAGTTGCAAGACAAAAGCTGAGATAACTGGTGCTGGATTGGGATGTAGTGGATGGTGTCTTCCATGTTTCACAAAATTATAAGCACTACACAGCACTTGATTTAGCATCCTTCATGATGATTAGAACAAATTATTCTCATTAGTCAGTCTTCACATACTTGTAGTAGACACCTTCCTAACTCATTGATGGGTTTGAGACCCCTGGGTTACCCTCAATCTAGTTTAGCCTGTCTATTTAAAAGGGTTCACTGGAGTGTGGTTTCTGTGCATGCTACAACTTCTTGGAGCCATAGGTGAAAGTTGAGAGTTGAGTGGCAGGTGGAAGCAAAGGTGGAAATCAGCCCTGACAAGGGTTTGGCAGACCTCACACCAAAGGTGCTAGTCTTCCGTGAATTCCAATATACATACATACATGCATACAAACATACATACATACATACACACATATGTGTATGTCAGCCTATATTATTCATAGATTCCATATCTGGAAATCTGTCCGTTAATATTTGTTTGTAACCCCCAAATCTATACTTGGGGTGCCTTTACTAGTATCTTTTTTTTTTTACTTCCCTCTTTACCCAGAGGAGGAGAAATAGATATCTATACTACTACCACCACTAAGCAAAGTAGAATAAATCAGATGTTGTGTCCAACAGCAACATTTTTTTCCACCAGTGATATCTGTCATCTCCTAGAGGATAGAAGGAAGGTACAAAGTCCCCCCGTGGTAAAATATTTTAGCATAAAATGGTCGGGCAGGTTTTGAAGTTTAATAAGAATAGCATCAATTGAACATATTTGTGTATGGAATGATTTGCTAATGATTCCTTGCTGAGATAGAATTTCAGAGGGGAAGCTGAAAGTTATTTTCAAAGTGAGAGTTTATTAAACAGCCATAAGTTGCAATTATGCTAACATTATAATGATTATGCCTCCTAATTCAGTTTAAGATATAAATACAATATTGTCATTCATCACAACCATATTCATAAATAGTAGAGGCTGAGACAGAATTCATAGACAAATGTGCACTTTAAGAAGACAAAGTGCTATGCAAGTAAAGTAAGTTTCACATCAGAGCCAGTAATGTTATTATGGGTCTCCACAGAGGGAAAAAATGGAGGAAGAAAATATAACAAAGGATATAATATTGACAGCTCTTAAGGATTAAAAGAAGCATGGTTTCAAAAGAAAATTAAGTATGCAAAGGATTAAGTGACAAGAATTTATGAACATGTATACAGTGAAAATTATGTGTATATTTTGAGGTGGTAAAGAATCAGACTGTATTAGTCTGAAAATGGTATATATCATGCACTGTTCTGAGTTTTCATGAGCAATTTTGATCCCTGCAGGTCTAGCAACTTATATTGTTTCTAAAATTTCACAGCAGGAAAGTAAAAATAATATTTTATCTCTGGTGTGATGTCATCTGTTGTTTTTGTATAGATAGAACTTTATTACTTTCTCTATAAAAATATCTTATTTTGATAACCAATTTTTGAAAAGGTTTTCTATATGGAAATATGTTTTGCAAGATCACATATGTATAACCTACATGAAATTGCTGGCCTTCTAAATGAGGGTAAAGGGTAGAATGTTGGGAGAGAATCTGAAAATCACAATTTAAAAAAAATAAAGTTTAAATTTGTTTTAAATGTAATTGGGAAAAATAAATATTAAAATTCTGAAGTAGAAAATATTGTATAAACAAACACATGCTTAGAAACAACTCTTTAAGTTGAAGATAAGATGCCAAAGTACATTGATAAAGTAAGTTGCTTTCTGGGAGCTCTCTACCCCATTGAAAATATAGGACTAACAAAAAAAAGGAAAAAAAAAACAAAACAGAAGAGAACCTATAGACAACTTCAAAGCCAGGAAGACCTCAGATACATAGTGATGGTGTAACCTTGAGGCAGTTACTTACTACTCTAGGCAGCACTCTGCATTAGCAAAAAGAGTTTCCCTATCTAGGTATAAAATTGCAGCCCAGTTCCTATTTCCCACATGCATATGTATGAGGTACTCATACACACAGACACACAAAGTTGTATCTCTTTCTGGAGCTCATATACCTCTCTGATGCACTTAACCACAGTTTTATAGTTCATGGGATCATAGGTCTAGAATTGAAAGAGACCATAAAGGCCATCTTGTTTAACCTATACATTTTACAGATAAAAAAAAATGAGGACGAGGGAGGTTGTTGCCTCAAGAGGTAGTGGGTTCTTCTGCATTAAAGGTGTTCAAGAACAACTTGGAAATTGCTTTATGGTTATACTAAAGTTAGTATTATTTTCATATATGGATTGAATTCAAGGACTGTGGTGATCCTTTTCAATTTTAATTCTATAATTCTATGATTTTTTTTCTAATATTTGCTCAGGGATAAATAGCCAGTATATCTCAGAATTACTTATATTAGTTCTATAACCCCCTAATCCACTGTAAATTTCATTATGACAGGGACCTTTCTCCATTTTTAAAAAGTCTCACCCAGTATCTAGTACAATCCTCTGTATATAAGGAATGTTTAATAAATATTATTTAATTGAATTTAATTGTATTTAGCCATGCTGCTTGAAATTTTGTCCATAAAAATGCTATTTCCCAAGTGAACTTTCTCCAGCTAAAATTTGATTTCTCTATTTTCTAATATAACATCATGAAACACTGCATTTGAATAGTTGGCTAAGAAACAAAGGATGATTGGTGATAATCCAAGAGTAATCCAATGATCTTACTACCCTGAGAATTACAATGTTAAGTGCCTGCTATTGTCATGTTGCTTATGGTATGTGTGTATAAACATTGCTCCTATGAAATTACTTGCACCATTATAATGATTACCTCATATTCTATTTTCATTTAAGCAATTGCTTTTGTTAGGTATACATGCACACATGCATACGCACATAGACACATATCTGTGTATACATGTGCAATGGGAATGTAAATTTTTAAGATCTTCCCTGCCCCTAGGCTAAAGTGCACCTGCAGCCTGGGGTGGGAGACTTGTTTTTCAGTAGATACTTCTTAATTGGCCAGTGGGTCGATAAGGTTGTTACATTCTCTGAGCCAGAAGAAGGCTACATAAGCCCTGATGTGTAGCTTTGTTTGGGGGCTCACTTTGAGAAGTGTTCTGTGATTTGATCAGATAAAACTCTGGAAAGCCATTGTCCAGAGCCCCCTGGTTTTGAAACCCAGATGTTGTTTGGTATGGATGTAATGGCTGGACAGTTTGGAAATCTGTCTACTTGATCTGTTTTTGTCCTGATAATTCTGTCTGTATATTCTGAAGTTTGGGGTGCTGACCTTTTTCCCCTGAACTAGTGTATCAGCAATGCAATATTCACAATGCCTACGGAAATTACAGATATGCTGATGTAGTAATCAATCACAAATATGTCAGGCTTGCTATATGGGGGAACAAGCTAGAGAATTTATTAAAATACCAAAAGACTGAGTCCCAAAACCAGAAAGTGAAAGCCATCAGAGTAGTTATGAAATTGGCACAGGTAGATAAAGTAGAAAGCACCCACATTCTCAAGCCTTTAAAACAGAACAGGCTACCTCAGGCAAAGGTCCTCCTCTCCCCACTCACAGCAACCACCCAATGTCCAGGAAGCATGCTCACAGCAGCTCCGGCCCCTGGCACTCCTCAGCAGGAGTCCTTAGCAGAAAATCTGACTCACTTAAAAAGGGGTTGCGCTACCACTGCCGCTGCCTCTGCTGCTGCTGCCGCCCCCACAACTAGCCACTGCAGGAACTCTAGCTTGGCTTCCGCTTCCTCTTGCTCCGCCCCTTCCTGCTAAGTCAGCAAGTCCAGTGGGGCATAGAAGATCTTTAAATCCCATAACCCTTACAACTAGGTAAACAATACATATGTTTGACTGATTAAAGTAAGATTGTTAACCCATTTTGAGTTGCTTTCCTTTATCAAAGCAGATCCAAGAACCTGTGGTGGCAGCAACCCTGGGGACACTGGGGTGCTTGCCGCTACAACATGTGCATGTGTGTGCATGTGTGTGGTGTAGGGTATGCTCAGGGAAGACTAGTATCTCTGATTTGAAGGATACCTTGCCCTTTTCAGGGCTGATTTACATTTTTGGTGTCTACGTCTTCCACATAACTCTCACTTGTACTTCCAAGAAGCCATAGCATGTGGTGGCCACAGACTGGTAAACCATTTCAGCAGACAAGATAAACCAGTTTGAAGGTAACCAAGAGGTCCCAAACCCATTAATGAGGTAGGAGGTGTCTACCCCAAGTGTGTAAAGATTTTCCCGAGAGGAATGGGAACATGAGAATGATCTGTTCCAATGACCATGAAGGTAGCTGAAACAGATATTGTGGAGTGCTTAGAACTTGGTTAGACTTTAAAGTTGTCAAAGTCCTCCACTACATCTTGAATCATTACAAGCCTCCCTAACTTTGTCCTGCCATTGGACTGTGATGACTCTGAAGTAGAAAGATACTGATGACTTCATGCAACTCTGCCTCACTGAAATCCAATTTATACATGAATGAAAAGATATCACCCATACCATTTCACTTTTTATTTTACCTAAGTCCTGTGGTGAAGCAACAGGTATGGATAAGCCATGAGCTATAGCCAGAATCCTGCATCCTGGCGTCCCAGGCCAAAGGGCCATCTCACTGGAAGCAGCAGCAGGATCTGACAGACCCCTTGGTGAATGAGCAGCTTTTTAAAGATCACACTTCTCATCTCCTGGTGCAAGAAAAGGATTAAAAAAAGGTGCCTTAAATTGTCAGCTTACCCAACAATGTTGTGATTTCTGTGGCAAATGGGGATCTTACCCTGTGAGCAAAAACAATGTACAAAAACATCTGCAAAGACGAATACACTCACCAACAGTACATGGAATGTGCACACTCTTACAGACAATCAAAACTCAAAATCCAGTAGATGTGAAAGTTGAACAGTTATTGTTTTAAGAGAACTCAGCAGATATCACATCCAAATAACAGCAGTGGGTGAAACAAGACTGTCTAATGAAGGCAAGTTTATTGAAGTTAGAGCAGGATACATATTTTTATGGAATGGCTGCAGTGAAGGGGTATGCTAGGAAGATGGTGTAGGCTTTAACAAGCTTTATGACTCCTAAGAGGAGTGAACAACAGACACATGTGATTGCCGTGTGCAGGAAAATTCACACCACCATAATCAGTGCCTATGCTCCGGCCATAATGAATCCTGATGAGGTCAAAGAAAATTTTTGAAGACTAAGAGGCCCTTATCATCAATATGGCACAAGAGGACACTTAAAATTCTGGGTCACTTTAATAATAGAGTAGGCACAAATCATCAGACACGGCAGGGAGACCTTGGGAGGAATGGAGTCAGAAATAGCACAAACAATGTTCACTAACTACTGAAGATTTGTGCATCTCATGAAATCCTCATCACCAATAGTGACTTCCCTTTACCTAAACTAAATAAAACTTCACGGATGCACCCTCACCATAAACACTGGCATTTAATGGACTGTGTGAAGAAATAGAATGTAAAAGTGAGGCGAGAAATGCATGGTGCAGATTGCTGGACTGATCATAGATTTATGCTATCCAAGTCAAATATTTGCATTCAACAAAAGCAGTGGCCCCAAGACAAAATGAATACCATAAGAATTAATGTCAAAGGATTACAGCTCCTCTCTGAGAGGGAACATTTTTTAGCTAACTTGAAGGTAAATTTGAGCCATCACACAGTTGGCAACAGAGGAACAGAAAAGCAGTGGGTAGCTTTCAGAGATTTGATGGATAGCACTACTTTTGCTCACCTGGGTCAGAACACACACAAATATCAAGACTGGTTTGATGAAAAGATAGAGAAATTCAGAAGCTGCAAAATGAAAAATGGAACTACACAGAGCTTAATAGCAGGATAGTTAATCCATCTCTAAGAAGGCAAAATTTAATTCCATCTAAACTACAAGCAAAGTTTAGAGAGATGTCAGATTCTTAATTCAGTAAGAAGGCTGATGGAATTCAGTTTTATACTGATAGTAACAATCCAAATATTTAATTGATTCCCTGAAGCTATTTATTGGCCAAAGACCTTTGATGCATCTCAACTACTCAGTGCTGATGGAATCACATTGATTAGTGATAAGGAAATGATACTAGAAAGATGAACTGAACACTTCCACAGTGTTCTCAACAGACCATCATCAATCAATGCTGAAGGCACAGATCACTTACCTTCAGGTTAAAGTCAATCCTTCCTTAGACGAAGTTCCAAGTGAAGAGGAACTTTTGAATGATATTAAGTTCCTTTTGTGTGGCAAAACAGCTGATGCTGATTCTATTCCAGTTGAGATTTACAAGGTAGGAGGACCAATGCTCATACAAAAGCTAGATGAAATTTTCCAGGTCATAGGACAAGAGGAGGTTATCCACTAGGAAGTCAAAGATGCTTCCATTGTCCACCTCTATAAAGGCAAAAGAGCGAGATGGTGCTGTGACGGTCACAGGGGGCTGTGTCTTAGTCACTGCTGGCAAGATTCTTGCCAGAGTTCTCTTTAATAGTCTGATCCTTCTCCTGGAAGATGCTAATCTATCTCAGAACCAGAAAGAGCTGAGGAACATCTGATACTGTGTTTGCTGCCTAACAACTCCCAGAGAAATGCCAGGAGCATAGTAGAGGTCTGTACACGACTTTTGTAGTTCTGACCAGGGCCTTTGATATTGTCAGTCATGAGGGCTTACAGAAAATTATGTCAAAATTTGGTTGCCCAAAGAAGTTCATCAGTATTATATATCAATTTCATGACAGTATGCTTGCCTGTGTTCTGGATAATAGAAAATACTCTCATGCTTTCCCAGTCACCAATGGAGGGAAACAAGACTGTGTGCTTGCTCTCATGCTTTTTAGCATCATGTATTTAGTCATGCTGTTGAATGCCTTCAGTGAGGATAAACATGTCATCAAGGTCAGCTACCACACTGACAGTAAATTCTTCAATTTGAAAAGCTACAAGCAAAGAACAAAATGGAGGGAATTGTAGTGAATGATTTTCTGTTTCCAGATGATTGTACTCAGTCCAGCTTCTGAAGCTGAGATGAACAAAGTATGCATCGATTCTCTACTGCTTCTGCTAATTTTGGCCTAAGAATTAACATCAAGAAAACAGAGGTGCTCCATGAGCCACCATCACACCACCCATATGTGGAACCATTGGTTAGAGCAAATGGATATGTTTTGAATGATGTGAATATGTTCAATTACCTTGGTAGTGTACTTCTCAGGGATGTACACATTCATAATGAGGCAGACACATGCATGGTCAGAGCTACGTCAGTATTTGGGAAGCTATGAAGGAAAGTGTGGGAGAGATGAAGTATTAGACTGTCTACCAAACTGAAGATCTACAGAATCATTGTGCTGACCTCATTGTTGTATGCCTGTGAAACCTGGACAGCCTATCAGTCACATGCAAGGAACCTGAATTGCTTGCATTTGAATTATCTTAGGAAGATTCTGAAGTGCTTTCTCAAAATAAACTGCCAAGCATTCAAATTCTATTACAGAGAGGACAACTCCAATGGGCTAGCCACATTGTTTGAATGCAAAGTTCATGCTTGCCCAAAAAACATTTTATGGAGAACTCATACAGGGAAAGCATTCAGATGGTAGTTAGTACAAGTGATAAAGTGACACTCTCAAGGTGTCTCTTAAGAAATCTGGAATTGATTTGTGACATGGGAGACACTGGCACAGGACTGCCCAGCATGCCTTGCTCACATCAGAGAAGGTGCTGTGCTCCATGAGGAAAGTAACATTTAAATAGCTCAAAAGAAATGTGTGATGAGCAAATTCAGAGAATACACCCCAGATGCTTGCATGGTCTGTTTATGTCCAAACTTTGGTAGAACATTTTAAGCTCATATTGGTCTGAGAATGAAAGACAACAACCACACACACACACACACACACACTCACCCTCACACATATGTATATATAGTGCCCTTACTGGGTGTTAATATGCATAAGGGTTTATATACAAATGAGCATGCAGTGAATGCTTAGGATCAAACATTTATAACCAAAAGGGATGTCAAAGATCATCTAGTCGAAACCCCCTTACTTTATAAGATGATGAAACCAAAGCACAAATAATTTAAGGGATTTACAAAAGGTTACCCAGAAAGTAAATGCAGAATATATTTGCCCAACAGAATTATACCTCAGAAAGTCTCTACTCTGATAAAACCACAGGTATGCATATACATGTACATGTACAATGTACACACACATATTCGCAAAAAAACCAACAAGACATACATTCTATGTGCATGTCATATGCAGACGTGAGATTGTATCAGGGTAGGAACTTTCTGAGGTAGAACTCAATCCCCTATGCTGATCCACACCTCTTGTCATTTATTGCCTTGCATCCCTTGGACACTGAGAAACCAAGGGACTAACTCTCCATCATGCAGTTAATATGGGTCACAGCTGTGACTTAAATTGTGTGATCATCCAGACTCCAAGAAAGCTCTCTCAGTACTCCATGTTGCCATTCAGGTATCCATAAACAAAGATCAAAAGAAAATTCTAAAATTCTAAATTCTAAAAATATAGAACTTACACATGGTATATATGGTAGAGTTGAAACCATGTGAAACAGTGAAGAAAGTACAAATTTAGAGGCAGAGTACCTGGGTTAAAATCCTAATTGTGCTACTTAAACCCCGAGCAGCCTTTTGCAAATTATTTACTTTCTTTCTGCTTTTATTTCCTTATCTATAAAAGGACGGGATTTCAGTAGATGAGCACTGACATCTCTCCTGCTTCTAAATATTTGATCCTAAGCATGCATTGCATGCTAATTTGTATATGCACATGTGCATATGCATACACAAAGCAACAACTTGTTTATCTAATACTGCCATAGTTAAGAATAAAAATGGGGGATTAGATGATTCTTTTTTTTTCAGTGTCACTGAAATTTAAAGTACGGCCACATTTCTATTTTTATTGTTTTATGAGAATATTTTTAAATAAATCAAACATTTACTTGCTTTCATAGTTTTTAAACATAAAATCTAAGCTTTTCATTCTCTTTAGATAGTTTCTATTAACAATAACCATTGTCATGTGATCTATTATAGCACAATATGTATCAGTGCTTGTTCCCAAATGTTCCACGTATCTGTGAGGTTTGCATTTGATATATATTCTTTTCTAGTCTTACTATGAAACACCAATATATGCTGCTTTCAATGCATAAGCTTCTAGCAGCATCCCTCCCTTACTATTACCTACTGCAGATGACTTGTTGGTTATAATCTAATTATCACTGAAAGTTTCAGAACACAGTGACTCAAGGGTGGAAGGTGTTCAATAAATATTTAATGAGTTAGTTTAATTAACAAAGGAATGATTCAGATGATCAATTATAATAAATAAGTAACCTTGTGTATACAAGACTGTAGGCTCTAATTTTATTTACTCATGTTAAGGTTGAAGGGCATGAGCTCTGGACAAGAGAGATACACTATGGCAATGTGCAAAGCTCAAGATTTGGAGTCAATTTTAATCCCATCTCTGACACTAAGGGGATGACCACAGGCAAATCACTTAGCCTCTGAAAGCTTCAATTTTCTCATTTATAGAATTACTTGCAAGTACTTCATAAGGTTTTTGTGAAGATGCAATGGGATTGGATATATAATATGCTACATCAATTGCAGAATATCAGAGTTGGGAGGAACCTCAGAGGGCTTTTAGGACAACCTGTTGCTAACAATAATTCCTCTTGCAACCTGACTTAGAAGTAGCCGAGCTTTTGCTTGAAGATGTTGTGTTAGAATAGATCCATTATCACCTAGGGCAGACCATTCCAATTTTCGATAGTTCTAACTGTTATGCTATTTTTCTACATTAAAAGTAAACCTATTTCCCTACAATTTTTAAAAAATTAATGGTGTTTAATATTTTTTCCAAATTACGTGTAAAGACAATTTTGCACATTCATTTTCAAGGTTTCTGTATCGCTAGTATTTTTCCACATATAAGAGTTACCTGATAAAATTTAAAACATTTATTTCCCCAGTGCTTAGCACACTACTTAGAATATAGTAAATACTTACTAATGATTTTTTAAAATAAATACATCTATCTCTAAAAAAAATAAAACATTTGAGGGAAGAGCTCTGGGTTTTTCATTTCTTTGTTTCTTTTCATTATTCAAAAGTTTGTTGTTTAGTCATTATGTCATGTCTGACACTTTGTGACCCTATAGACCATAGTACACCAATATGGTCCCTGAAGTTTTTTTTTTTACCTTTTTGGAAGGCAATTGGGGTTAAGTGACTTGCCCAAGGTCACACAGTTTGTTCCTGTATTAAGTTTCTAAGGTAAAATTTGAATTCAGTTACTCCTGACTCCAGGGCTGGCGCGCTATTCACTGTGCCACCTAGCCACCCCCTGAAGTTTTCTTAGCAAAGATACTGGATTGGTATGCCATCTCCTTCCCCAGTGAATTAAGGCAAAAGTAGGTTAAGTGAATTGCCCAGGGTCATATAGCTAGCAAGAGTCTGAGGCCCAGTTTGAACTCTGATCATCTTGATAGAGTCAGGATAGAGTCCAATGTTCTATACATTGAGTCCCCAATCTCAACGTATTAGGAACAGTCTAATTTTGACTCTGATGCACATTCTTTATGGTTATTTTTTCCCAACTCTAAAATCTACTCATACTTTTGATACCAATTGTGTATGTGTTGGGGAGGCGATGGGAGAGAAGAGGGAAAATTAGAGACCTAATGAAAGTTTGTAATATGCTTAGAAGATAAAACAAGTCATATAAGTACTACATGTCGGTTATGTAAGTTTTGAATGAAGGCATTTAAGAAAATGATGAGAAAATGTGGATCATCATTCTTATTTTTTATTCAATAAATTAACCTATTTATTGTTGGACTATGGGCTACAGATATTTGATAAAGATTTTACTGGTCTTTCAGTTCCTTCAGTCTTCTGATGGCAGATTTGACTGTGACTGCAGAGGTGGTATTGTAGGTCCATGCACCACCAGCTACTGTTTTCATACAGGATCACAATGCCAGATACCCACAGCCCATCTCTTCATTTAGGTCTTGCCACAGAAGGAGCAGGTATACCTGGCATGCTGGCTAATTTCAATTTTCTTCACCATTTTCCTGAGGGATGCACCATAACATGTTCCATATTTACCAACAATTTCGACCTTCTTGGTAGGTTTAGCCATGTTATCGGCGCTGGTGCTGGAGCTGGGAGAGGCGTGGATCATCATTCTTAACACCAAAATGGATATTTTTCTTCATTTTAGTATAGAATAAAATATGATACCATTGCAACTGTATCCCACAAGTCACCTTGTTCTCCATATTAACATCACCATGGTTACATGGACAGTGTTCCTATCAAGAGTACTTAACATTAATTTCCATTTGAGAATTGGTCATCTATAAGTTTCCCCGGTATTTTCCTCTATTAAGCAATACATTTTAATTAAACTGAGCTCTAAATTATAACACATACCCCTTAATTGGACAAAGCTTTAGTTACCATGTGTCTGTACTGGCAAACCAGGATGATACAATTTAAATGACTGAAGATGTCACTTGAGTACCCAGTACCAGGTTTTTGGCTATTATAACTTTCTGCATTAAATATGATTTCTTATACAATCATTTTATGTGGTCTCTCTAATTTGAGAACCTAATCAATAAAACTTCAGCACTACCATCATGTGGTATAAAGAAAGCACAAAAGACTGTGATTAGAGGTACTTTTCAATTCTTTGATTTTATCTTTTAGTGAAGAGAGAGAGAATAAAATGTTGAACACAAGAATTGCTCCCGTCCTTTTTTTTTTTTTTTGCTTTTTGTAGGGGCAATTGGGGTTAAGTGACTTGCCCAAAGTTACAGGGCTAGTAAGTGTTAAGTGTCCAAGGTCAGATTTCAACTCAGGTCCTCCTGACCCCAGGGCCAGTGCTCTCTTCACAGTGCCACCTAGCTGCCCCACAATTGCTTCTTTTCTACTAAAAATCATGACAACATATAATAATATGTTTTTGCCATGCCCTGAACAGTGGGGGAAAAAAAAGGCAATAAAATCAATTGATCACAAAACAATCAATGTGTGATAGAATTCAAAACCGATGAGTATACTGCAGAAATGTGTTATTCTGGGCAGTTTAACATCAGAGTGATAATGTGAAGATATGAAGAACCGATAGCCCCAAATGAGAATTGCAAGAAAAGTTGAAAGGCTTTTTGAATTCAAAACATCAGTAACAACATAGCAATAACAATGCCAGACTATCATAAATGCTTGATTTATTTTTTTGAGGGGGGGAATTAACTGCTGAATTACTACTCAAATGTAAATTTGATGAGACTTGAATATATATTTAAATAATTTCATTCATACAGGATGTTAAATGATGCTGCTGACAGGAAAACCAGTATCCAGGATAAAATGGAAGTCTAGAAATTAGGAACAGACCTAACAGACTGTGAGATCCTCTTGGGTGACTCTTTCCAAAAGAAACAAGGTAATTTAAATTGTCCACTATATTCTTATTTTCACATAAAATAATTTTACTCTCATGAACTCCATTAATACATTGATCTGACAGAAGGGTGAAAAAAGAGTGATTATTCCACTTTATGTGGTCATATCCAATGGAAATTTTCCCCAAGATAATGGAAACAGCAATAAGACACGCAATTTACAGGACTTTTTTTTTAAAGTGAAGAAAATGTCTTTCCTTTTTCCCAATAATTATTTATAGTTTTTCAACATTTATTTTCACAAGATCTGAGTTCCAAATTTTCTCCCTGTCTCTCCACTATCTCCCACCCCAAGATGGCATGAATATTGATTACCCCTTGCCCCAGTCTACCCTCCTTTCTATTCCCCCAACATCCCACCTCTTTCCCCTGCCCCCTTACTTTCTGGTAGGGCAAGATGGTTTTCTATATCTCATTGCCTGTTTATGTTATTTCCAGATTACCTGTAAAAACAATTTTTAACATTTGTTTTTAAAACTTTGAGTTCCAGATTATCTGTTCTTCCCTACTCACCCACCCCCTTAGAGAAGGAAAGCAATTTTCAATATAGTATATACGTGTATACTTATGCAAAACATTTCCATAGTAGTCATACTGTGAAAAACTAACTGTATTTCCCTCCTTTCTATCCCTCTTATTTATTCTATTTTTTTTTCCTTTGACCCTGTCCCTTTTTAAAACTGTTTCCTTCTGATTATCCCCTGCCCAATCTGCCCGCCCCTTTTGTTATCTCCCTTAACCCTATTCTCCCTACTTTCTTGTAGGGTAAGATACCCAATTGAGTGTGCATATTATTGCCTCCTTAACCAAAATCCAATAAGAGTAAGGCTGACTCATTCCCTTTCACCTTCCTGCTCTTCTCTTCCATTGTAAAAGCTTTCTTTTACCTTTTTTATATGAGATAATTTACCCTATTCTACCTTCCTTTTCTCCTTCTCCCAATATAATTCCCTGTCATCCCTTAATCTTATTTTTGGGATATTATCTCTTCATATTCAACGCATCTTGTGCCCTCTATATATACATATACATATGCATATATATGCATATATATACACACACATACACATGTGCAAACACATATATAGATATATACACGTGCATACACATATATTAACTTCAACTACCCTAATACTGAGAAAAGTCTCATAAATTACATATATCGTCTTTCCATGTAGGATTGTTCAACTTTTGTAAGTAAGCGATTTTGTAAGTAATGATTTCTCTTTCCAGTTTACCTTTTCTTGACTCTCTTGATTCTTGTATTTGAAAGTCAAATTTTCTGTTCAACTCTGGTCTTTTCATCAAGAATGCTTGAAAGTTCTCTATTTCATTGAATATCCGTTTTACTGCTGAAGTATAATACTCAGTTTTGCTGGGTAGGTGATTCTTGGTTTTATTCCTAGT
Organism: Petaurus breviceps papuanus; assembly: GCF_028583685.1. Lineage (NCBI taxonomy): Eukaryota > Metazoa > Chordata > Mammalia > Diprotodontia > Petauridae > Petaurus > Petaurus breviceps. The sequence continues at coordinate 1,877,760 of NW_027186304.1, read as the reverse complement.
TTTTTTGACCTCTGGAATATCATATTCCAAGCCCTTCAATCCCTTAACATAGAAATTGCTAGATCTTGCATTATCCTGACTGTGTTTCCACAGTAATTGAATTGTTTATTTCTGACTGCTTGTAATATTTTCTCTTTAATCTGGGAACTCTGGAATTTGACTACAATACTCCTAGGAGTTGTCTTTTTGGGATCTTTTCCAAGAGGTGATTGACAGATTAATTCTATTTCTATTTTACCCTCTGGTTCTAGAATATCAGGATAGTTTTCCTTGATAATTCCTTAAAATATCATGTCTAGTCCCTTTTTTAGATAATGGATTTCAGATAGTCCAATAATTTTTAAACCATCTCTAGTGGATCTGTTTTCCAGATCAATGGTTTTTCCAGTAAGATATTTCACAGTTTGCTATTTTTTTCACTCTTTTGGTTCTGTTTTAAATTTTTTTTTGATTTCTCACAAAATCATTAGCTTCCACTTTCTCCCTTCTTTTTATTGGTCTTTACTAATTTGTTTGTTTAATTTTATTTGCAAGATTCAGTTCCACAATCCCTTGAGTTGCAACCTTTCTCTTTCTCCTTCCCCCTGCCCCCATGGCGGCATGCAATCAAGTGTAGGATGTGCAAATACTTTCACATTAGATATTAGTCAGGTTATAAAGAAGTGCTGTGACAGATGGAATGAACAATGGGAACTTGGTTCTTTCTAGTTCTTTTTCTGAATGTAGGCATCTCTCTTCACCATACATCTTTTGGAGTTGTCTTATAATACTGCATTGCTGAGAAGAGTCCAGTCTATTAATGTTGATCTTCACACATATTTTGTCTGTTTAATTGTGTGCAAATTTCTCCTGGTTCTGCCTTTCTCATTCAGCATAAGTTTGTGCAAGCCTCTCCAGGTAAATATGAAGTCCATGTGCTCCTCATTTCATAATAGAATAATAGTATTTCATTACATTCATATACCACAACTTGTTTAGCCATTCCCCAATTGATAGGCATCCCCTTAATTTCCAATTCTTTACCACCATAAAAAGAGCTCCATAAATATTTTTCTACATATGGGTCTTCCTCCCACTTCTATGATGTCTTTGGGATACAACCCTAGAAGTGGAATTGTTGGGTCAAAGGGTATGCAATTATTTATAGCCCTTTGGACATAGTTCCAGATTTCTCTCCAGAATGGTTGAATCAGTTCACAACTCAACCAACAATGCGTTAATATTTCAATTTTTCCACATGCTCTCCAACATTTGTGATTTTCCTGTTTTGTCATCTTAGCCAATCTGAATGGTGAGATGTGGAACTTCAGATTTGTTTTGATTTGCATTTCTCTAATCAATAGTGATTTAGAAAAATTTTTCATATGCTTATAGATATCTTTAATTTCCTCCTCTGAAAACTGCCTGTTCATATCCTTTGAACATTTATCTATTTGGGAAATGACTTGAATTCTTATAGATTTGACTTAATTTTCTGTGTATTTTAGAAATGAGGCCTTTATCAGACACAATAGTTGAAAAAATTCTTTCCCAATTTTCTATGTCCCTCTTAATCGTAGTTACACTGGCTGTGTACAGAAACTTTTCAACTTAATGTCATCAAAATTATGCGTATTGAATTTTATAATGCTCTCTGATTCTTGTTTGATCATAAAGTCTTCCCCTCTCCATAAATCTAACAGGTAAACTAGTCATTGCTTTCCCAGATTTCATAGAGTATCAGCCATTGTATCTAGATAATGCACCCATTTAGATTTTATTTGGTATATGGTGTTAGATAATGGTCTATGCCCAGTTTCTGCCATAATTTATTCCAGTTTTCCCAGAAGTTTTTGTCAAATAGTGAGTTATTATCCCCAAAACTGGATTCTTTGGGTTTATCAAACAGCAGATTACTATAGTCATTGACTGCTGAGTCTCATGTAACCAATCTATTCAATTTATCCACTACACTATTCCTCAGCCAGTGCCAAGTAGTTTTGATGACTGCTCCTTCATAATAGAGATTAAAAATGTGGTATGGCTAGGCGACCTTCCCTAGCATTTCTTTTCATTAATTCCTTTGATATTGTGGACCTTTGGTTCTTCCAAATGAATTTTGTTACTATTTTCTACTAGCTCTATAAAGTAATTCTTTGGTATAATGATTGGTATGGCACTAAATATGTAATTTAATTCAAGTAAAATTGTCATTTTTTTGTTATATTAGCTCAATCCAGCTATGGGTAATTTATGTTTTTAAAATTAGTTAGATCTGACTTTATTTGTGTGAAAAGTGATTTGTAGTTATGTTCATATTATAGGGTTTGTTTTGGCAGGTTGATTCCCAAATATTTTATTATGTAGACAATAACTTTAAATGAGGTTTCTCTTTCTATCTCTCGCTGTTGGATTTCATCAGAAATACATAGGAGTGCCAAAGATTTCTGTGTTTTTTTTATATTCTGCAACTTTGCAAAATTTATTTATTGTCTCAAGTAGTTTTTTTTTTTACTTGATTCTCTAAGTATCATCATATCATCTGCAAAGAGTGATAGCTTGGTCTCTTCTTTGCCTAATTTGATTCCTTTAATTCCTTTTTCTTCTCTAATTGCTTTTGCTAACATTTCTTTCTAGTAGCAGATTAAATAAGAGTGGTGATAATGGTCATCCTTGTTTCACCCCTGATCTTATTGGAAATGCTTCTAGCTTATCCCCATTACATATAATACTTGCTGAGGGCTTTAAATAGATGGCTACCTATTATTTTAAGGAAAACTCCATTTATTTCTATACTTTCTAGTGTTTTTAATAGGAATAGGTGTTGTATTTATGCATCTATTGAGATAATCATATGGTTTCTGCTAGTTTTATTTTTCATATGATCAATTATACTGATAGGGCACGTAAGTGGCACAGTGAGTAAACTGCTGGCCCTGGAGTCAGGAGGACCTGAGTTTGGTTCCGGCCTCAGACATTTAAAACCCACACAAAAAAACTAGCCATGTAACCTTGGGCAAGTTACTTAATCCCAATTGCCCTCCGAAAGGCAAAAATAAAATTATACTAATGCTTTTCCTAATATTAAACCGTCTTTGCATTCCTGGAATAAATCCTACATGATCAAAGTATATTATTCTTGTGATAAGTTGCTGTAGTCTTTTTGCTAATATTTTATTTAAAATTTTCGCATCTATATTCATGAGTTAAATTGGTCTATAATATTCATTCTCTGTTTTATGTCTTCCTGATTTACGTATCAGTATCATATTTGTGTCATGAAAAGAATTTGGTAGGTCTTCTTCACTAATTTTTCCAAATAGTTTTTAGAGTATTAGAATCAATTATTCTTTAAATGTTTGATAGAATTCATTAGTAAATCAATCTGGCCCTGGAGATTTTTTTCCTAGGGAGTTTGCTGATGGCTTGTTTGATTTCTTTTTCTGAGATGGAATTAAGTAATTTACTTCCTCTTCAGTTAATCTGGGCAACTTATATTTTTGTAAACATCCATCCATTTTACTAAGATTATCAAATTTATGTGCATACAATTGAGCAAAATAATTCTTAATTATTGTTTTAATTTACTCTTCACTGGAGGTAGATTCACCCTTTTCATTTTTGATACTCATAATTTGGTTTTCTTCTTTCTTTTTTTATCATATTGACTAAGGGTCTATCGATTTCATTGTGTTTCTTTTTCATAAAACCAGCTCTTAGTTTTATTTATTAATTCAATAGTTTTCTTTTTTTTTTCTCTTAGCAGGCATAGTTCTATTTATTTGTTTATAAATAAAAAATCTATGTGGTTGCCACAGTAACTTCCTGGGTCTTCTGGACAGACACTCAAGAGTGTGAGTCTTCACAAGGTGGTCGGTGAATTCCTGATAAGGAGACTTAGTGAACACAGTCTCCTTCAACAGCTCTGGGGTTAGATAGCTGTATGTTTTGGAGATGGCATCAAAGGTAGCTTTAGCGAAGTTGCCCAGAATGGCAGTACAGCCTCTTGCAGAAGTGTAGCAGTCATCAATTCCAGCAATCATCAGGTGTTTCTGAGGCACAGGAGCTCAGACAATGCCAGTACCTCTAGGGGCAGCGATCAGGTGCACCAGAACCTACCCACATTGCCCAGTGACACTGCAGGGTATTGTGTGAAGCTTGCCAATCTTGTTCCCCAGTAGCCACATCTGGTAGGAACTATGGATAGCTTGGCCAGAATGATAGCACCACGAATAGCTGTGGCCACTTCCTTATAGCACTTGACACCCAGACCAACATGGCCATTGTACTCACCAATGGCCACAAAAGCCTTGAACCTGGTATGTGGTCCAGCTCTAGTTTGTTTCTGAACAGGCATGATCTTCAGAACCTAATCTTTCAATGAAGATACCAGGAAGAAATCTGTGATCTCAAAGTCCTTGATAGGAAGCAAGAAAAGATAGGTCTCTTCCAAAGACTTGATCTTCATGTCCATGACTAGCTTAGTGACAGAACCCACTGCTTATCTTTGGCATTTCTTCCCCAGGCACCGCGGCCATGACCACGGCCTCAACCACCTCCCCGGCCTCGACCTTGGCCCTCACTGCCAAAGACACTGCGGAAGCCTCCCTGGCCTCTGACTCCGGTGGCCTGGCCCCCTGGGCTTTCTGCACCTCCTGCAGCACTGGTGTCATCCGCCATTTGGTGTTCACTAGAAGTAGAAGGGAAGGGTAGATTCACCCTTTTCATTTTTGATACTCATAATTTGTTTTTGTTCTTTCTTTTGTTATAATATTGACTAAGGGTCTATCAATTTTATTGTTTTTTTTCATAAAACCAGCTCTTAGTTTTATTTATTAATTCAATAGTTTTCTTAATTTCAATTTTATTAATCTCTCCTTTGGTTTTCATCATTTCTAATTTAGTATTTAATTGGGGATTTTCAATTTGTACTTTTCCTAGTTTTTTCAATTACATGCCCAATTTATTGACCTCCATTTTCTCTAATTTATTCATGTATACACTCAGGGATATAAAACTTCCCCTAAGAGCTATTTTTGCTGCATCCCACAAGTTTTGGTATGTTGTCTCATTATTGTCATTCTCTTGAATGAAGTTACTGATTCTTTCCATAATTTCTTGTTTTACCCACTCATTCTTTGGTCTTAAATTATTTAGTTTCCAATTAATTTTTAGTCTGTCTTTCCATGGCCCTTTGTTCCATATGATTTTTATTGCATCATGATCTGAGAAGGATGCATTTAATATTTCTGCCTTTCAGCACTGAATTGTGAGGTTTTTATGCCCTAGTACTCAGTCAATTTTTGTATATGTGCCATGTACTGCTGAGCAGAAGGTATATTACTTTTTATCCCCATTCAGTTTTCTCCAGAGATCTATCATCTATAGCCTCTCTAAAATTCTATTCACCTCCTTAACTTCTTTCTTGTAAATTTTGAGGTTAGAGTAATCAAGTTCAGAGAGGGGGAGATTGAGGTCCCCCACTAGTATAGTTTTGCTATCTATTTCTTCCTCAAATTCCATTAACTTATTTTCCAAGAATGTGGATGCTATACCACTTGGTGCATATATATTAAATAATGATATTGCTTCATTCTCAATGGTGCCTTTTAGCAGGATATGTTGTCTTTCCTTATCTCTTTAATTAGATCTATTTTTGCTTTTGCTTTATCTGAGACAAGGATTGCTACCCCTGCTTTTTTTTTTTTACTTTAGCTGAAACATAATATATTCTACTCTAGCCTTTTATCTTTACCCCTCTATATCCCCTTGTTTCAAATGCATTTCTTGTAGACAGCCTATTGTATAATTATGGTTTTTAATTGATTCTGCTATCCACCTGTTTTATAGGAGAGTTCTTTCCATTCACATTCACAGTTATGATTACTATCTGTTTCGTTCCCTCCATCCTATTCCCTCCCCTGTTTATGTTTTTATTCCTTCCTTATCCCTTACCCTCCTTAAGATTTTTCCTTTTGACCACTGCCTCCCTCAGGATTCCCTCCTTGTAGGGGAAGGCTAGGTGGCACAGTGAGTAAACCGCCGGCCCCGGAGTCAGGAGGACCCGAGTTCGGTTCCGGCCTCAGACACTTAACAATACACACACACACACACACACACACACACACACACACACACACACAAACACACACAAACTAGCCTTGTAACCTTGGACAAGTTATTTAACCCCAATTGCCCTTCAAAAGACAAAAGAAAATTCCCTTCTTGTGACTCCCCCTCTTTACCTACCCTTTCCCCTTACTACTATTTCCCTCCCTTCTAACCACCCCCCATTCTGATCCCTCCTTACCCCTCCTACTGTCCATAGGACACAATGGATTTTAATACTTATTCGAATATGTTATTCCCTCTTTGACCCCAAACCATTGAGAGAAAATTTCATACAGTGCTCTTCTCCCTCCATCCTTTCCAGTTATAATAATGAGTTTTTGTGTTTTTCATGTTAGAATCTTAAACTCAAATGATTATATTGATCCCTCTTTGAACCAGTACCAATGAGAATAAAGTTCATATTAAGTTTCATCTCCCTCCCTCCTTCACCTCTACTAGAGTATGTGTCCATGCCTCTCAGTGTGGCATAAAATACCTTTTTCTAACTTATCCTTTCCTTTTCCCCCATTACAATCCCTCTGAAACCCTCAATAAGTTTTTTTTTTTTATCATTAGATTAGTTTATTTATATTCACAGCCTCTATCTATGTATATTCTTTTTAAAGGTCATGATAATCATATGAATTTCAGTATTGACAGGTATCAGCTTCTCATATAGCATGTAAACAGTTTGCTCTTATTGCATGCCAAGTTATGTGCATGTGTGAGTGTGTGTTGTGAGTGTGTGACTGTGTTTTCCTTGTTTACCTTTTTATGTCTTTCTTGAGTCTTGTAATTGGAGATCAAATTTTCCATTGAGCTCTGGCTTTTTCATCAGGAAAATCTGAAAGTCCCTTATTTCATTAAATAACTATCTCCTTGCCTAAAAGATTATGCTCAGTTTCACTGGGTAATTAATCCTTGGTGTCAGTCCAAGCTCTTTTGCCTTACAAAATATCAAACTCCATTCCCTCCAATATTTTAGTGTAGAAGCTACTGGGTCCTGTGTAATCCTGACTGTAGTTCCACAATAATTTTTTTTTTCTTTTTGGTTGCTTGCAATATCTTCTTGACCTTGTAATTCTGGAATTTGGCTACTATATTTATTGTAGTTTTCAATTTGGGATCTCTTTCAGGAGGAGTCCAGTGAATTCTTTCAATAATGAATTTACCCTCTGGTTCTAGGACTTCAGGACAGTTTTCATTGAAATCCTGGAATCAGAAGGTAGAAAATTTTGATGGTAGTGCACTCATACTCAGGACTGACACCAAAAATTTGTGCGATTTTTATACCTACCAACTGGAGTTTTTTCAAGGGTCCCCTTTTGTTCCTTATTTTAATTTAAAAAAATTCCCCATCATATACGGTGAACTATATACTTGCAAGGAAGAATTTGTTCTCAATCCAATTAATACTCAGATGCTTTATGCTATAACAGTTAGTGACTGAAGGAGGTACATTATAAATTTTTCCAGGGTGAGGAGATAATATTTGGTTTATTTAGTTTGTTAACTAGTATGTAGCTATAGTGGTAATTGTAATTTGAAGATCTTCCATGCCCTTTAATACACCTAAGGAAATTTGAATACTTTTCCTGCTTTGAAGACCTTTCCTACCCTTAAGAGACACAATGTAATCATATGGAGTCTATGGTGGGATGGGTTTACTGAAGGGTGGAGCAGAGCCCACAGGAAACTGGTAGTCAGAGCAGCTAGAAAATGTGAAGGAGAGGACCCACCCAGAGAGACAGCTAGGCTTGTGAGTGTTGGTTTGTGGGAAGGCTAAATGATAGTGTGGCACTCTGCTGTGTTGTGGTGTATTAACTTCTATTTTGTTAAAATGGATTTGGCTTCCTGGTGTTAGGATTTCGTTTTCCAGTGTCTGAATAAAGGTTTTGCTTTTGTGTTCTCTATGTTATATCTTGCTATTGAGAACTATGCCAGCATATATACAGCTGCCATTGACACTAGGAATGTTGTGTTGGCACTACATTTGGCCATGAGGATGGGATCGTGAAATATTGGAGCTCTCTTTGGAGGGAGAAGGGATGTAGAAGAAGAACTGGATGTCTCAGGATGGGTGGATTTACTTCATCACTCCCTAGCAAAGCAGTAGGCTAAAAGTCCAGGGCTCTGTGAAAATTGGGAACTGAAGGTACAGATGGGAGAACCTAGAAATTTAAAAACATATTAGCAAGAAATACCAAAAAAAAAATAAAGAGAGAACTGGAGGCAGTGTGTAGAAGAGACTGGGTTTTACTAACAGGTTACAATTATATGTAAAAACAGAGACAAATTTTTGGAAGATAAGACTCAGATGGAGAAGAAATTAGTTCTTTGAAATGAGATTTTTTTTGTATTACAACATTTGGATTTTTCCTTAGAAGAGCAAGTTGGAGGGTCTCGGGTTTTAGAAGTGTGTTTGGCTCAGAAAAAGGAGCAGAAAAGTAACAGGAGGAAGGTTATGGCAGAGGCCGAACCTAGTTGCCCTGGCAATGACTGCCAGGAGATTGTGTGGGTGGGAAATGATACAATGTTAAATGATAAGGCTTTAAGAAGGACAGAAGGTTACCCCATACTAAGAAGAAAACAGGAGAGCCACAGGGGCCCGAAAGAGTTCAGGGAGATCATTGAGGATTTCACTCTGAAAGAGATTACTGATATATTAAACAGATTCACCCAAAGAATGGGAGAATTATTAACGTCTTGGAAGCTGAGAAAAAGTGATGAAGGGTCCAGAGGAGTTTGGGTAAATAGTGTGAATTACTTGAAGTTTATAGGTATTAGTCAAAATACTTTTGTATACCAAGCTTTTAGTGATTATCATATTGAAGATAGCAACAATATGACCAATCTGTTAGTTTTAGCTGCCAATGGATGTGATAAAATGTTCTATGTGGCCTAGTGGAGAGAGACCCTGGTTTTCTCTTGGCGACTGTATGAGAAAGTTAAAGGAGGAGGCAATGAACACTGCTATCATGGTTGGAGATGCAAAATGCATATCATGATACCCCCCTAGCAGTTTTGAAGACAACTCCCTTGCTTATAAGCATTTAATTCTGGCCCTATTAATTGTTGCCATGGGGCATCTGCTTTTGGAGGTGCTGGATAAGATTTCGCCGCTAAGTGACTTAGGAGAATGGGGAAAAGATAAATTTCCTTCAGAGAGAAGAGTAACTAGTCAGTGATTTCAAGGTCAGAATAGAATGAGAAGAAAATAATTGTTAACTGCTTATATTAAGAGCAGGGGTAATTTTTGGAAGAATTGTTGGTATTACAACTAATCAACTATACAAAATGCATCAAGAAAAGGGCTTTGATGGCAGAAGGAATAGAGAAGTGGGAACTACCCCTATAGATCTTCCTGAACCATTGCTATGATAATGGGTTCTTGGACTCCAGAAGCACAGCTGACCCTATATCTGTTTCTTTTTGACTTTATGTCTGTTGAATTTGGTTGCAAGAGTTGTTTCCTGAAGGTTTAGTACCCTACACCTGATCACTAAGCTGGATGTCACCCTTGTCCACAACTGTGATGTGTCAACCCTGGACCTGGCATCCACCAAGCTCCAGATACCAACTGAAGAACTGACCTCTCAAATGGGACCTCCTGGGTCAGGGACAGTTCCATATCCAATTTCAGCAGGAAGTAGCTATGGATAGGAGGCCTTCTCTCCTTACTCCAAGCTTTCGGGCCTCATTCATTCAAGGGGGGAATTATGGGTTGCTTGTGCACAAACCCCCAACCTAAGATATTTTTATGTGCTTATTTTGTGTTATCCTGGTTACATTCTTTTAAAGTTCTGTTGACACCAGTTACCCCACCAGTAAAACCTAAACTACCATTAACCTATGTAAGGAAATATATTGTTAATGTATTTATGCTATGAAAGGGACATGAAAGATCTTGGGGTCAAATGTAATGGGAATGGAATTTGAAGGTCTTCCCTGTCCCCTTAATAAGCCTAAGGGTATTTGAAGACTTTTTCCACTTTGAAGGTCTTCCCTGCCCCCAATAGACACAATGAAATCACATGGAGTCTGTGGGGGGAGGAATTTACTGAAGGCTGGAGCAAAGGCCACAGGAAGCTGGGGGTCAGAGCACCTAGATGATGGGAGAGAGAGGAAGCACTCAGGGAGGCAGCTGGGCTTGTGAGAGTTGGTTTGTGGGAAGAGTAAAGGATGGTGTGGCTCTGATGTTGAATTATGATGTATTAACTTCTGTGTTGCTATGATGGATTTGGTTTGCTAGTGTTGGGATTTGGTTTTCTGGTGTCTGAATAAAGGTTTTGCTTCTGTCTTCTATATGGAGAGTCTGTTATATTTTGCTATTGAGAAGTATGCCAGCATATTTACAGTAGCTTTTGGTGCTAAGAATATTGCAATTGTGCTAAAATTGTAGAAATCATAAGAGTGACTTAATAAAATACTTTTGGTGATGAGATATAGATTTAGAAAGCAACTGTGGAAATATATCTTAAAACATGAGACAGATTATAACCATTAGTCAACAGTGAGTCATGCAATTAGTTTTTATTAAGCATCTACAATGTGCTCAGAACTGTACTAACCAAAAGAGTTACAATGAAATGGGGAAAAAAGAGTCAAAATTGTGTAGGAGGCCACAGAAAACATGAAAAGAAATACATAAATATATACATCTACATAGGAACATACGTTTACACAAAAATATGTATATATATATATATATATATGTATATATAGGCATATGAATATATTTACATCAAGATATGGATTTACCTAAAGATGTAGCTATATCTGCATAAATTGGATATAATCAAAAGAAAGAAAAAACTAACTAGGATCAGATTATTAATCGAAATAAAAATATATTCTTAATTTCTTTACTATATAATCATGTGATCATGGGGGAAAATCTCTTGACCTCTAAAACAGGGATTATTACATACAACATCTGAACACATTACAGGGGTATTGTTAAGATTAATGAGCTCTTCTTAATGCAACATCATCAATTATACCAATACAAACATTACATAACCATAATTGTTGCCATCAATGTATTTAAAAGAAAATTCGAAAAGGATTTATTTGTGTGCTTGGTAATGAGATGCCCTTTGCATATGGATATGTCACAGCACTCAGCACTACATCTGAGAGTTGAAATTAACTAAAACTCTATTCCTCAATGGACCACAGAAAAGAAGCCAAATTCTTTGAAGAACAGCACATAACTTCTTTGAGCCCTTGGATTATTTATGTTCTTATCACTTTATGTTATTACATATTTCAGGTTACACAGAGCAATTCTTTGCACATTACTTACTTCAACTGCATATAGTCTTAGAAATCACTTGTTTTGGACAAGTCCATATTTTAACTAAGTTCCCTAAATTTCATTCTTATATGCATTATTTTTTTCTTTATGTTTAAGAAAAATTTAGGTCTTAATACCAAAAAAGAGAAAGAACCTGCTTGATCCCATATCTTGAACATTATTTCTCATGTTTTGTAATTCAGCATAAAATAGGATTCCACACTAAGAGGCATCAAACTATGGGAGATAATCCCATAGTGAAGGTATGAAAATTCACAAAGCCAAAAAAAAAAATAGCAACTTATAAGACCCCTAAAGTTCTTAGCATATTTAAACAGGAAATCATACAGCAAGCTGAAAAATACTTTATTTTTCATGGACAGCTGTTCAAATGTACCATAAATCAGAATTTTAAAGGTAGAAGGTACTTTAAAGTCCATCTAGTCTTGGTATGAAGTGAATAAGGTTATTTGGGAGGGATAGAAAATACAGAGAGAGAAATAAAGAAAAATAAAACAGAAAAAGGTAATTTTGGTGGGTGGAGCCAAGATAGTGGTGTAGAAGCAGGAAAACCCCATATGCCCCCTCCATAACCACCTGAAATACCTATAAAAATGACTCTAAACAAACTTTAGGGCTACAACACCCAGAAAGTGACAGAAAGAAACAAAAACCAGCTGAAGACAGCCTTGGTTGCCCCAAGAGGAACAGTCCATCACAGCATACTGGGATCCAAGCCCAGACCCATGTAAACCTGTGATTTTAGCCCCAGGGAGGCCTGACCAGCCACAGCTGGAGGGTCTTTCAGAAGAGTGAATCACCAGCAGCTGTGGTGGTTTCCAGAATTATCAATCCATAAATGCCAAAGACAAGGTGAGAGATCAGTGTGGACTTCGTGGAAATAGGGATTCCAGGAGTGCAGTGCAGCCTCTGCCCACAGATGGGGAAGTGATTGAGGCACAGGCACTAATGCATGGCTGCTTCAGAGCTCCTGGCATGTAGACTCTAGGGGGACCAAGCCACCAGTATAAGGGGTAATCACTCTTGCTTTAACCTGCTAGGATCTGGATTGCTGGCTAGAATGGAGGTCCTGGGGTGCATGACCAGTGTGCCAGAGTCAGTGGAGGCTTCTGAGAGGGCAGCCAACAAATAGCTCTGGCAGCTGAGAAAACCTCACTGGATTAGGACAACGTTCTCCTCTCTGGAAGCAGAGTTCTACTGTGGCAAAAAGCTCAAAAGTCAAATAATTGAGTGGCAACAGAAGGAAGCAAAGCAAGAAGAGCAGTCAAACCTTGCATTCCTTTCTTGGGGATGAAAAGGATTAAGCATGAAACAGGAGAAAGAAAACAAAATCAGAACTCTAGCTCAAAAGCTTCCAAGAAAAATATGAATTGGTTACAGGATATAGAGGAGCTTAAGAAGTATTTTTAAAGCCAAATAAGAGAAGTGGAGGAAAAATTGCTAAGAGAAATGAGAATGCTGCAAGAAAATCAGGAAAAGATAGTCAACAACATGACTAAAGAAAATAACACCTTAAAAAAAAACTGACTCAAATTGCAAAAGAGGTTCAAAAAGCCAATGAGAAGAAGAATGCCTTCCAAAGCTAAATTTGACTGATGGAAAAAGAATCTAAAAAGGTCACTAAGAGAGTAATTTCTTCAGAATTTGATTGGATCAAATGGAAGCTAGTGACTTTATGAAAAATCAAGATACTATTATACAGATCCAAACCAAAGAAAAAATATAAGGCAATGGGAAATATCTCATTAGAAAAAGACAGTGACTTGGAAAATAGATCTAAGAGAGATAATTTAAAAACTTATTTGACTAACTGAAAGCCATAATCACAAAAAAAGAACCTAGAAACCATCCTTCCAGAAATTCTCAAGGAAAATTGTCCTGATGTTTTAGAACCAGAGGGCAAAATAGAGGTTGAAAGAATTATCCGATCACCTCTTGAAAAAGATCCCAAAAAGAAAACTTCTAGGAATAATATAGCCAGGTTCTATAATTCCCAGATCAAGGAGAAAATATTATAAGCAGTCAAAAAAGAAGCAATATGAATAGTGTGGAAAAAACAATCAGGGTAACACAGGATCTGGCAGCTTCTACTTTGAGGGATTGAAGGGCTTGGAATATGATATTCTGGAGGTTAAAGAAGGTGGGATTAAAACCGTGAATCACCTACCTAGCAAAATTGAATATCATGTTTCAGGAGAAAATTAAAAAAAAACTTAAAAATGGAAAAAAACAAAAAGCTAGTTTTGGTTAAAAATCAAATATATCTATAAATAAATATGAGAATTAAACTTGAACAAGGTCATTTTAGTTTATGGGGGAAATATACAAAATACCCTGCCTTTCCTATTTGAATATCAAGGAATCATTGACAATGGTTAAACTGACCTTCCAGCAGTGTTGATGAGAAATGTTGACTCATCCAAACTTCCACAGTCCCTTATGGCATGTGTTTACAAATGTGTGGTCAAGGTTAGGGTACATTGTATGACTTATAACAAAATTTTGTTTATTGTGTAAAGAAATTACAGACCTTTATAAAAAATGACCTCAGCATCATCCATATTTAGTAAGAGTTTAAATGATGTAGCTTAGGTAGAGAAATGAGTAAAGAGAAAATATGAATCTCAAAATGTACTCATTAGGGAGAAAATACAAGACAAGCTATGTACACAAATATGAGAGTAACAGAGAGGGAGTGATATATCAAAAGGAAATTGACGAATCAAGAATAAAATAAGTAATACATAATGAATCAGTTAAGAAGATAGTGCAGATACTAGCTGATATACATCATAGAAAACCAGTATTATCCATGAATTTGAGAACCCAGGCATCTCTAGGCAATCAGTTTTTGAAATAGACTCTTCACTGTACTTGTGCCATGACAGAGGCAAACACTTTAAAAAGCATTACATCGTACACTAAAGAATTTCAGATTCTCTTCAATGGAAATCAAATTCAGTCAAAGGAGTTTAGCCTAATCATCCACACAGGAAAAAAACACTTGGATGAAGAATGTCCACTTTCCATATAGATATGCAGGTAAATGAATGGTATATGGAAAATGTATCTTACTATGAATGTATGTATGTATGTATATATGCATCCATTTTGCCCACCCCAACCTTGATTGCTGTAAAAAGTAATCAAATTAATACTACCATTCCTAAAAAGGATAAGTCCTTCAATTCTCCTTTGTTTCCACTCATCATCCCATGATTTCACAGACCAAAATACTTCTTGGAATTCAGAAGTCAATATTTCCATATACACATGCATATGTGTATATCTGTGTGTCTTTGTGTGTGTGCATGTGGGTATACATATAAACACGAACACATATGTGCATATATACCTGTATAAATATGTGTAGCATACACTTGTGTACATATATTCATGAATACACATGTGAATATCTACATATATAATGAATGTATTTTATACAGGTGTGTTTATACGTCCATATGTATACATTTGTTTGGGGGTGTACATTAATCCTTTTTTAGAATCTAACCCTTTATAGAAAGGAACTGTCTTCCTTTTTTATTTGTGTCCCTAGTGCTTAGTAAAGTAAGTGGCATAAAGTAAATGTTTATCATTCAGTTTATCTACGTATACATTTGTATATAATATAAATACGTATAGATCCCAGAATTGTACGTGTAGAAGAAAGTAAACTTGCTTACCTGTAGAAAACTGAAGATCATTAAATGAATTGAAGGTTCTTCTTGAAACAAACGTCTATGATTGCTATTCTATTACATTTCATGAAACACTATCATCTATGTAGAAGTTAAGTTTAGTAGAATTTATAGGTCAATCATTTGTAGGCCCACAGTGGACATGATCAATGCTGTAGTACATTACATACAATAATTATGAAGGAAAAGTTTCATCAAGATGTTTTCTTTCTTTTTCTCTCTATCATTTGTTAGTTCAAAGAACAGGGCAATATGTTTAAAAGAAATAATATCATGTTAAAATTATTTTTAATTGTGTCGTACGTCCTGTCAGGCCATAATGAATTAACAAGAGCTCTCTGGGTGGAGGAACATGAAGCTAAGCACACTTCAAAAAACTACAGAAAATCAAAACTTTGACAAAGTACATCAATACAGTCACTCATCTGGATGCTAGCAAACTAGTAAATACTAGCAAACTAAGTCTCATTTCATAGCAGAAAAATGAAGAATATTTAAAAATTTCTTAAATTGTACAGTTAACAAAAGCATAATTTGTATTAATTCACGTGCCAAGGCTGGAAAGAACCTTTGAAAACTATAAGCATTTCATCAAAAACCATTCTATATTTTCCAAATGAGAAAACTGAGACTCTGAGAGGTTAAGTGAAATGTAAGATCACATAGGATATAATAACAGAGTTATCATTTGAACCCATGAGATCTGATTTCATATTAAATGCAATTTTCAAAGTACCATGTTTAGCATAAGTTGAAGGCCAAACCAAACATATGACCTTCTGAAAGGCTTAAGTAATATTCTGCCCCCAAATTTCACTCAATTACCATATGCAAATGTTTTTATATATTCAAACTGAAAAAATGTAGAATACATTTAATAAGCCTGAAACCTGAAATAATCACCCTATGTGTAGTATTACAAATGGATAATGGTTCCCATAGCAACAAAATGATTATTGTTTTATAACTAGCCAGATAGTTGTGGAAAGCTAAAAGCTTTGAGAGCAATGATACTTTGCTGAAAAATATGGGCTGGCATTTATAAACAGCAATAAGGAGATTTGGAAAGAAAATTTGAAAGAGGTTTTGGTATTGGTAATGGAATGGACTACACTGAAGAAAGAAGGTAAGGATGCAGAAAAGAATAAAAAACGGGGAGAAATGGCACATAAACATAAATGGTTACAATATGTGATAGAAATCAATTAAATCTGTTTGACCACTGTTCCATGTTCTCAAGTATCACCCAGGAGTTTAGCAAAAATGTGTTATAGACGTTCAAGTTACAAATGCAGTGAGACTTGGTTTGAGATTTTCAAAACCATGCAAAGTTAACTTAATTTGTATTCATGTGCAATGCTTATTTGCTTCCTCTCATTGCATTTGATGCAAGGGAAAGTACTGATTTATTTTCAAGGGCTTCATATCCTCTACATTTGAATAGTTCAGACGTAATACAACCTACCCGTTTTATAGGAGAGAAAGAAGATAGGGCATGTATATATTTAATAGGCAGTCCACATGTATATGTTGTTTTGAACCAAAGAAGGAAGAGAGAAGGGTGAATGAAGAGGAGGTGGGGCATTGGGAGTAGGGAGGAGGTGATGGTACTGTAATTTTACTATTTATATAGTATTTTAAAGTATCCGATATGATCCTCACGATATTCTTGTGTTCAGTACTAAAATTATACTTTTAAAAGAACCTCTTAGAGGCTAAGTGACTTCTTCAAGATTATATAGCTAGTAAGAACTGAAACTTTAACTTATGCCTTCTGACTTCAGGATGCTTTCCTCTATACTATGCAGAGGAAACATTTCAAAAGTATCAGGAGGAACACAATTACAATTTTCATGTTTCTTAAGCAAATGATATCATTTGGCCTTGACATCATCTCAATCAGGAAAGGTCTGGGATTAAGATTTAAAACTATAATAATAACGTCAATTTAGTGCATTCTAAACCCAGTTATGGTTTGGGAAAGAGTGTTAACAGAGATAAAAAGGAATTAGTGGTTTGGGAGTATAGTATGATAGGGAAAATTCAATATTACATATGTTAAACTCCCCTTTTTGGCCTGTAAAGTATTTTGGAATGAGACCCAAATTTACTTTTTTTGCTATATCACTCTTTATACCCTTTTATGTACTTTATGGTTCAATGGTATGGACATTCTTACTCTTTTCCACACACTATACTTCATCTCCTATTTCCATGCTTTTATGCTTTCTATCCCATCCACAGGGCCTATAATGTAATCCTTCTTCACCTCTACTTCTTGGAATCCCTAGTTTCCTTAGGTCTTTAGACATAGGTCAAGTGCCACTTTCTAAATAAGTGAATTTCCAATTTCCAAAAGCTACTGCATTCATTCCCAAATCCCAGGTATTACCTTCCCCAGCTCAAACTGTAAAAGAAGAATAAATGAAAACATTTAAATATCAAAAGGAAAACAAAAAGCATCAAAATTGTTTATTTTAATAGACATGTAGGTAATGCACAGGCAATAATAAAAGCAATTTTGCTTTAAACAAAAAGAATAATTTTGAAGATTTGTTTTTCTTTTCTTTATGAATAATATTTCCCAATTACATGTAAAGATAATTTTCAATACTTTTTTGGGTTTTAATTAATTGTTATTTTTATCTTTCAACTTTCATTTAAAAAATTTTTTTGGAGTTCCAAATTTTCTCTCCATCTCTCCCCTCCCTGCCACTCTAAGATGGCATGCATTCTGATTACCATTTTCCCCTGTCTGCCCTCCCTTCTATGACCCCACTTCTTACCCCTATTCCCCTTATATTCTTATTGGGCAAGACAGATTTCTGTACTTCCTTACCTATATATCTTATTTCCCAGTTGCATGTAAAAACTATTTTCTTACATTTGTTTTTAAATCTTTGAGTTCCAGATTCTCTCCCTTCTTCCCTCCTCATCCACCCCCATTGAGAAGGCAAGCAATTCAATATAGGTTATACATGTGTAGTTATACAAAACACTTACATAATGATGATGTTGTGGAAGACTATATTTCCCTCCATCCTATCCTGCCCCCACTTATTCTATTCTCTCATTTAACACAGTTCCTTTTCAAAAGTGTTTCCTTCTGACTATGCCCTGTCCCAATCTTCCCTCTCTTCTATCACCCCCCGCCCCCGCATACCCTTCCTCTTTATTTTTCTGTAGGGTAAGATACCCAATTGAGTGTGTATGGTATTCCATCCTTGAGCCAAATGCAATGAGAGTAAGGTTCACTCATTCCTTTTCAGGTCCCCGCTCTTCCCCTCCAATGTGAAACCTTTTTCATGTCTCTTTTATGAGATAATTTAGTCCATTCTATCTCTTTCTTTCTCTTTTTCCCAAAATATTCCCTTTCATCCCTTAATTGTATATTTTAGATTTCAGTCCTTAAAATTTAACTTACCTGTGCCCTCTGTCTATCTTGTCTATCTGTCTGTCTGTCTGTCTGTCTATCCATCTATCTATCTATCTACTTCCCCAAACTAACCAAATACTGAGAAAGGTCACATGAGTTCCGAATATCATCTGTCCATGTAGGAATGTGAATAGTTCAACTTTGGGAAGTCCCTTATGATTTCTCTCTCCTGTTTAACTTTTCATGCTTATCTTGATTCTTATATTTGAAAGTCAAATTTTCTATTCAGCTCTGTTCTTTTCATCAAGAATGCTTGAAATCCTCTATTTCATTGAATAAAATCATGTACCCATTTTGAATGTCTCCAGGCATATGTTATGAGAAACAACTTATCTCATTTTACTTATTTATTTATTTTTAGTTTTCAACACAGATTTCCACAAGATTTTGCTTACAAATGTTCTCCCCATCTCTCCTCTACCTCCACTCCAAGATGGCAAACATACCGAGTACCCTTCCTCTAATCTGCCCTCTCTTATACCACCCCTACAACTCCTTACTGTCTTGTAGGGCAAGATGGATTTCTGTACACCAATGCCTGTATATTTTATAGATTCTCTCCCTTCTCCCCTCCTTAACCACCCCAGTTGGGAAGACAAGCAATTCAATATAGGTTATGCATGTGAAGTTACACAGAACATTTCCATAGTAGTTATATTGTGAAATATTAAGTATATTTCCCTCCATCCTAATCCAGTCCCCCATTTATTCTATATTCTCTTTTGACCCTATCCCTTTTTAAAAAATGTATGATTCTAACTACCCTCTCCCCAAATTTGCCCTCCCTTCTACCATCCCCCCTCTTATCCCATTCCTCCTTACTTTCCTCTAGGATGATACCCAATTGGACGTGTATGTTATTCCCTTTTAACCCAAATCCAATAAGAGTAAGGTTGACTCATTCCCTTTCACCTTCCTGTTCTTGTCCTCCATTGTAACAGCTTTCTTCTGCCTCCTTTATGGGAGATAATCCACCCCATACTATCTCTTCCCCTCTCTTCCCAATGTATTATACTCTCACCTTTCAATTTTATTTTCTATATATCATCCCTTCACATTCAACACATCCTATGTTCTCTGTTGATATATGTGCATGTATACACATATACAAATAGACATATAAACCCACATTAACAAATACTTATACATAAATGATTATATGTGTATATATATATATATTTCCTTCAACTATCTTCATATGGAGAAAAGTCTCATGAATTACAAATATCATCTTTTTATGTACGAATGTAAACAGTTAAATTTAATAAATCTCTTATGATTTCTCTTCCCTGTTCACTTTTTCATACTTCTCTGGATTCTTATATCTGAAAGAGAAATTTTCTATTCAGCTCTGGTCTTTTCATAAAGAATGCTTGAAAGTACCATATTTCATTGAATGATCATATTTCCCATGAAGTATAATACTCAGTTTTGCTGGGCAGGTTATTCTTGGTTTTAATCCTAGCTCCTTTGACCTCTGGGATATCATTTTCCAATCCTTTTGATCCCTTAATGTAGGAGCTGCCAGATCTTTTATTATTCTAATTCTGTTTCTACAATACTGAAATTGTTTCTTCCAAACAGTGTAATATTTTCTCCTTGACCCAGGAACTCTGGAATTTGTCTGTCACGTTTATAGAAGTTTTCTTTTGGGGATCTTTTTCAAGATGCAATCAGTGAATTCTTTCAATGTCTACTTTTGCCCTCTGGTTCTAGAATATCAGGGCAATTTTTCTTGATAATTTCTTGAAAAATAATATCTTTTCTTATCATGGCTTTGAGGTAGTCTGATAATTTTTAAATTCTCTGTTCTGGATATATTTTCAAGGTCAGTGGTTTTTCCAATGAGTTATTTCACATTGCCTTCTATTTTTACATTTGTTTGGATCTGTTTTATAGTATCTTGATTTGTCATAAAGCCATTAGCTTCCATTTGCTCCAATCTAATTTTGAAGGTTTTATTCTCTTAGTGAATTTTTGAAATTAATTTTCCATCTGGACAATTTGTTTTTTAAGTTATTGTTCTCCCCATTGACTTTTTGGACTTCTTTTGTCTTTTGAACTAAACTATTTGTTTTTCTTTTCCGGTATCTTTTTATATTTTTATAATACATTATTTCTTTCCAAAAGATTTTAAGTTACACGTTATCTCCCCATCTTTCCCCTACCTACACCACAACATACTGAGCCTACTTAATACCCTTCCCTCAATATGATCTCTCTTATATCCTCCCCCATCCCTCCTCTAACTTTGTATTTGGGCAAGAGGAATTTCAGTACCCCAGTGCCTGTATATCTTATTTCCCAGTTGCATGTAAAAACATTTTCTTAACATTTGTTGTTAAAACTTTGATTTCCAGATTATTTCCCTTCTTCCCTCTTTACCTACACCCACTGGGAAGATAATAAATTCAATATATGTTGTACATGTGTAGTTATGCAAAATGTTTCCATAGTCATTATATTGTGAAAGACTATCTATCCCTTTATCCTATCCCCCCCCCCAACTTATTCTATTTTCTACTTTGAACCTGTCCCTTTTCAAAAGTGTGTGCTTCTAATTACCCGGTCCTCCAAAGTGCCTTCCCATCTATCATCCTCCCTCTTATCCACTCCCCCCCTACTTTCCTGTAGGTGAGATAACCAATTGAGTGTGTAAGCTATTACCTCCTTAAGCATAAGGAGAGCAAAGTTGACCCATTCATTCCCTTTCACCTTCCTGCTCTACCCCTCAATTGTAACAGTTTTCTCTTGCCTCTTTTACATGAGATAATTTACCCTATTCTATCTCTCCCTTTCTTCTTCTCTCATTATATTTCTAAATCACCTCTTTATTTTTTAGATATCATCCTTTCGTATTCAACTGATCCTGTGCCTTCTGTCTATGTATACATGTACACAGAAAAACATATGTATTTTTATGTATTTATATGTACAAATACAACCTCCTATACACACATGCATGCATATATGTTTGTGTATGAAATATATATATATGTATATATATATATACACATATATATTCCCTTCAACTAACCTCATACTAAGAAAAATCTCATGAGTTACAATTATGGTTTTTCCATGTAGGAATGTAAACAGTTCAACTTTAATAAGTTCTTTATTATTTCTTTTTCTGTTAACCTTCTCATGCTTCTTTTTCTTCTTGTATCTGAAAGTCAAATGTTCTCTTCAGCTCTGGTTTTTTTTTATCAAGAATACTCGGAAGTCCTCTTTTTCATTGAATGAACATATTTTATCCTGAAGCATAATACTCAGTTTTGCTGGGGAGGTGATTCATAGTTTTAATCCTAGCTCCTTTGAACTCCAGAATATCATATTCCAAGCCTGTCAGTCCCTTAATGCAGAAGCTGCTAGATCTTGTGTTATCTGGATTGTGTTCCCACAATAATCAAATTGTTTCTTCCTGATATCTTACAATATTTGCTCTTTGACCTGGGAACTCTGGAATTTGGCTATGATATTCCAAGGAATTTTCTTTTTGGAATCTTTTGAAGAGGCGATCAGTGAATTATTTCAATTTTTATTTTGACCCCTGGTTCTAGAATATCAGGGCAGTTTTTTTTTGAGAATTTCTTGAAGGATAAAGTTTTTTTTGAATCATGGCTTTCAATTAGTCCAATAATTTTTAAATAATCTCTCCTGGAACTATTTTCCAGGTCAGTGATTTTTCAACCATATATTTCACATTGCCTTCTATTTTTTATTTGTTTCAATGTGTTTTTTAGTATCTTGATTTCTCATAAAGTAATTAGCTTCCATTTGCTCTAATGTAGCTTTGAAGGAATTATCCTCTTCAGTGAGTTTTTGAAATTCCTTTTTCATCTGGGCAATTCAGTTTTTTTAAGGCATTCTTTACTCATTGGCTTTTTGAGCCTCTTTGGGCATTTGAGTTATTCTATTTTTTAAGGTGTTAATTTCCTCAGTATTTCTGGGGTCTCCTTCAGCAGGCTGTTGAGACTCGCTTTTCATGATTTTCTTTCATTATTCTTATTTCTTTTCCCAAATTTTCCTCTACTTCTCTTTCTTGAATTCCAAAATCCTTCTTGAGCTACTCCATGACCTGTAACCAGTTCATATTTTTCTTGCAAGCTTTTGATGAAGGAGTTTTGACTTCATTGATACCTTCCAGTTCCATGTTTTGATCCTTTTTGTCGCCAAAAACAGATTCTATGGTCTGATTGTGCTTCTTCTGCTTGCTCATCTTGACTTCCAATTGATGTCTTTTGAACTCTTTGTCGTTGTAGACCTCTGCTTCCAGAGTAAAGAAAGCTGTTTCCCAAATTTCTGGGGTTTTCACAAATGTAGTCAGAGCCATGGGGAGGGTGCCCTCTCTATAGACAACCCAAACTCAGGCACAGTGGCCACATACCCCAGGTCTACCACCCAAAATCATGATCCAGATGCATGCAGGTCAAAGTTAGAGTGATTACCCTCTGAATCGTGGCTTGCCCCCACACCCACTGCTACAATTTGTAGGCCAAGAGCTCCAGAGGCAGCCATGTGGCAGCAGGTGCAGCCACCATACCTCCACCACCTCTCTTCCCAGGGAAGGGACTTGACAATGCTCTTCAATCACCTAGTTCCAAAAGAGTTCTCCACTGACTTTTGAGTTTGTCTTTGGTGTTTATGGGTTGTCTGGAAACCACCACAGCTGCCAATGATTCGTTCTTCAGATGTTTGCTCCAGCTGGTGTGTGCCACTGATTGGGGCCACCCTGGGTCTGGGACTGTGTGGCTCAGGTAGGACTGCTTGGCTCCCAGTTAGGTGCAATAATCCCTTCCTGTTGGCTTGCCAGGCTGCCTTCAATGGGAGATTTTTTCTCTCTCTCACTTTGTGGGTTCTGTAGCTCCAAAACTTGTTAAGAGTCATATTTTACAGGTATTAGATGTGGTTGGAGTCTAGACTATTTTTTTTTTTTTTTGCTTTTTGGAAGGAGGAAGGTAGGCCAAATAGAATTAAGTGACTTGCGCAAGCTCACATGACTAGTATTAAGTTTCTGAGTCCAGATTTGAACTCAGGTCCTCCTGACTGCAGGGCAAGTACTTTATTCACTGTACCCCCTAGCCACTTAGACTATTTTTAAGGTGTTATTTGATTCTGTATATTTTTTGAGTCTCCTTTAGCAGTTTTTTTTTTATTTTCTTGCATCATTCTCATTTCTCTTCCCAATTTTTGTTGTATTTCTCTTACTTAATTTTCAAAATCCTTCTTGAGTTTTCCCATGTCCTATGACCAGTCAATATTTTTATTGGAGGCTTTTGATGTAGGAGTTTTTTTTCTTTGCTGTCTTCTTTTGGTTCTGTGTTTTGATTGTCTTTGTCACCCAAAAATGATTTTTTTAGTGTCATTTCATTTCCTCTGTTTGCTTATCTTGCCAGTCAATTACTTGACTTTTGATCTCTTTGCCACTATAGAACTCTGCTTCCTGAGTGGAGGGTGTTGTGTCTCAAATTTCTGGGGTTTTGTTCACTGTTCTTGGAGCTCCTTCTAGGCAACTGCCTTTGAACTGTGAGGAGGATGCCCTCTCCACAGCCTCAACGAACACTGCCATTCCTGTGCTCCTCACCCCAGGATGGCCACCCATTACTGAGACCCAGATCCAAGCAGGAAAAAGCAAGAGAATCCTGCCTCAGCACCATCAGAGATACCTGCAAATACCATCTGGTTATCTACTTGGTACCCCCCACTATCTGTGGGCCTATAGCTTTGGAAGCAGTCACCTCTGTAGACACCAGAAGCCACTGTGGCCTCTCCTACCCTGAAGGTTGAGGTTAGGCCAGGCACTTCTCTCACCCAGTTCCAAAAGAGTTCCTCCACTGAACTTTTACTTTCTCTTTCTCATATATGGGCTGAAAAGTCTGGAAAGCACCACAGCTGCCAATGATTCATTCTCCTAAAGTCTGTTCCAGCCTGTCTATGCCATGGGTCTCTGCTGGTGTGACCCATGTGCGGCTGTGCTCTGCTCCCAGCTTGGTGAAATAGACCTTTCCTGTCATTCTACTTCAGCAGGGGATTTTTTTTCTCTCTGTCACTTTGTGGGTTCTATAGCATTAAAAATTTTTAGAGTCACTTTTATAGGTATGGGAGGTAGGTGGAGTCAGCTCAACCAAGTTTCTTCTTTTACTCCACCATCATGGCTCTATCCCTACTTACCAGTATAAGGAAAGCTCCATTTATGGTGTTTTAATTCTAATAGGTGCTGTATTTTATCAAAAGCTTTTTCTGCATCTCTTCAGATAATCATATTATTTCTGTTGGTTCTGTTACTGATATGGACAGTTATGCTAATAGTTGTCCTAATATTCAACCATTCCGACATTCCTGGAAAATTCCAATGTAGTCAAAGTGTACCCTGCTGGTTATAAATTGGTTTAATATCTTTGGTAATATTTTATGTAAAATTTTTGTATAAATATGCATTAGGGGAATTCATATATATATATATATATATATATATATATATTCTACTTTCATCACTATGTCTCTTTTTCCGATCTTTTTTTCTGTTTTGACTCTTCCTGGTTTAGGTACCAGGACCATATTTATGTGACAAAAGGAATTTGGTAGGACTATTTTTTCACCTATTTTTCAAAATAGTTCATATGGTATTATGATTAACTGTTATTTAAATATTTAGCAGAATTCACTTGTAAATTCATTTGACCACAGAAATATTTTTCTTGGAGAATACATGGATGGCTTCTTCAATTCTTTTTATTTTTTATAAAATGTAAACCATAAAAAGTAGCTTATTTCTACTTCTATTAATCTGGGCAATTTATATTTTTGCAAATGTTCATCCATTTCACTTAGATTGTCAGTTTTCCTGGCATAGAGTTGGACAAAATAGCTCCTAATTTTCTTTAAATATCCTCTTCATTGGAGGCAAATTCACCCAGTTCATTATTGATATTTATTATTTGGTTTTCTTCTTTTTTTAAAGTGAAATTAACCAATTTTTATTTTATTTTTTTATAAACAAGTTCTTAGTCATATTTATTAGTTTAATATTTTACTTACTTTCAATTTCAATATGTTTTCCTTTGAGTTTCAGTTTTTTTATTTGGTGTTAAATTAGAGATTTAAATTTTTTTCTAGCTTATTAAGATTTCATGTCCAATTCATTGATCTACTCTTTCTCTACTCTATTCAAGTATCCATTTTGAACTATAAAATTTCCCCAAGTACTGCTTTGGCTGTATCCCATAAGTTTTGGTATATTGTCTCATAGTTGTCATTCTCTTGGATGAAATTTTCTTTTAATTGTTTTCTATGATTTATTATTTTATCCACACATTTTTTAGGATTAAATTATTTTGTTTCCAAATAGTCTTTAGCCTATCTTTCCTTGGCCCTATATGTAATAACAAGCAAAGGAGTACTTAGCACCTTGTTTCAGTTATTCAAGTATTTAGCATCTTGTTTCAGTTCAAGGGTTTTTAACTCTTGCTCATTATTATATCAAGTCTTTGTTAAGAAATAGAAACTGTAGGGGGTGGCTAGGTGGCACAGTGAATAGAGCACTGGTCCTGGAGTCAGGGGGACCTGGGTTTGGATGTGGCCTCAGACACTTAATACAAAAACTAACTGTGTGACCCTGGTAAAGTCACTTAACCCCAATTGCCCTCCAAAAAAACAAGAAATAGAACCTGTGGGGGTGGAGCAAAGACATTGGCATATAAGCAGGAAAACTCTGTATGCCACCTCCATAACCACCTCAAATAACTATAAAAAATAACTCTAAACAAACTTTAGGGCTGCAGAACCCACAAGGTGACAGAGAGAAACAAACCTCCTGCAGAAGACAGCTGGGCAGGCTGTCAGGAAG
Source organism: Petaurus breviceps papuanus (assembly GCF_028583685.1). Taxonomy (NCBI): domain Eukaryota; kingdom Metazoa; phylum Chordata; class Mammalia; order Diprotodontia; family Petauridae; genus Petaurus; species Petaurus breviceps. The sequence continues at coordinate 1,851,364 of NW_027186304.1, read as the reverse complement.
GGCCTATCATGGCATTCTTGGAGCCAAGGCCAGCCCTGTATTTTTAGGCCAAGGGTGGCATGACCAGCCATGGCTAGAGGGCCATAGGGAGAGTGGATGACCAGCAGCTGTAGCTGTTTTCTGAATTATCAACCCATAAATGCCAAAGATGAGAGGTCAGTGGACTTTGGCAACAGGGGGTCTGGGAGTGCAGTACAGCCTCTGCCCCCAGAGGGAGAAGCAACTGAGGCACAACAGTTGCTGTCAGGCTCCTTCAGACCTCCTGGCCTGCATATTGTGGGGGGACCAAGTGACCAGTCTAAGGAGTAATCACCCTTGCTTTAACCTGATGGGATCTGGATTGCTGTCTAGGGAGAAAGCACTGGGGTTCATGACCAGTGTGTCAGAGCCAATGGAGGCTTCTGAGAGGGCAGCCAACATATACCTCTGGCAGCTGAGAAAATCCCAGTGTTTTAGGACAAAGCTCTCCTCTCTGGAATCAGACTTCTAGTGTGGCAAAAAACTCAAAATTCAAATAATTGAGTGGTAACATGTGCAAGCAAAGGAAGCAAAGTAAACACAGCAATCCAACCTTGGGATCCTTTTTTTGGGGAAAAAAGGATCAAAAGATGGAAGAGGAGGAAAACAACAAAATCAGAACTTCTGCACCAAAAGCTTCCAAGAAAAATGTGAATTGTTTACAGGACATAGAAGAGCTTAAGAAGGATTTTGAAAACCAAATAAAAGAAGTGGAGGAAAAATTGGTAATAGAAATAAGAATAATGCAAGAAAATCAGGAAATGAGAGTCAACAACCTGACTAAAGAAAATAACACCTTAACAAAAGACTAACTCAAATGGCAAAAGAGGCTCAAAAAGTCAATGAGGAGAAGAATGCCTTCAAAAGCTGAAATTGCCAGATGGTAAAAGAATCTCAAAAGCTCACTGATGAGAATCATTCCTTCAGAATTAGACTGGAGCAAATGGAAGCTAGTGACTTTATGAGAAAACATATGAAAAAATAGGAGGCAATGTGAAATATCTCATGGGAAAAACCACTGACCTGGAAAATAGATCCAGGAGAGATAATTAAAAAATTATTGGACTACCTGAAAGCCACGATCAAAAAAAGAACCTAGAAATCATCCTCCAAGACATTTTCAAGAAAAATTGCCCTGATGTTTTAGAACCAGAGGGCAAAATAGAAGTTGAAAGAATTCACTAATCACCTCTTGAAAAAGATCTCAAAAAGAACACTCTGAAGAATATTATATCCAGGTTCCAGAGTTCCAAGGAGAAACAATTTGAATATGGGGGAACACAATCAGGATACCACAGGATCTGGCAGCTTCTACTTTGAGGGATTGAAGGGCTTGGAATATTATATCCTGGAGGTCAAATGAGCTGGTATTAAAACCAAGAATCACCTACCCAGCAAAACTTAGTATCAAATGTCAGGGGAAAATATGGTCATTCAAGGGAATAGAGGAATTTCAAGCATTCTTGATGGAACAAAAGAGAGTAGTTGAATGGAAACTTTGACATTCAGATACAAGAAATAAGGGAAGCATGAGAAGGTAAACAAGGAAAAGAAATCATAAGGAACACATCAAAGTTGAACTATTTACATCCTTATATAGGAAAACAATAACTTTAACTTATGGAACTTTTCTCAGTATGAGAATAGTTGGAGGGAATAGGGAATATAAATGCATTTGAAGAACAAGAAGGCAAAAGGAAATGAGTCAACCTTACTCTCATTGAATTTGGCTTAGGGAGCGAATGACAGACACCCTAAATAGGGTATCTTGCCCCACAACAAAGTAAGGGGAAAGGGACTGAGAGACGGGATGATGGAGGAGAGGGCAGGTAGGGGTGGTAGGGAAGTTGGAAGCACACACTCTTTTGAAAAGGGACAGGGTCTATGGAGCCTTCCTTAAAATAATAAGTAGCAGCTATTTAAAGCCATCAGCAAGTATTATATGTAATGGGGAGAAGCTAGAAGCATTTCCCATAAGATCAGGGGTGAATCAAGGGTGTCCACTATCACCCCTCTTATTCAATCTGTTACTAGAAATGTTAGCAGTAGCAATTAGTGAAGAAAAAGAAATCAAAGGTATCAAATT
>NW_027186304.1:1837428-1849250 GCF_028583685.1 Petaurus breviceps papuanus | reverse complement strand
GCCATACCAATTAATTTACCAAAAAACTACTTATAGAGTTAGAAAAAGTAGTAACAAAATTCATCTGGAAGAATAAACGGTCAAGAATATCAAGGGAATTAATGAAAAGAAATGCTAGGGAAGGTGGACTAGCTATACCAGATTTTAATCTGTATTATAAAACAGCAGCTGTCAAAACTACTTGATACTGGCTGAGGAATAGAGGAGCGGATCAATGGAATAGATTAGGCACATGAGATTCAGAAGCCAATGACTATTGTAATCTATTGTTTGATAAACCCCAAGACCCTGGTTTTTAGGATAAGAACTCTATTTGACAAAAATTGCTGGGAAAACTGGAATATAGTATGGCAGAAACTGGGCATAGACCATTATCTAACACCATATACCAAAATCAAATCTAAATGGGTGCATGATCTAGGTATAAAGGTTGATAATGTAAGCAGTCTCGGGAAAACAAAGAATAGTTTGCCTGTCAGATTTTGGAAAGGGAAAGACTTTATGACTAAACAAGAATTAGAGAACATTATAAAATGTAAAATGGATAATTTTGACTACATGAAATTGAAAAGCTTCTGTACAAACAAAGCCAATGTAACCAAAATTAAGAGTGACATGGGAAATTGGGAAAGAATCTTTACAATCTATAACTTTCACAAAGGTCTGATTTCTAAAATATACAGAGAATTGAGTCAAATTTATAAGAATACAAGTCATTGGGGTGGCCAGGTAGCACAGTGAGTAAGAGCATTGGCTCCAGTAATAGGATGACCTGGAGATCGAATCCCAGGCTCAGACACTTAGCACCCACCCAGAGACACCTGGCCGTGTATCCTTGAGCAAGTTACTTAACCCCAATTTCTTAGGGGCAGCCAGGTGTCTCAGCGAGTTAGAGCACCGTTTCCAGTGTTGGGATGACCTGGAGATCGAATCCAGAGCTCAGACACTAAGCACCACACCCAGAAATAACTGGCTGTGTAACCTTGAGCAAGTTACTTAACCCTGATTGCTAAAAAAATAAATAAATAAAAAATACAAGTCATTCCCCAATTGATAAATGGTGAAAGGATATGAACAGGCAATTTTCAGATAAAGAAATTAACGATATGTATAAGCACATGAAGAAATGTTCTAAATCACTATTGATTAGAGAAATGCAAATCAAAGCAACTCTAAGGTACCACATCTCACCAGTCATATTGGCTAAGATGACAAAACAGGAAAATGACAAATTCAGGAGAGGATGTAGGCAAATTGGAACACTAATGCATTGCTGGTGGATTTGTGAACTGATCTAGCCTTTCTGGAGAGCAATATGGATTTATGTCCAAAGGGCTATTAATACTTTCATATTCTTTGACCCAGCAATACCACTCCTAGGGTTATATACCAAAGAGATCATAGAAGTGGAAGGAACACCTATATGTACAATAATGTTTATAGCAGAACTTTTTGTGGTGGCAAAGTATTGGAAATTAAGGGAGTGCCCATCAGTTGGGGAATGGCTGAAAATTTTGTGGTATATGCATGTTATGGAATACTATTGTGCTATAAGAAATGAGGAGTGGACAGTCTTCATATTTACCTGGAAAGACTTATAAAAACTGATGCTGAGTGAGAAGAGTAGAACCAGGAGAAATTTGTACACAATTGCAGACACAACGTATGTGTGATGACCAACTTTGATAGAATGGACCCTTCTCAGCAATGCAGTGATATAAGTCAATCCCAAGAGACTCATGATGGAGAGAAATATGTGCATCCAGAGAAAGAACTAGAAAGAACTGAGTTTATATCCAGGTGGAAGCAAAATACCTGATCTTTTTCCTTCTCTTCTTTGGTTTTATGTCCTATTTACCATTTTTCATTCCATCGGATACAATCCACCTTTATAACCCAAGTAATGTATAAAATCATAAAAAAAGAAAAGGGACAGGGTCAAGGTAGAGAATAGATCAAGTGGTGTTCAGTGTAGGACAGAGGGAAATAAAGTCAGTCTTTCACAATATATCTGCTACGTAAATGTTTTGCGTATCTACACATGTACAACCTATATTGAATTGCTTATCTTTACAGTAATGTTGTGTGATGAGGGAGGAAGGGGAACATCTCTTATTTGAACTTTTAAAATCAAATATTTAAAAAATATTATTATTTTTATTATTATTGTACATGAAATTGGCAAATAGGGTATACAAACACTGGGGTATAGAGATCCATCTTGCCCTACTGGAAAATTGCAGGTGGATGGGGGAGGATATAGGAGAGAGCAGATTGGGGGAGGGGATATACAGTGGAATCACTGTTTTGGGGTGGTGGGTAGGGGAAAGACAGAGAGAAAATTTGTAACTCAAAATTTTGTAGGAATGAATAATGTAAACCAAAAATAAACATAAAATTTAATTTAAAAAAAGAAATAGAACCTGTGAAATCCACAGTGGGAGGGACTTGCCAAAGACTAGACCAGGGAGGAGCTAAAGACCACATAAAAGCAGGAGACCAAGCTGGGACAACCAGAACTGAGGAGAACACTTGTGGTTTCCCACACTATATTTGTCTGTTCTGTCTGTGTCGATTTGTGTTTGCCTTTCTTTCATCAGTCAGAAGCACTCAGTATGCTGATTTGTATACTTTGTCAGACAGAAGTGTTCTGTCTGGTCTTCTTGTTATTTTGTCTGATAGGACTTTATCCATTATTTGTCAGATAGTGGACTCAATCTCTTCATTGTGTTACTTTGTCAGATAAGTAGACTCTGTTTTTTGCGTTATTTTGTCAGATAGATGCACCCTGTCTGTTGACTTGTGTTGATTTCACAAGTAGAAAGTGAATTTAGCTGATAATGCTGGCAATATATGTGAAAGCTGTGATTCTGCTAAACTTGATGGGTGTAGATATTGTGGCTCTTAAGTTTTCTCTTCCTAGGAAAAGAGACTTCAAAGGGCTTGAGGTGTACTGTTCACTGTGAGCTTCAAACTGTAACAGGAACTGGACATGATTGAGTTAAGGATGACTGGAAGTTAGTCTCTTATAAAGAATAAAAAGACTCTCTGACTGACAAGACTAAGACAATGTGACCTACAGCTGGGAGACCTTTGTACTTTGTATTCTGAATGATGTCTTTTATTTAAAACTATGTGGCCACTTTAGTGATAAGTTTTTATGGTATATCACTGGGAATCCTGTACTCTAGTGTCTGTGAATGTTTTGCTTTTGTTCACTACTGAATAAATAGAGAGTTTACTATACTATGTAATTACAAACTTAAAGCTATTCACAGCAGCAGCAGCAGTCCTCTGGAGAGCTGCTCATGCTTGGCTTTATACTATATTACACCTAATTTTATTGCACTATAATTTGAAAAGGGTACATTTAATATTTCTGACTTTCTGCACTTGATCATAACTTTTATGCCCTAAAATATGTTCAATTTAAGTGTAGATGCTATGTATCACTCAGAAAAAAAGTATATTCCTTTGTATTCTCTTTAAATTTTCTCCAGAGTTCTATCACAATCTAACTTTCTAAAATTCTATTCACCTGCTTATCATCTTTAATGTTTATTTCATGATATGATTTTTCTAGTTCTGAAAGGGAGAGGGAGAGGTTATAGTTTGACTGTCTATTTCTTCTCATAACTCCCTCAACTTCTCTAAGAATCTGGATGCTATACGACTTGGTGCATATATGTTTAGTGTTGATATTCATTGTTCATGCTACCTTTTAGCAAGATGTAGTTTCCTTCTTTATCTCTTTTAATTTGATCTGTTTTCACTTTTTCTTTGTCTGAGATGAGGATTGCTATCCCTACTTGCTTTTTTTTCTGTTTGTTATGTTTTGTTTTAACTTCAGCTGAAACATAACATGTTCTATATCAGCTTTTTGTCGTTACTCTGTGTTTATTTCTCTGCTTCAAAGGTGTTTCTTATAAACAACATATTATAGGATTCTAGTTTTTCATCCACTCTGGTATCTGCTTCAATTTTATGGGATAGTTCATCCAATTCACATACACAGCTTTGATTACTAATTGTGCATTTCCCTCCATGCTATTTTCCCCTGTTGGGACTTTTCTCTCTCCTTTCACTATGTATCTCTTCACCAGTAATTTCCTTTTGATCACTATTTCCCTCAATCTGCCCTCCCTTTGATCATCCCCATCCCTTATTTTTTCCTTTCCCATCCAACTTCCCTCCAGGGTAAGATACATTTCTTCACTCAACTGAGAGTGTATATTATGCCCTCTTTGAGACAAATCCAATGAGAGTAAGTTTTAAACAATGTTCACCCCCTTCCCTCTTTCCCTCTACTGTAATAGAGGTTCTCCTAAATCATGACTGTGGTTCCTTGACATTTGAATTGTTTCTTTCCGTATACTTGCAATATTTATTCACAATTTCTTGAAAGATGTTGTCCAGGCTTTCTTTTAATTCATGGCTTTCAGGTATCCTAATAATAATTAAATTATCTCTCCTGATCCATTTTCCAGGTAAGTTGTTTTTCCAATTAGGTAATTTACATCTTTTTTATTTTTATTTTGTTTATCTGATTCTTGATATCTCATAGAGTTATTAGCTTCTACTTGCCCAATCCTAATTTTTAAGGAATTATTTTCTTCAATTAAATTTTTTACCTCCTTTTCCATTTGGCCAATTCTGTTTTTAAGAAGTTGTTTTATCTTTTTATTTTTCTACTGGGAGAAGCCAAGCCGGTAGCAGAGCCTCATGTGAAAGGTGTGGGTCAAGGAAAGGCAGCTTCAGCCAGGGCCAGGGCCAGGGAATTGTGGAATGGATTGTGGAAGGGCAAGGGGCAAAGTGGTTGGCATCCCTGGCTTAGTTCCCCACGATGGCTGCCAGGGAGTCTACATGGTCCAGAACCTGAAGGACTTCACTGGGTGGCTTCCCGCCAGCCCGAGGCATGGCCACAGTGCTGAAGCTGCTGCTCAGGGCCAGGGTGTGGCCTACAGTGTCTGAGAATCAGCATTCACTGTGGAATTTGGGCAAAGAGTAATTATCTTTAGCTGAATTGTGGGTGTACAATAGGACTCTATCCTCACAGAACTGCTACATTTCAGGATCCCCTGGCTACAGTACCCCATCATCTATGGCATTTGTGCTTGGCCCTGTAAGATCTCATTTCCTGCAGACTCCTAAGGCCTTCAGATGGTGAACATCTCCCTTTGGGTGCTCTCCCGACCCAATGCCCTGGAGCTTCTTAGCGTGTACCAGCACCTAGGATGGGACTATGAGGAGCACATGTTGTCCTCTATCATCAACGCGGTGCTCAAGAGTATTGTGGCCAAATTTAAGGCCTCAAAGCTGATAACACAGCAGGCCCAGGTCTTCTGGTTTATTCTGTAGGAGCTGACAGAGTGGGCCAAGGATTTCAGCCTCATTCTGGACAATGTGACCATCACAGAGCTCAGCCTCAGCAGAGAGTTCAGCAGCCATGGTGGAGGCCAAGCAAGTGCCCTAGCAGGAGGCCCAGAGGGCTCAGTTTCTGGTAGAAAAGGCAGAGTAAGGGCAATGGCAAAAGATTGTACAAGCTGAGGGTGAAGCTGAAGCTGCCAAATGCTCTGGGAAGCTCTGAGCAAGAACCTTGATTACATCAAACTTTGGAAGATCCAAGCTTCCCAGAACATCTCCTAACCATTGCCACATCTGAGACCAGAGTGTATTTCACTGCTGACAACCTTCTGCTGAGCTTGCAGGATGAAGGCTTCACTCAAGGAAGTGACAGCCTCATCAAGGGCAAGAAATAGAGACCTCCTGACCTCAATAGAAATCTGATCTCTTCCTCCCTGAGTTAGTCTTGGATGAGCTGGCAGATGGGTCCACCTCCCTCACCCCACCATGATGTGACTTTCCTTCACCAACACCCACCACTCCCTCCCCACTCATTGGATTAATGAAGACTGGCAGATGTTCCTTTCCCTAATCCCTTGCCCCATATTTTGCTGGGGGCTTGAGGTATAAGGACTGTGATTTCTCAGTGATTTCCTATCTAGCAGCTTTCCTTCCAAGGCTGGGAGGAGATAACAGCTATCCCAGAAATTCTCAATAAATTTTTGTTACTTAAGTGGAAAAAAAAAGTTTTCTTCTGTCAATTTTTGTGCTTCCTTTTCCGAGCTACTGACTCATTTTCCATAATTCTCTTGCATTGCCCATTTATTTTCCCAACTTTTATTTTACTTCTCTGATTTCTAAAATCTTTTGTGAGCCGTCCCAAGAGGATTTTCTGGGCTCAGGAGCAATTTATCTTCCCCTTTGAGGCGTCACATGGAGGAGAATTGACATTATTGTCCTCTTCGGGGTTGGTGTTTTGATCTTCCCTGTCATCATGTGGTGAGCGCTCTTTGGTGTTATTGTTGTTTGCTAATTTTTAAAGTCGAACTTTGTTCCTGTGGTACAAGGGGAATAGCATGGTCCCTGGGATTCTGTGCCAGGGTCTCTGGGGCTGGCAGTTTGTCCAGTGCACTGCAGTGGCCTGGCCTAATTAAATCTGGTGTGCCCTGGTTTTGCAACTGGGTTTTGAACCTCACAGTGGGATGGGCGTGTTGACATGAAGAGAGGGGCCTGAATTAGTAGGAGCTGGTGCCATGTACAGGGAGATGCCCAAGCTGAGAGAGGCAAGAAGAACTTTTGGGAGCAGCATCCTGGAGGCAGAGAGAGAGAAGGAGAGACAGAGACAGAGAGAGAGACAGAGACAGAGACAGAGACAGAGAGAGACAGAGAGACAGAGACAGAGACAGAGAGAGAGACAGAGACAGAGAGATAGAGACAGAGACAGACACAGAGACAGAGACAGAGAGAGAGAGAGACAGAGAGAGACAAAGACAGAGAGAGACAGAGAGAGAGACAGAGACAGAGAGACAGAGACAGAGACAGACACAGAGACAGAGACAGAGAGAGAGAGAGAGAGACAGAGAGAGACAGAGAGAGACAGAGACAGAGAGAGACAGAGAGAGAGACAGAGAGAGACAGAGACAGAGAGAGACAGACAGGGAGAAAGACTGAGAGAGAGCAAGCTGCTGGGAAGGATGCAGAGAGAGTCAATTGACAAGGACGTGGACAATGTATATGCTTGTTATTGTGGCTGTTAAGCTGTATCTTCCCAGGAACAGGAACTCCTGAGAACTTTCGTGGGGTCAAGATGAAGAAAAGACCTCTCCTTGGGTACTTAATGCTTTGATGATATTGTAACCTAGTTGTGACCTAGCAGTGGATGGTTTTGTGCTTTCCACTGCCCCTAGAGAGGCTGCTTGGTGGTGAGGGATGGTATTGTAATTCAGTTGTGATCCTGGGGTGGAAAATTTTTTACCTTTTTACTTTGTGACTGGCCAAATGCATGTACTTTGTTTAAGAAGAAAGACTTTTTGATCAAAGAGATTGAGACCTTGAGACCTAGGGGTGGACTTTGTGATTGACTAAATGAATGTGTCTTGTTTAAAAGAGAACTTGTGATTGAATTGAGGACTTACTAAATGATTGAGTTACTCTGTATTTTGATTTTTATCTTTCTGTGAATGTTTTGCTTTTATTTGTTACTGAATAAATGGGGAATTTACTATGCTCATAATCTGAAACATGGAAGTTGCTTTTGTTTGGCGTTACACCGTGCTGGGACTGGAGCTCTCATAGCTGGCGTGCTACATCACTGACCTACTGAACCCAGATCTTGGGACCTTGGTTCTGATCTACATTGTGACTCAGTCTCTTATTGCCTTGCCTTGGCACTGCCTGCATTAAGCTGGGCTCCCCTTTTACTCAAGTGAGACAGACCTTTCTTGAAGCCCTTCTAAATTATCTTAGGATGGATAATTGTTTTCACTCCATCATTTATGTTCATTCTCTCATTCCAGAATTCTCTCAGAGGCTTGATTTAATGTTTTTTTTTTTTTTCTGGAGGGAAACTGGGGAGAGCTCAGGCAATTTACTGACTTCTCTCCACCATCTTGGTTTTGTCCTTGAAAATTCATTTTTCAAAATATTTATTTAATTTAAAAATACTTAAATTCTCACAGCAGAGGGAAGGGGAAGAATACCATGAATGAGAAACCAATTTGTTGCTAAGAGGTTGCAGTACAGAGGTCAGTTTGGCCATAAAGCCCTTTCTTCCCATCTTCAGGAAGTAAGTGAAACTGTTTCTCCCTAATGATCCATTTCTCCTTAAGGATATTATACCTGATCTTCTTTCCTTCTCCTACTTTGGAGGCTACAAAGAAGACCAAAGACCTCTTGTAAACTATAGCTTACCCAATAAAGATAAAAATGATTAGTTCAGGCTATTTTTATAGATTTCTATTGAAAGTGTTTGCCCTTTCCATTTTGTTACTTTTCTCTGCAACATTACTGTTTAAAAATATAAATAATAAAAATCATTAAAAAATATTATCTCATCTCCCAGAGTATCTGTGGTTGCTAACTTGGAAATGGGGCTTCCCAGATAGTTATGTTTGAATAGTAAATTATCTATTTACTTTTCCACATTTCCACATTCTATATAGCAAACACATTAAGAAAACATTTAGAATTGTCTTATCTTTATCTGGAAAAAACTGCCCAGAAATATAACTAGTAAGAAAATTTAAAGAGCAGAGGAAACAACAGTAAACAATGCAGATTATTGCTATGCTGTAACAAAAGAAGAAAAAAAAGAAGCAGAGAGTGTAGTTGATTCACAATTGTTCCAGCATTTTATCCTACATGGGCACAGTAGAATCATTTTATTCCACAGGCTCTTAAAAATCACAAGCAAAATGCCAAAGGCAAAAGACAAAAAAGGCTAAAGCTACTGTGAGGTTTAGAGCAAATTTGCTACATAACATAATCCATTAGTTCTTCATTCTGCTACAATAGTCATCAGTCTCTGACCCTTTTCTTTTCTTCTTTTTTTTTGCTTTTTGAAGGGGGGAAGGCAGACAATTAGGGTTAAGTGACTTGCCCAAGGTCACACAGCTAGCAAGTGTTAAGTATTAGAGGTCTGATTTGAACTCAGCTCTTTCTGACTCCAGTGCTGGTGCTCTATTCACTGCACCATGTAGACACTCCTCTGTCCCTTTTCAAGAGTCCTCTGATTCTTCCCCATATATTTGAATATGTGATTCATAATTGTTACTGAAGCAGAAATTCCCATTTTTCCTTTCTCAACTTGCAATAGCTCTCTTTTTCTAGGAAGAGAAAAGACTAAAAATCCCAGTGTCTTCACTGATTTAGCTTAACTTGCAAAGAAGTAAAATCACAATATGAGATTCATTTGAAAAACTGTCCTAACTATAAGTGAATTTTACCATGAGAACACTTGAGAAGCATACGGTAAGTATAAGCAGGTTACCAACAATATCCAATTAGGAACTGTGAAGTAAAAGATAACATTAAGAACTTTTGTGATAGAAAAGATCCAATTACGGGGCAAAAGCAGAGGATGACATTGCAATACCCACAATGCTGTACTTGCACTTTTGAAATAACAGGAAAAAGTAAGAAAGATCTATTAGGTCAACCCAAGATGGTAGAATTTGGGGAGAACACAGACAAGAATCACATATCACACAGGCAGACCCAGAGAGATTGTGGACTACATCAATGAAATAAACTAATAAATAATCATTAAGTCCTTATCAATTTTAATATTTTAACTAAAAAATCCAAAGGTCGTTTTCAGATAACATATTCATACCCAGTTACTTATTTCACAAAATCACTATTTTTTTCTCTTCTGTACTCCTTGCCTTAAATCAGAAAAGGCAAAGGAACCAAACAGTAACCCTTTAGGACTTCAGTTTCCTATCCAACATAATAAACTTTAACACTATTTTTTAAGGTTCTTTCTGGCACTATCTTTTAGGTGCACATGGATGCTTGGAAGTGATTAGAATTAATCTCTCTAGATAAATCCTGAATGATGTTGTGTTTTATATTAAACCCATGAATCAGAAAGACAAAACACAAAAATTTTGTTATTATCATATAAAGAAATAGGTTTCATAGATGACATTAACAAAGAATCATGAGCCATCAATATTTTTTTGCTTCTTTATGTCTACTATCATGACTCTGCTACCAGATGAGGGCCTATGTTTCTAACAGTGCCCTATAATTAGCCTTAGATTTAAGATGATTTGTTCTTTTACTTTCTCTAAATTAAGATTCCATTTGTTAATGCTCACTATTCTTGGTAACTTTCTCACAACACCCTTGCAATTGTGTTTTTATTTTTAAAGAAACATTCTTTTTTGTATTCATTTATTTTATTTAGATGAAAATACATATTGGAAATATTTTAATCACTTGACATATGGGAGCTTAAAATACATATTCAGTGTTAATTTACTTTTTGTCTGAGTCTATATACTTATATAGGAACCAATGTGGGAAATTTCCTTTACCAGTATAGGTCAGCACTATTCTTCCACCTATGCTCTTAAAGATTTGACTGGAAGACTGAGAAATTAAGTGACTTACTCTGTTATAGAGTCACTATGTATCCCAGGTGGAACTTCAAACAAGTTGTACTGATTTGAGCTAGCTCTTTTTACACTATACTGAATTGCTTCTCGAGAGAAAAGAACTTAGAAATAAGCAAACAGATAAAAACTCAACGAATCCCATTTATCTCTGTGCAGCAAAAATACAACATGTGTTTATTTTATTTTATTGCCAATACCCTAAAAGACATCTAAATGTTAACATCATACTATGAAATACATCCAAATAAGATAGCTATCTACAATGAAGCTGACAGCTTACAGCACTAACTGGAGTTAAATGGAAAATATTTTGAATGCTTCCAAAGAATTAAACAACATTGATAAAGAAAGTGAATAAGCTTATTCTATTAGCGATAAAAAAAACTTGAAAGATGACTATTTCAGCTTTTGATTTAAATTTTTTACAAAAAAAAATGCCCAGGTTATATAATATAGGAAATTAGTCAGTTGTACTTTTTATATTTGCATAAGAAAATATCATGTCAAGACAAGAAGTATTACATTGCATGAGCTACAATTAATTACACATTAATTATAATAAATGTCTGAAATCATCAGGGAAAGATTAATCACTTGTGTTTGCTAAAATAGATGTGTAAAAATATATATGCAAACCACTTCATATTTCTTAAAACCCAAATTTCAGTCATTATCAGCATCATTTTTGTTTTAGCACAATTTGAAGAAGAAAAAAAATGATTGGATAACAAAATGGTTTGTCATTAAAAGGATAACCTTTTATCAGCTTGGGAGCATAGAGCAGTGAAAAGAAGACTGCCCTCATAATAAAAAAAACAGGAATTTTAGTCAGCTAGTCAGCTGGTGGTCTAGTGGATCAGGTGCTGGGACTGGAGTCAAGAAAATCCAAGATCAAATCTGGCTTCATATACTTATTAACAATGTAACCAGGAAAACATCATTGTCACTGGGAGCTGTCAGCTTTAAAATGGGAATAATACTAGCACCTACATCCCAGGGTTGTTTGGAGGATCAAATGAGATGGTGCTTGTAACATAGCACTTGGCACTGTGCTTTGCACATTGTAAGTACTGTGCAAATGCTTTTTCATTCCCCCTTTTCCTTCCTTTAGTATTTCTTATGTTACTGACTAGTGGTTCCTCAGACAAGTCCTTTAATACATTGTGTCTAACTTCATCTACATTATAGTAATTTTTTTCCTACTTCATAGATTTGTGCAAAATAAAATGATACAATTGTTATGAGAATGGGAATCAAAGATCTTCCCTGTCCTTATGCCCTTTGATAGGCTTAAGTCACTCTGAGAACCTTCCTTGATTTGAAAATATACTCTGCCCCCAATAGGCTGAATGTGGT
>NW_027186304.1:1818321-1832428 GCF_028583685.1 Petaurus breviceps papuanus | reverse complement strand
AGAGAGAGAGAGAGAGAGAGAGAGAGAGAGAGAGAGAATTTCTCTCAACAAGCATCTGGAGACTGGGTTGCTACTTCTGAAGACTAAACTGAGAATTGAGAACTGACACAAAACTTGAACTTGTGGTGGCAAGACTTTCAAGGGCCGGCTGGAGCTGCTGAAGACTGAGGAAGCATGACTGTGGTGCCATTATTTTGTACAAATGTTGTTGGGAATTTGTTAATATGTATGAATGTTCTTGTGGCTTTGTTAAGCCTTGCCTTCCCAGCAACAGAGACTGTAAAGGATTTGAGATGGACTGGACACTGTGAGCCCTAATGTGGAGCAGGAACTGCATGGAGAGCTTGGCAAGGAGCTGGTAACTGTCTGCCTTTGAACTCAGGTGGCAGTTGGTTAGATTTGGGCAGGAGCTGGGACCATGGAAGAGGAACCATGGAAGCTGAAAGCCTGCCCCAAGTCAAGATGAAAAGACCTCTCTGTGAGTACTAAGTAGTGACTGATGAAAATGTAATATTTACTTGTGTCCGAGGGGTACACGGCTTTTGTATTTTACACTAGCCCTTAAGAGTGTATTGAGAGGTGATTGTTGAAGCTGTAACTTAATTGCACTCCATGGGTGGAGAACTTTGACTTTTGTACTTTGTATCCCTTAAGGAAGCCTCCTTAAGGATGATTGAATGATTGAGTTACTAAATGATTGTACTTTGTTCAAAACTATGTGACCACCTTGGTGTTAATTATGTGGCCATTTTAGTGATAAGTTGTTGAGTTGTGACATGTTGAATGCTGTATTTTGATATTCTGTGATAAGTTGTAACATTTTAAATGCTGTACCTTGATTTTCTGTGAATGTTTTTCTCTGATTTGTTATAGAATAAATAGAGAGTTCACTATACTATATAATCAGAACATTGAAAGCTCTTCACAGTTGCAGTCCTCTGGAAAGCTGCTAGTGTTGTGGCTTTACAAATGCTCAAAAAACAAACACCCTGCTGGAATCACAGAACTGTAGACCCTGAAGAGCTTGTTCCACTCCATTTTATACATGAAGAAAGCAAAGTCTGGGGAGAAATTGAGTCCGGGGATTATGCCAGTGCTCTTGCTCCACTGGAATAGGCTTAAACATTCCAAAGGCATCTTCACACTTCCATTAGGAAGCAGTAGAATTTTAAGTTGTTTCAATAGTGAAAAGTCCTAAGTGCTATCATTATATCATTGTGAGTATTAACATAACAATGTAAGTGGCAAATACACTTACACACCCATACCCCTCATACAAACACACACACATACAAACACACACACATATGTGTGTGTGTGTGTGTGTGTAAAGACAGAGAGATACAGATATAAAGATATAGATATGTATATATATATATATATATATATATGTCTGTATAAGTGCATATTCACACATACACACATGCAAACATATACATTTCTAGTGGCCAGAGTCCTGTTATATAAATCTGAACTTATCCATATTATCTATGAATATGTGAAGTCCATTACCAGATAAACATGCATCCAGGCAAAATTTTTCAGAGTTTGTACTTCAAAGCTATAATCTTCAAGAATCTGGTGTCAGCTCCGTGTCTTGACATGGCATTGGGATAGGACTTTCATGGAGGTAAAAAATTTTCAAAATATGACTGTAAGGCTTTAGTATTATTATCTAGAAGACTACAAATGTTTGTCAACATAGACAGCTGATGACTCAGCACTCTCAAGCCACTCTCAAGCTTAACTTACACCTAAAACTGTATACAAATAGGACTTTGGTTTTCCCAACTACAGTTGTTTCTCTGATTTGCTTTTGATATTTTTTCTGGTGTCTAAATTGCTAGTCAACATAACAACCAAATTAAGTTCTTCAAAACTCTATAAATATATCCCAAACTTTTCAACTGCTCTACTTTAATTTTTTTTTTTATTTTATTAACATGTCCTTTGCCCTTAACCACTTGGGTCCCTTAAAATCAAAACTGTCTTTCCTCAAATTCTGCTCAAATTGTATAGAATGCAAACTCTCTGAGATCAGATAATGTTTCACTTTTGTCATTACAGTGTTCTCAACACCTAGCATAGTTACTGACACATAGGAGGTTCTTACTTCTGGTTTGTTGATGGGATTGATTGAAATGCCACTGCTACACAATTCTTTCCCTAAATTTTGGCAAATGGTAAATATGTTTTCTGTGTAGAATTGTCATAGAATTTTACTTATAGTTTTCTTAGACTTATTACTATGTACTAAACTGAACTATAAGAATTCATGTACTTAAGTATTTTCACTTGTATACAGCAAATTGTTTAAATGAACGAGTTATTTCTTTTTAACTGTCCATATTTTTCTGAAGATTCAATTTTCTTAACAGTTGCTTTTAAAACTTTGAAGTCCAAATTCTCTTCATTATTCCATTCCCAACACCCCCTCATTGAGAAAGCAAGGAATTCAATGTAGGTTATATATTTGTAATCATACAAAATATATTAATAATAGTTATGCTGTGAAAGAAAACATAGAAAAAAAAGAATAAAAGCAAAGTTATAAAAGTACGCATCAGTCTGCATTCAGACACCATCAGTTCTTTCTCGGGGGATGAATAGCAATTTTCAGCCCTTCAGGGTTGTCTTGGATTACTTTATTGCTGAGAATGGCTGTCATTTAAAGCTTACCATTTTGCAATATTGGTGTTACTTTTTGCACAGGACATTTCACTTTGCATTAGAACATACAAGACTTTCCAGGTTTTTCTGAGAGCATCGTACTCATTATTTCTTATAGTACAATAGTATTCCATTATAATCACATACCACATCTTGTTTAGTCATTTCCCATTTGATGGGCATCCACTAAATTGCTAATTCTTGATCTCTAGAGAAGAGCTGACATAAATGTTTGTGTACATATAGGTCCTTTTCCTTTTTTAATCTCTTTTTGTGATATAGACCTAGTAGTCATATTGCTGGGTCAAAAGGTATGCTTGGTTTTATAGCCTTTTGTGAATAGCTCCAAATTTCTCTAAGAATGGTTTAATCAGTTCACAACACTGCCAAAAATACTTTGATGTCTCTTTTTTCCCATATCCCTTCCAACATTTGTCACTTACCTTTCCTGCATATTTGTCAATCTGATAGGTATGAGGTAGTACCTCAGAATTTTTTTTTGTTTGCTTTTCTCCAAACAATAGTGAGTTAGGATTTTTTTTTCCATATGGCTATAGAGAATTTAGATTACTTCATCTGAAAACTGATTATGTTTTTTGATCATTCATTGATTGTGAAATGGCTTTTGGTTTTATAAATCTGATGCAGTTCTCTTTATGTTTGAGAAAAGAGGGCTTCATTGAAAAAAAAAACTTGCTTTAATTTTTTTATACAATTACTACTGCTAACTATATTTCCCTCCATCCCATGCTCTCTCTCTCTCTCTCTCTCTCTCTCTCTCTCTCTCTCTCTCTCTCTGTGTGTATATATATATATATATATCCCCTCTACCTCCTCAAAAGTGTTTTGCTCCTGACTACAACCTCCCCCAATCTATCCTACCTTCTATCGGTCACCCTTTCTCTCACGCCCTTCTGCTCTATTTTCCTTCAGAGGGTGAGAAAGATTTCTATACCCAATTGAGTGTGAATGTTATTCCCTCTTTGAGCCAATTCTTAGGAGAGTAAATGCCCTCACCTCCCCCTCTTCCCTTCCACTTTAAAAGCTTTCACTTGACTCTTTTATGTGAGATAATTTACCCCATTCTATCTCTACTTTTCTCTTTCTCCCAGTACATTCCTCTCTCACTGCTTAATTTTGTTTTTAGATATCATACCTTCATATTCAACTCTCATCTGTGCCCTCTATCCATACATTCTCCTTCTAACTACCCTAATAATGAATTTTCTTTTGAGTTACAAATACCATCTTCTCATAGAGGGATATAAACTCTTTACCCATATCAAGTCTGAATAATTAAGGATGATTTCCCTTTCCTGCTTAACTTTTTATGCTTCTCCTAAGTCATGTATTTGAAAGTCAAATTTTCTATTCAGCTCTGGTCTTTTCATTCAGCTTGAAAGCTTTCTATCTCATTGAATATCCACCCCCCACTCCTGAATGAATTACACTCAGTTTTAATAGGTAGGTGATTATTGGTTGTATTACTAGATCATTTGCCCTCTGTAATATCTTATTCTAAGGCCTCCAATCCTTTAATATAGAAGATGCTAAATTTTCTGTTATCCTGACTGTGGCTACGCCACACTTGATTTATTTCTTTCTGACCACTTCAAATATTGTCTCCTTGACCTGGAAACTCTGGAATTTGCCTAACTATTCTTGGCAGTCTTCATCCTGGAATCTCTTTCAGGAGGCAATCAGTGCATTCTTTCAATTTATATTTTACTCTCTACTTCTAGAATATCAGAACAGTTTTACTGGATAATTTCTTGAAGGGTGCTATCTAAGCTTTTTTTTTTTTTTGATCATGGATTTCAGGTAGACAAATAATTTTTAAATTCTCTCTCCTGGACCTAATTTTCATTTCAGTTATTTTTCCAATGAGGTATTCCACATTGTCTCCTATTTTTTTCATTCTTTTGGTTTTGTTTTATTGTTTCTTCATTTCTCATAAAGTCATTTGCTTCCATTTTCTCCATTCTATTTTCCAATTAATTAACTTATATTTAGTTTTGAACATTCCCTTCCATAAGATTTTGAATTCCAAGTTTTCTCCCTATGTAATTTGATATGGGCTGTAAAAATACATTCATATTGAACCTATTTTTACATTAGTCATGTTGTAACAAATAATTACAAAACCACAAGTAAGAAGAAACAAACTAAAAAAAGAGGACACAAACAGACATGCAAGGAGAGAAGGGAGAGAAGGAGAGAGAGAGAGAGAGAGAGAGAGAGAGAGAGAGAGAGAGAGAGAGAGAGAGAGAGAGAGAGAGAGAGAGAGAGAGAGACTCTTCTTTGATCTTCTTTTATACTACCTAGTTCTTTTTCTGGATTTGGACAGCAATTTCCATCATGAGTCCTTTGGAGTTGGCTTGGATCCTTCAATTACTAAGAAGAGATGAGTCTATCTCTGAAAGTTAGTTATTGCACATTATGGCTTTTGCTGTATAGAATGTTCTCCTAGTTCTGTTCATGTCACTCAGCCTCAGTTCATTCAAATCTTTCCAGGATTTTATGAAGTCTGCCTGCTCCTTATTTCTTATAGTACAATAGCTTTCAATTACATTTATATGCCACAACTTGTTCAGCCATTCCCCATTTGACGCACATCCCCTCAATTTCCAAATAATTGACACCACAGAAAGAGTTGCTATAAATATTTTTTCTACATATGACTCCTTTTCCATTTGTCTTTTCTCTTTGGGATACAAACATAGAAGTGGTATTGCTGGGTCAAAGGGTATGTACATTTTTATAGCCCTTTGGACATCATTCCAAATTGCTTTCCAGAATCGTGGGGTAAGTTCACAACTCCACCAAAAATTCATTAGTGTTCCAATTTTCCCACATCTTCCCCAGCATTTATTGTTTTCCTGTTTTGTCATGTTAGCTATTCTGATAGTTGTGATACAGTACCTTAGAGTTGTTTTGATTTGCATTTCTGTGATCAATACTGATTTAGAGCATTTTTTATATGACTATAGAGATCTTTAATTTCTTCATCTGAAAACTGCCAGTTCCTAGGCTTTGACCATTATCAGTTGTGGAATGACTTGTATTCTTATAAATTTGACTCAGTTTTCTATATATCTTAGAAATGAGGCTTTTATCAGAAACATTGTTTATGAAAAATTTTTCCCAGTTTCCTGTTTCCCTCATAATATCGGTTGCATTGGTTTTATTTCTGCAAATTTTTTCAATTTAATGTATCAAAATTATCCATTTTGCATTTCAGAATGTTCTTTATTTCTTATTCTGTCATAGATTCTTCCATTCTCCATAAATCTGACAGATAAAATATTACTTGTTCTCCCAGATTGCTTATAATATAAGCCTTTATATGTAAATCATCTACCTATTTTGACTATGAGTTGGTATAGTTTGTTAGATGTTGGTCTATGCCCGGTTTCTGCCATATTATTTTCCAGTTTTCCCAGTAATTTTTGTCAAACAGTGAGTTCTTATCCCAGAAATTGGAGTGTTTGGCTATTGTGTCTTGTGTGCCTTTAACCTATTCCAGTGATCTAACCCCCCTGTTTCTTAGCCAGCACCAATTTGTTTTGATGATTGCTGCTTTGTAATGTATTTTAAGATCTAGTATGACTAGGCCACTTTCCCTAGCACTTCTTTTCATTAATTCCCTTGATATCATATTCTGGACTTTTTGTTCTTCCAGATGAATTTTGTTATTATTTTTTCTACCTCTGTAAAATAATTTTTTTGGGTTTTTGGTAGGTATTTTTTAAAAGTCTACAGTAACTTTAAATGAAATTCATCTCTCTATCTCTTGCATTTGTGTTCCACTCCAATATTTAAGGAATTAGTTTCTTCAGTGACCTTTTGAACCTCCCTTTCCATTTGGCCAAATCCTCTTTTTAAGATACTATACTCTCCATTTGCTTTTTGGACTCCTTTTTACCATTTTGTCCAATCTGTTTTTCAAGGTGTTATTTTCTTCAGTACTGTTTGTTTCTCCTTTAACAAGTTGTTGGATCTTTTCTCATGATTGTCATACTTCACTTTCATTGATCTTTCCAATATTTCCTCCAAGTCTCTTCACTTTCAAAGTCTTTTAAAGTTCTTCCTTGGCTTGAGCCAAATTCATATTTTTCTTGGAGGATTTGGATGTAGGAACTTTGAATTTGTTGTCTTCTTCTTAGTGTATATTTTTATTTTCCTTTTTACCATAATATCTTTTCATAGTCAGAACATTTTTACCCCATTGCTGCTTATTTTCCTAGTCTATTATTTGACTTTTAACTGTTCATTAAAGTAGGACTCTGCTTTGAGGGTGCAGGGTTTCTGTGCAGCTGTTTTCAGAGAGCCTTCTAGAGATCTGTGTGCTTTCAGTTCTTTTAAGGCTGTAGGATCTAAGGAGAGGTCTTTCCTGCTTGGCCTGTACTCTGGACTGTGAGTGACTAAAAGAGCTCTTTTTTTCCCCTGGAAAGGGGAACGAGGAGGGGCTCTTCTGTGGCCACAGTTAGGATGTGCTTGTGTGCCTCCTCACCCTGAGACTACCACTCAAGACTGAGATGTGGATATGAGTAGGAGCAAACAACATTGTCCTTCCCTGCTGCTAGCAAAGAGAGCCTTGTAACCTCCTTCTGCATGCTTGTTTGATCCCCTTACTGTGGGCTGAGAGCTCAGGTTGTAGCTGCTGCCTCTGCCACTTCTGCTGATGACTCAGTCACTCTCAAGGCTTGCTCTTAGTTTCCTGGGGTTTGGGCTGTATTGTCATGGCTTATGCTAGACTGTACTCTCTTCTCACCCAGATGTGACAGATCCTTCCTGCTGACCTTCGAAATGGTCTTTTGCATCTATGGGCTGACAGGTCTGGAAACTGTCATTGCTACCAGTGATTCCATCACTCCCAAGACCTGCTCCTAGTTTCCTGGGGAAAGGTTTGTGCTGGTATAATCAGAATGATGGACTGTGCCTGTTTCTCACCCTGCTGCCATATACCTTCCCTGTTGATCTAATTTGTCTTGGGCTGGAAATTTGTTTTACTTTATCCTTTTGTGGGTTCTTTTGATATAGATTTTTTCAGTCATTTTAAAGTTCTTGGAGGGGTTTGTGGAAGATTTTAATCAAGTCTCTGCCTTGATTGCACCATTTTGGCTCCACCTCTCTTTAACTTTCTAATATAAAGTCAAGTAGCATTTATTAGATACCTAAGGTGTGACAGGAATTGTGCTAATGATAATGATACAAAAAAGGCCATAAACAGAACCTGTTCTCTACAAGCACACAGTCTAATGAAGATGACAACATCCAACAACCTTATACTAATGAGATATATACAAAATAAATCAGAAAAAATCTTAGAGAAAGGTTGATTGGGTGGTTGGTTAATACTGCTTGCAAAATGTGATTGCATAAGACTTCTTATCAAAGGTGGGATTTTAGCTCAGACTTAAAGGAAGCCAGGGGAGCTAGTATGCAGGAATAAGGATTTAGGAAATTCCAAAAATGGAAGATAGTCAATTAAAATTCACTGAGTGGAGAAAATGGAATATGTTGTGGAAGGAACATCAAGGAAGGCAGTGTGGTTGAATGCTAGATTATGTTAAGAGGAGTAAGGTATAAGAAGACTGGAAAAGGAGGGTGGATGTCATATTTTAAAGAGTTTTAAAAGTCAAAATGAGAATTTTCTATTTTAACCTGGTGATAATAGGGAGGCCTTGGAGTTTATTGATTACGGGGTGATATGGTCATTCTCATATGTTAGGAAGATCACTTTGAAATCTGAAGAACAGTGAAGTGAAGAACACACTTGAGTAGTCGGGGACTTGGGTGAGGGAGATCAATGATCAGGCTATTGCAAAAATCCAAGTGTGAAGCAATGAGGGCCTGCACCAGGGTGGTTACAGAATATTAGAAATATGGCAAAGGCAAAAACAATAGGAGTTGGCAACAGATTAGATTTGAAGGTAAGAGAGAGGAAGGAGTTGAGAATGATCACTAGATTGTAAGCCTGGGTGACTAGAAAGATAGTATTATACTTTAAAATAATAGGGACATTAGAGAGAAGGGAAGATTTGGATGGAAAGACAATGAGTTCAGTTTTGAACAAGTTCAATTTAAGATATCTATATGTAATAGTAACGTAATTTAAAGATTCCCCTGTATTGGTTTGGTTTTTGGTTTGATGTGTTAAAAACCCAGAGCTTGTTAATCCCACCTGTGGGATGAACTTGTTGACGTGAGAAGAGAGTCCTGAACTGGGAGGAGTTGGTGACGTAGATTTGGAGAGACACAAGAGAGAGGCAGAAGGACTTTTTGGAAGCAGCACCCTCGTGGAGGCAGAGAGAGACTGAGAGGATTGCTTAGGGCCACTTTGAATTGCCCTGAACTTTTGAGACCTGCCCTGGAGCTGCCAAGGACTGAGGAGAGGTGGCTGTTTTGCTGGTACTTTGTCTGTCTGTTTTGATGTTGTTTTGCCAGATTTGTCCACTGGAGAAAGACAGTCCTGTTGAAGAAGTCCTGGAACCTGGCTGTTGGCTAAGAGCTCCTGAGACTGTCCTGCAGACAGAGAGTGAATACTATCCACTGGTGAAGGACAGTGCTGGTGTTGCAGGGGTCTGGGAACCTTGCTGTTGGTTCAGAGCTACTAAGACTGTCCTGCAGACAGAGAGTGAATACTGTGCACTGGTGAAGGACAATGCTACATCAACAAGTCCATCCCACAGGTGGGATTCACAAGCTCTGGGTTTTTAACACAATCAAACTGAACACCAAGCCAATACAGGGGAATCTTTAAATTTCATTACTATTACACCAGAGTACATCTCAACTGAGACATTCAAAAGGTAGTTTGAGATGTAACTTTGGAGACTGAGAGAGAGGTTAGGGCTGGAAAAAAATAGATGTGAGAATCATCTGCATAGAGATGATAATTGAATCCATGGAAGGTGATTAAATCAACAAGTGAGCTAGGATGGAGGCAGAAGAAAAGAGGACCCAGGACACAGATACAAAGCTTGCACTTATGAACCACATGAAAAACTAACGAGATTGTAATTGAGTGGTGAAAATGATTAAGGAAAATCAGGGACAGTATTGCCATGAAAAACTAGAGAAAAAAGATTATCAAGAAGAAAAGAGTGATCAGCACTGCCAAATAAAGCTGCAGAGACGTCAAGAAGAATGACAAGTGAAAAAAGGCCATTAGATTTTGTTGCTGTTTTGGAATGGGAGTTCAGAACAGTCCCCTGAAACAATCCTTTCTCTAGTAGGTTTGTTATGCTTGCTAATTAGCATTTGTATATGTAGGCTAGGAGTTCAACAAAATCATCTTTCTTCCCCAAATCCATCTGAAAACATAATACATGTATTGACTATTTAGACACAAAAATACTCTAGGTATACTACTCTAAAAAAGCCAAATGTGAACCCTATTATTAAGGTATTTATATGTTTGTGTTATGACATGTAGTCAGTAAAGTTTCACTTATCCTAATAATTAAATGACAATATTTATTTTCTCTTTCTTCCATTAAGCAGTTACTCATATTAATGTTAATGGATTTTGCTTAGCTTTATAGGAAAAACAATATGTAATGGAAATCATTAGATGTGCCAGTGAAATACTGGCATGCAGCTAGTGCTAATATAAATAAGAGTAATGGTTAATGCTAAAAGAGATCATAGCTTTATATTACCATACATTTTTAAAATATTGGGAGTGAAAGACACAAAAAGACAAATGGGTAAATATTTCATATCAATCTAATATCTCAATAACATGACATGAAATAAAACAACAATAAAGTGAATATTTAACATTTTGTTTTATTATATCAGTCAGATTCTGTAGGGGAACAAATAGCTCTACATATATAAAAAACCATAAATTTATATGCTGTAACAAAACACAACTGTAATAATGATCAAAAAAACCTTACACTATAAAAGTTAAAGTGCTTCAAAAAACATGATAGATAATCCAAGTTCCCTTTGTTTTGCTTTTAACATTAATATTAAAGGGTTATAGATTTAGATTGTATTCCAATCTCATTCTTCTGATGAGGAAACTGAGGTACAGAGGCAAGTAGCTTATTGAAAGTCATGTGGAGGCAGAGATAGCAAATCTCTTGGAGCAAAGTATAGAGATTTCCAGAGTGGAGTTGGAAAAGAGATTAATATTCTATGGTTTAACTCACTGCCATATCATTATAGCAGTGAAAACATCCAAATAACTCCCTCTATCAGGCAGACTAACATCTATATAAGCAAAAACATCTGCATGCCAATTGGTCCCAAGTTTTCCTAAAGTCTGGGTTAATTTATTTATTTTTTTTGCTGAAGAGGATGGAATTTTTTTTCTTATTTATGACTCATCAATGGGAGGAAGAAAATAACTCATGGAGAGAGGAGAAATTGATGAACTATTCATTATTAGATTTCTGATAATTAAAAAGTTTTGAGACATAGTTTCTAGGTAATTTAATAACTTTATTAATATGGCCAACATATTTATTAATAAATGGTAATTTGGTCATCTTTCTCTTAGGTCAAAGGCTCCTAAAAGCAATGGACTTACAGTTTATATGCCTTTTGAGGAGTAGGTGAAATAGGCCACTCCCAAGGGGTGGCAATAATCTCTGATGGGTTAATAATTAATGAGAAAATGAATATTACAATGAGAGGCTGGGCTATGTTACAGTTAGACTTTTGGGGTATGTAACTTGCATCAACAAAATCTTATTCAAGTCGACTTCCATATCACCTGTCTGACAAAAGGGAGAATCAATACTTCTCAGACCTGTCTAAGGAAAAACAAATAGCAGGACTGCCCCCATTAGCTCAAACTTAGAATTCCTTTTATTGCCTGATTACATCTTGGTCTGGGTAAAACTTTTCCTAAGATTTCCCACACTGGTTGAATTCTGGATGAGTAAGTAGAAAAGGGGAAAAAACCTTGGTCCTAACCCAATAAATAGTTATTAAATAGAAGAAAGAAATACTTATTTCTCACATTCTTTTAAAAAAAAATTCAGAGTTTTCTGTTTTCCATATTGGTTTTCTATGCCCTGCAGCAGTAAGTTACTAAAGAAGATTGTGCATTAGCCCTGCTACCAGTGCCTTAAGGGGAAATTGATTTAGACAGGATATTGAATTCATCTACTAAGCAAATTTTCTATTGTATTCCATGGATAAAATCAGTCTAGGGGTATGATAATACCCAGTGTCTATGGGATGTATGGGTGTATAAGTTGACTAGTGCCTCTGGTGTGAGGGCTGCTGAGCCTTTTTCAGTCCTAGTCATTCACATTTGGTCTCCACCTGATTCACCTCACTCTCAGCTATGACTTTAAACAACTGTAGCATGTTCAGTGACCACACCCCAGTAAACCATTTTGCTAGATGGGCTAAATTAGATTGAGGGTAACAGAGGAGTCTCAAACCCATAGGTGAGTTAAAAGGATGTCTACCCTAAGCATGAGAAGATTTTCCTTTACACAGATGGTGGATGAGAACAATGTGTTCCAATGGCTATGAAAGTGACTGAAGCAGGGGCTATGGAGTGCATGGTCAGACTTCAGAGATGCCAAACTGCATTCCCAGCCATTGCCAGTGATCTTGACTTTTGTCCTGCCACTGGATTCCAATGATTCAGGAGGAGAGCGAGGGTTAAAAATTCTGTACAGCTCAGCCTCACTTTCATCCAGTTTATAAACAAATCAAGATATCACCCGTGATGTTGTTACTCCTTTTAGAAAATTAAGGACAAACAGCAACCAGCTATACTAAGAAAAAAAATATCGGTGTGAAAGCAAGTAGATGTTGAAGACTACTTCCCCATAACACAGCAATTCTGTATCTTTCTCAATAAAGACCATTAATAAAGTTTAATGTCCATAGGAAATTTGGTATAACTGAATGATACAGAGCATGAATCTCAAGATCTCGTCTTGTGCTAAGCACTATAGTAATCACCAAGAGCAAACAAGCTGAAAGTCAAATAATAAACCACTAATACAAGATTTAGCTCCAGTAACAAGGTTGAATCAGAGATCAAAGTTCCAAATCAATACCATTACAGTCTCTTACTAACATTGGGTGTATTGGGGAACAAATCAAAACCTCCAGAATCATAAAAACAAAGTTGATCCTTTCTATTATCTGTATACTACTGAGAGATGTCAGACTGACTTGGAATATTTAGTGTTTATTTCAAAGAATTCTGAAATTCTTACAATAAAGAATCTAAGGTTAATTAACAAAATCTCAGAGTGAAGATATAAGCAAACAGACATAATTTTGAAAAAGGAAGAAGTCATTTTTTCTTTTAATTGTATTTGGGACTACCTTTAGAAACTGGTTGCAATTCATTTTTGAATAGTTATGCATTTTCTAACTTCCTTTTGTTTGAACACATCTTTTTTTTTTTTTTAAATGCATTAAGATATTTTAAAGTCTTTCAAGTTGATTTGATAAGATTTTTTTTTCTAAAGATTATGAAGGCATGATTATTTCTGAAAAAGTTTGAAACTGTTCAAGCATTTGCAT
Source organism: Petaurus breviceps papuanus (assembly GCF_028583685.1). NCBI lineage: Eukaryota > Metazoa > Chordata > Mammalia > Diprotodontia > Petauridae > Petaurus > Petaurus breviceps. The sequence goes on along the minus strand of NW_027186304.1, from coordinate 1,819,240 downwards.
TGAAAAGCTATTACATACAGTATACTTAGGAGTTAGGCCATTAGGAAATGACTCCTCTGTGACAGTAACAATAGCAGAAAAGAAATATAACTTGTACTTGATAAGTCAGCTGCAGAGATAAAAATAGGATCAAGGTCTCCTGACTCTAGCTGTAGTGCTTGATTAACAAAGCCTGAACTTCTCTTCATTGTAGAGTCCTTATAAATGAGAAGGGACACTTTTTATTTGACAAATAACTCATATCCTGGAGGTGTACATTTGCTTTGCTGAGTCAAGTGCCACATATTAAGAATCACATTTACTCAGAACAATCATTCTATTTACAAAACACCCTTTTTAAAAATGTATATGTTTATATTTACTTTACATCATTCATTTCCACAAGATTTTGAGTTGCAAATTTTCTCCCTGCCTTTCCCCTACCCACCACCCCAAAACAGTGGTCTCACTATATCCCCCTACCCCAATCTGCTCTCTCCTATATCCTCCCCCATCCCCATCCGACTTTCCAGTAGGGCAAGATGGATCTCTATATCCCAGTCCCTGTATATCCTATTTCCCAGTGGCACATAAAAAATAATAATAATTTTTTTAAACATTTGATTTTAAAACTTTGAATTCCAGATTTTCTTCCCTACCTTCCTTGTCACCCACACTTATTAGGAAGATAAACAATTCAATATAGTCTGTAAATGTGTAGATTCACAAAATATTTCCATAGTGGATATATTGTGAAAGATTGATTATATTTCAATCCATCCAATCCCACCCCCTACTTGTTCTATTCTCTACTCTGACCAGGTCCCTTTTCAAAACTGTGTGCTTACAACTTCCCTCCCCACACCAACCTGCCCTCTCCTCCATCATCAAGCTCTCATCCCTTTCCCCCCTACTCTCCTGTAGGGGGAGATACCCTATT
>NW_027186304.1:1774788-1817921 GCF_028583685.1 Petaurus breviceps papuanus | reverse complement strand
CCTATATAGACATATGTATGTATGTATGTATGTATGTATATATATATATACAAATTTATTCCTTTCTACTATTCTCATACTGAGAAAAGTTTAATAAGTTACAATTACCATTTCTCCATGTAGGAATGTAAGTAGTTTGACTTTGATAAGTTCCTTATGATTTCTTTTCCCTGTTTACCTTTACACACTTCTCTTGCTTCTTGTATCTGTATGTCAAATTTTCTATTCAACTCTTGTTCTTTCATCAAAAATGTTTGAAAGTCCTCTATTTCATTGAAAGACAATATTTTCTCCTGAAACATGATGCTCAGTTTTTCTGGGTAGGTGATTCTTTGTTTTAATCCCAGCTCCTTTGACCTCCAGAATATCATATTCTAAGACCTTCAATCCCTCAATGTAGAAGCTTCCAGATCCTGTGTTATCCTAATTGTGTTTACTCAATATTCAAATTGTTGTTTCTTGCTGCTTGTAATATTTTTTCCTTTATCTGGCAACTCTGGAACCTGGCTAAAATATTTCTATGAGTTTTCTTTTGGGTATCTTTTTCAAGAGGTGATCAGTGAATTCTTTCAAAATCTATTTTTCCCTCTGGTTCTAAAACATCAGGGCAATTTTCCTTGAGAATTTATTGAAGGATGATTTCTAAGTTCTATTTTTAATCATGGCTTTCAGGTAGTCTAATAAATTTTAAATTATCTCTCTTGGATCAATTTTCCAGATCAGTGGTTTTTCCAATGAGATATTTCACATTACATTCTGTTTTTTTATTTGTTTGATCTATTTAATTATATCTTGACTTCTCCTGAAGCCACCAGCTTTCATTTGCTCCAATCAAATTCTGAAGGAATGATTCTCTTCAGTGAGCTTTTGATATTCTTTTTCCATCTGGCAAATTTGACTTTTTAAGGCATTCTTCTCCACACATCCCTTTTGAGCCTCTTTTGGCATTTGAGTTAGTCTATTTTTAAGATATTATTTTATTCAGTCAGGTTGTTGACTCTTTTCATGATTTTCTTGCATCACTCTCATTTCTCTTTCCAATTTTTCCTCCACTCTATTATTTGGTTTTCAAAATCCTTTATAAGCTCCTCTATGGCCTCTAACCAATTCATATTTATCTTGGAAGCTTTTTGCAGGAGTTCTGACTTTGTTTTCTTCCTACTTTTCCATATTTTGATCCATTTTGTACCCAATAAAGGAATCCAAATTTGGATTGCTGTGCTTGTTTTGTTTCCTTTGCTTGCTCATGTTGCCACTCAATTACTTGACTTTTGAGCTTTTTACCACAGTAGAACTCTGCTTCCAGAGAGGAGAGCTTTGTCACAAATTGTTGGGACTTTCAGAGCTTCTAGAGCTATTAGTTGGCTGACCTCTTGGAAGCCTCCACTGGCTCTGGCACCTGCTCACCCACCCCAGGACCTCCACACTAGACATTAATCCAGGTCCAAGGAAGTAAAAGCGAGAGCAATTACCCCTCATAATGGTTGCTTGGTCCCCCTACAATTTTCAGTTCAGGAGTTCTGAAGCAGTCTCATGGAGCCAGACACTGTACCTCAGCTGCTTCTGCCTCTGGAGGACAGAAGCTGGACCACCCTCCCAGACCTCCTATTTCCAAAATCCACTGACATCTCACTTTGTCTTTGGCATTTATGGGTTGATAATTCTGGAAACCACCACAGCTGCTGGTGATTCACTCTCATGGAGTCCCTCCAGCTTGGGCTGCTCTGGCCACAATAGCACTAAAACCATGGCATCATGTGGGACTCGTCTCTGCTCCCAGTGCAATGCAATGGACCCATCCTGCCAGCCTTCTGGGCTTTCAGCAGGAGGTTTGTTTCTCTCTCTCACTTTGTGGGTTCTGTAGCTTGAAAGTTTGTTTAGAGTCATTTTTATGATATTTGAGGTGGTTATGGGGGTAGCACAGGGAGTTTTCCTGTCACCATCCTGACTCCTTCCCCCTCAAAATATCCTTTTAATGTTCAGAAGTTAATTTACTTTGAACAGGAAAATAAACTTATAGGAAGGTAGCCTTCTCTCTCCTTCATAAGAAATTCTTTTATTCCATGCAATAAAAGCGGTCTGGAAACAATTTCAAATTCCACTATGAAGTAGCGAAAATGGTAAGATTACAGAAAGATTAGAATTTTTGTTGAAGAAATTTTAAACATACTTTGTTTTTATGTACTGAAGTTTTAGCACTGAAGAAATAAGTCTTGTAATGATATAGTCTATTTAGACATTAAAAATGATAAAACATCACATTTTATTTTACCAAGAAAATGAGGAAAAAAAGAGTTCTGAGGAATTAAAGTGACTTAAAGAAAAATTTGCCATAGACAGTTTTTAAATGTTCATTGAAATCAATTGGTTCATTAGAATAATTAACATGAGGGATTGATGAAAAAATATGATGGGGAGGGTACATACATGGTCAACTGGTTAGTAAACAAATATCAATAGATACAGAAAAAAGTTTTTGACAAATTAAAACACCCATTTCTATTAAAAACAATAGAAAGCTGAAGAATAAATGGAGTCTTCCTTGAAATATTAAGTAGCACCTAAAATCATCAGTAAATACTATATGAAATGGAGATAAGCTAGATGCATTTCTAATAAGATCAGGGATGAAATAAGGATGTCCACTACAATGTCTACTATTCATTTAGGTATTAGAAATGTTAGCTGTAGCAAGAAGAGAAGAAAAATAGGGATGGCTATGTGTCACAGTGAATGGAGTACTGACCCTGGAGTTTGGAGGACCTTAGTTGAAATCTCTCCTCAGACACTTAACACTTACTAGCCATGTGACCTTGGAAACATCACTTAACTGCAATTGGTCTGCCTTCCACTTTCCAAAAAAGCAAGAGAGAGAGAGAGAGAGAGAGAGAGAGAGAGAGAGAGATTGAGAAAGATAGAGAGAGAAGAACAAAGAGAAATTGAAGGAATGAAAATTGGTAAAGAAGACACTAAGCTATCACTCTTTGCAGATTATATGATAATTTACTTTGATAATCCCAGAAAATCAAGTAAAAAAAAAACATCTATTTGAGATAATGAATAAAATAGTAAAGTTTCCAGGTATAAAATAAACTCACATACATCATTGGCATTCTTATTTATTTCTAAAGAAGGCCAACAGCAAGATATAGAAATATATATTCCAATTAAAGTTACTGTAGACATTATAAAATATATGTGAGTCTATTTGTCAAAACAAACCTAAGTACTATATGAACACAATTACAAAATGCTTTTCATACAAATAAAGTCATATCTACAAAATTTGAAAAATATCAGTTGTTCATGGTTAGGTCGAGCAAATATAAAAAAATGACATTTTTGCCCAAATTAATTTACCTATTCATTGCTATACCAATCAAACTGCCAAAAATGTTTTATAGAACTAGAAAGAAAAGTAATAAAATTCATCTGGAAGTACAAAATATACAAAATTTCAAAGGAATTAATGAAAAGAAATACAAGGGAAGTTGCCCTAGTCATAACAAATCTTAAAATTTAAAGCAGCAGTCATCAAACTACTTGGTACTGGTTGAGGAATAAAGTTGTAGATTAATGAAATAGAATAGGTATCCAAGACACAGTAGTCAATGACTATAGTAATCTATTGCATTTTTATATAGGCTCTGCATATATATTCATTTTAAACCTATTTTCACATTAGTCATTGTAAAGTAAAATCAGAACCAATTAGAGAAACCATGAGTAAGAAGAAAAAGAGAGAGACAGAACAAACAAATGATATGTTTGATTTGCATTCAAATTCCATATTTCTTTTTCTGGATGTGTTAAGCATTTTCCATCATGACTCCTCTGAAGTTGTACAGGATCTTTGCATTGCTAAGATGAAACAAGTCTGTCAAATTTAGTTATCACACATTGTGTCTGTTATTGTCTAAAATGTTCTCCTGGATATGCTCACTTCTCTCAGCATGAGTTTAGTTTTTTCAAGTTTTTCCAGGATTTTCTGATGTCTGCGTGCTTACTACTTCTTTTTTTTTAGTACACATGTTTTTAAAACTTTGAGTTCCAGATTTTTTTTCCCTTCTTGCCTCCTCACACACCCCCACTGGGAAGATAAGCAATTCAATGTAGGTTGTGCATGTGTAGTTACATGGAACATTTCCATAGTAGGTATATTGTGAAAGACTATATTTCCCTCCATCCTATTCTGTCCCTCACTTATTCTATTTTCACATTTTACCCTGTCCCTTTTCAAAAGTATTTGCTTCTGATGACCCACTCCAACAATCTTCCCTCTCTTCTATCATCCCCTCTATTATCTCCTCCCCTCCCATTTTCCTGTAGTGTAAGATAGCAATTGAGTGTGTATGTTATTCCCTCCTTAAGCCAAATTCAATGAGAGGGAGATGGTCCCATTCCCTTTTATCTTCCTACTCTTCCCCTCAATTGTAGCAGTTTTCTCTTGCTTCTTTTATATGAGATAATTTACCCTAATCTATCTCTCCCTTTCTCCTTCTCCCAATATATTCCTCTCTCACCTTTTAATTTTATTTTTTAGATATCATCCCATCCTATTCAACTTGTCCTGTGCCCTCTATGTATACATGTACATAGATATACACACATATATTTACACATACCTACACCCTACTACACACATATATGTATGTATATATGCATATGTATGTACACATACATATGTATATACACACACACTATATATATATATATATATATATATATATATATATTCCCTCTAACTGTCCTCACACTGATAAAAGTCTTATGAATTACAGTTATAATTTATTCCATGTGGGAACGTAAATAGTTAAAATGTAATAATTTCATTATGATTTCTTTTCCCTGTTTACCTTCTCATGCTTCTTTTACTTGAATTTTAGTGTCAACTTTTCTTTTCAGCAGTGGTTTTTTCATCAAGAATGCTTAAAAGTCCTCTTTTCATTGAATAACCATATTTTCCCCTGAAACATGATACTCAGTTTTGCTGGGTAGGTGATTATCAGTTTTAATCCTAGCTCCTTTGATGTTGGGAATAGCATATTCCAAGCCATTTGATCTTTAAAGTAGAAGCTGCTAGCTCTTGTGTTATCCTAATTGTGTTTCTACAATACTCAAATTGTCCTTCCTGACTGCTTGCAGTATTTTCTCCTTGACCTGTGAACTGTAGAAATTGGCTATAATATTCCAAGGAGATATTCTATTTTTGGGATCTTTTTCGAAAGACAATCAGTGAATTCTTTCAATTTCTATTTTGCCTTCTGATTCTAGAATATCAGGGCAATTTTGATTGATAATTTATTGAAAGATAGTTTCCAGGCTCTTTTTTTTTATCATGGTTTTCAGTTAATCAAATATTTTTTAAATTGTCTCTCCTGTATTTTTTCTACCCCAGTAGTTTTTCCTACAAGATATTTTACATTGCCTTCAAATCTTTCATTTGTTTGGATGTGTTTTATATTATCTTGATTTCTCCTAAGGTCATTAGCTTCCATTTTATCCAATCTAATTTTGAAGGAAAGATTCTCTTCAGTGAGTTTTTGAAATTCTTTTTCCATTTGGCAAATTTGGCTTTTTAAGGCATTCTTCTCCTCATTGGCTTTTTGGGCCTCTTTTGCCATTTGAGTTAGTCTGTTTTTTAAGGTGTTATTTTCTTCAGTCCAGCTGTTGACTCACTTTTCTTGATTTTCTTGCATCATTCTCATTCCTCTTCCCAATTGTCCTCTACTTCTCTTGCTTGATTTTCAAAATCCTTGAGCTCCTCCATGGCCTGTAACCAGTTTATATTTTTCTTGGGAGCTTTTGATGCAAGAATTCTGACTTCATTTTCTTCCTCCCATTCCATGCTTTGATCATTTTTGTCCCACATAAAGAAATCTATTTTCGGATTGCCTTTCCTCTGCTTGCTCATGTTGCCAGTCAATTACTTGACTTTTAATCTCTTTCCCATGGTAAAAGTCTGCTTCCAGAATGGAGAGAGCTTTGTCCCAAATTGCTGGGGTTTTCACAGCTGGTGGAGCAATTACTTAGGTGCTCAGTCTCAGCCCCCACAGGCTCTGACACCTGGACACACACCCCAGGACCTGCATCCAAGACCAAAATCTGGATCAAAGCAGGTCAAAGCAAGAGTGATTACCATCTGAATGGTCCCTTGGCCTCCTATTATCTGCAGGCCAGATACTCCTGAGGCAGCCATGCGGTGGTGGCTGCACAATGACCACACCCCCTCCACTTCTTGCCCTCGGGGCAGGGGCTGACTGTGCTCTTCTGTCCACCCCTGTGCCAATAGAGTTCCACACTGACCTCTTAAATTGTCTTTGACATATATGGATTGAGAAGTCTGGAAACCTCCACAACTGCTGGTGTTTCACTCTCCTGATGTCTGCTCTGGCCGTTGCTGGTTGGGGCTGCCCCGAGGCCAAAACTGCTCATGCTGGGCTGTGCACAGCTCCCAGATCACTGTGATAGACCCTTCTTGACAGGTTCCTGGGCTCCTTTCAGTGGGAGATTTGTTTCTCTCCGTCACTTTGTGGGTTCTGTAGCTCTAAGATTTGTTTAGAATAATTTTTTTCATGTATTAGAGGAGGTGGAAGCCAGAGCCATGGGGAAGGCCTCTTTTTACTCTGCCATTCTGGTTCTCCCCCCCACCCCCACTTGCTATTTCTTATAACACAATATTTATTTTATTTATCATTATAACATGTCATAATAATCAGTATCATTATAACACAATATTTATCCCTTATATTTATGTGCCACAACTTATTCAGTCATTCCCTATCTGATGACCATCTCCTCAATTTCCAAATCTTGGCCCCCACAAAAAGAGTTATTATAAATATTTTTCTACACGTGCCTCCTTTTGACATTTTTCTGATCTCTTTGGGATAAAAGCCTAGAAGTGGTGTTGCTGGATCAAAGGATATGCATATTTTTGTCACCCTTTGGACATAGTTCCAAATTGCTTTCAAGAATGGTTGGATCAGGGCACAACTCCACCAACAATTCATTACTGATCTAATTTTCCCACATCTTCCCCAACATTTATCATTTTCCTCTTTTGTCATGTTAGTAATTCTGATAGGTGTGATATGATACCTCAAGAGTTGTTTTGCTTTGCATTTCTATAATCAATAGCGATCTAGAGCATTTTTTTCATATGACCATAGATACCTTTAATTTTTTTCATCTGAAGACTGCCTGTTCACATCCTTTGACCATTAATAAATTGGGGAATGACTTGTATTCTCATAAATTTATTCAGTTTTCTACATGTCTTAGAAACAAAACCTTTATCAAAGACATTGTTAAAATTCTTTCCCTGTTTTCTGCTTCCCTCCTAATCTTGGTTGAATTGGATTTTTTTGTGTAAAGACTTTTCAATTTAATTTAATCAAAATTATCCATTTCCATTTCATAATGTTCCATATATCTTGTTTTGTCATAAATACTTCCATTCTCCATAAATCTGACAGGTTAACTATTCCATGTTCTCACAATTTACTTTTAATTGTCTGCTTTTATATGTAAATTGTGCACCCAGTTTGAATTTATTTTGGAATACAGTGTAAGATATTGATCTATGCTAGTTTCTGCCATACTATTTTCCAGTTTTCCCAGCAGTTTTGTCAAATAATGTGTTCTTATCCCAGAAGCTGGAGTGTTTGTGTTTTCAGCAGATCTGAAATCTTAAGGAGGAAAATGACTCCTTGAAAATCAGAAAAGGGGAAGGGGAAACCAGTGAAGTTGTTAGAGATTAAAAAAAATAATAGTAAACCAAAATACCAACAATGAGAAAATAGAAGAGAAAGTGAAACATCACATAAGAAAAGCATCTGGAGAACAGATCAAGAAGAGAAATACAAAAATAATCAGGCTACCTGGAAGCTATGATAAGAAAAAGAGTCTTGATACAATAATACAAGAAGCAATTAAAGAAAATTGTCCTGAAGCATTAGAACAAAATAGGAAAGTAGAAATAGAAAAAAAAATCACTGATCACCACCTGAGAGAGTCCCTATGAGGAAAATGAAAGGACTAGTATAGTCACATTCTTAAAGCCCTGCTCAAAGGTTTCATATTATGAGCAGCAAGAAAAAAAAATATGTCAGTGCTACACACGACCTAGCAGTTATGATTGTAAAAGATCACAGATCTTGAAATACTATATGTTGAAGGGCAAAAGAATTGGGCTTCTCATCAAAAATATCTCACCCAGAAAAATTGAGTATAATCCTGAATGAAAAAAGTGGAAATTTAATGAATTGTCAGATTTTCAGGCCTTTGTAAATACAAAAAGCAATTGAACTTTATAGAACATTTGATATATGAAAATCAAGAGAAATACAAGGTACATATTAAAGGCTAATTACAAGGGACTGAGTAAGGACAGACTATTTTCCTTTCATGTATGCAAAATGTAAAATATATGTAAAAGACTGTTATAAGTAATTGGATAATTCATAAGATTGGGGTAAACCTGAGTGTGATAGGACTTTAATAAGTAACACCATTTAAGAATAACCAAAAATAGTGATTATCTTATACAAATGAGCAGTCAGAGGAAGAATTGACACAGTGGAATTAGATGGGGAGAATGGCTATTAGTTCTGGAAACCTACTTTTACTGGGAATGGGTGCAACAGGGAACAATATGTTTATACCTAGAAAAGCATAAAAGTCTTCTAAATTCAGAAAGAAATAAAATACTAAGGGGAAAGAGAGGGGGAAGAGGATAAGAGTGTGATCACTAGAGGGGAGTGTGAGGGAATAGGTTAAAAGGGGTCATAAAAGGGTTCTAAATTAAGGGCAATGGAAGGTTAAGGGAGGGATCATTAGAGGGGAGGTCAGCTAAGTAATAGGAGGGGAAGGTAGTGGGAAGAAGTTAAGTAGAACAGTCAGGAGTGGTAAGAAATAAGAGATACACTCAAACATTAATACAAGGATCAGGAGTAGGATTTCTTGATGAGAGTATATTCTATTTATGTTTATATATATGGAAATATATATGTATATATCTGTATATAAACATAGTCTTTGTAGCCTTCTGGGGGGAAGTGGGAAAAAGAATGAAGTAAAAAGTACACGGCAAAGAACAAAAGAAAACTTACAAGATAGCAAAGATGGACAGCTCTCAACACGACGCAGTATTTAACACAGAGATTTCCTCAAATGGCAAATTATTGCTTTAGATTCTGAATCCTCTCTTACATTCTCCTGTGGATATGACAGGCTTCTCTTTCTTTTGTATTCAATGTTCAATATTTAAGCTCATAATAATGTTTTCCTCTATTGTGTATTTAACTTTTTAAAAAAGAAATTCATAATCATAAAAAATCAAAGGGTAAAATTTATTATGAATTATAGAATGGGAGAGGTGTGAGGATGGGAGATATTGACCAGAGAATGTGTGTGTGTGTGTATTAGGGTGTATATATGTATGCATACATATATGAAATCTAATGCATTATATGCCAGCTTGTTGCCAAATGAGGTAGAGAAGAAAAAATATCACAGTATTTAAGATTAAAGAATCAAGAAATTAGGCTGTTATAGGGTTCACTGATATCCTCAATGAAATGCTTGATTATGATTTAAAGGGACAGAAAGTAGAGACACACAGTAAAATGTTAATTACATTCATAAAAACTTCCGAAGCCAAGAGATCTATTAGAAAAATTCCAAATACATTTGACAGTCACTAGTTGTAGACAGTTTATGCCATATGTCAGAATAACTCAACAATAATCTGTGACACCAATATTAAAGATTATATCACTAAAAATAGAGGAGGATGAGTTCAGCTATGTTATATCAAAACTATAAATAGGGGAAGAGTTCTTAAACAACACTCATAAAACAGTTCATTTCTATTAAATGAAATTTATTTTTTCCATTTACAAAATCAAGGCAACAAAGTTAAGAAGGAAAACTTACAAAGAAAAAGTGGGAAACTGTACATAAAATATATCTGAGAAGGGCCTGACATCTAAAATATGTAGCTAAATAAATAGTTATAGATTTCTCCATACCACTTCTCTACTGGGGAATAGCACTTGCCCATATAAAAGTGATTATACATACATATACATGTGTATGCATCTGTGTGTATCCATATAGAGAGAGAATTAATTCTATTTGCCTATCTCTCCACAGCTCTTATTTCTCATTGGATAAGTGGTCAAAGGACATGTACAAACAATTCTTAAAAGGAACAATTTTTTATCTCAATCTGTAATAATAAGATAAATGCAATTCAATTTAAGCAAGAGGTTTTATCTCATTCCCAGGAAACTGGGGAAAAATGAAATAAGAAGATGGAAATTATCAATGTTGGGAGGACACATTAACTGGAAAATGGTAACTAATGTTCTAACTAATTTTGGAAGATGGGAACACTAATACACTTTTGGTGGAGTTGTGAAGAGATCCAACAAAATTCTGCAAGAAAACTGGAATCATGGCAACAAAGTGCCCAATGGGCCTATACCTTTTGAACCAGACATTTCACTAACAGGCACGTAGCACAATTAGGGTAAGGAAAGAAGGAAAGTTCCTTTACATGTTGAGTATTCAAGCACTTTGTGTTATATGGTGTTTAGCACAGACTAGTAACTTTGGTATGAGGGCTGCTGAGCCCTTTTTCGGTACTGCTTTCATTGGTGGTTTTCCACCATATTCACCCAACTCTGAACTGTGCCCTTTCTGAAGCCACCCTGTTTCTCAGATAGATGAGTGTCTAACAGGTGAAGGATAAGCTTATTAAGGAGGACTCTGGCAAGAATCTTGCCAGCAATGACTAAGAGAGAGACCCCCTTAGGATTGTTACAGGACAATTTATTTCCTTTACCTTTATATAGATGGATAATGGAAGCATTCTTCAACTCCTGGAAGATAACCTCTGTTGCAGCAAGCACCCCAAGCATTTCCTCAGGGTTTGCTGCTCACACAGGTTCTTGGATCTGCTTTGTTAAAGGAAAGCAACTCAAAATGGGTTAACAAGCTTACTTTAATCAGTCAGACATATATCGTTTACCTTGTTCAGGAGAAAAGGTCAGCACCCTGAACCTCAAAGTATACAGGCATAATTATCAAGACAGAAACATCAAGTAGACAGATTTCCAAACTGTCTAACCATTACATCCATACCCAGTCAACATCTGGGTTTCCACATTCTGGGTTTTTCAAAGCCAGGGGACTCTCAACAATGGCTTCCCAGAATTCAGATCAAATCACAGAATACTTCTCAAAGTGAGTCCCAAAACAAAGCTACACATCAGGGCTTATATAGCCTTCTCCTGGCTCAGAGAATGCAACAACCTTTTGGACCCACTGGCCAATCAAAAAGTATCAACTGAAAAACAAGCCTCCCACCCCAGTCTCCAGGTGCACATTAGCCTAGGGGCAAGGAAGATCTTTAAAATTTACATTCTTATTACATTGTATCTACTGAAAAACAAGCCTCCCACCCCAGGCTTCAGGTGCACATTAGCCTAGGGGCAGGGAAGATCTTCAAAATTTGCATTCTTATTACATTCGGCCCCAAGATCTTTCATGCCTATAGCATAGACAATTTACTTTTGAATCAGCACCAAACATTTCCCAGGTCACATTTTCAAAGTACAGAACCAAAGTTACCAAAGTGGCTACTGGCCCTTAAACAAACACAAAGTACATAGCATTATCATCTCAATTCAAAACAAGAGTTCAAATACAGTTCTCTGGGGGAGGGGTAACCTTCCCCTCACACAGCTCCAGCCCCTGCCTCCAAGCACAGAGAGGGGGTTGGGCAACAAAACCAACAAGGTGGGGTCCCTGGGGATCCAAGGCACTTCATCCCACCCACCATAGTCACAAGTCCATCCTCCCCCTGGGTCCCAAACTGTGGGATGCAGCCAGGAAACACACTCAGTGCCCCTGCTTTGCTGCTCAGTTCTTATCTTTTCCTGTGGCTGAATTCCGAACTCCTGGGTTCCTTCTCCTCCTGCAGGTGGCAGCTGCTCCTGGCTTCTGCCCAGGTCCCGATGCAGGCAGCTCACCATTCCCGCTCTCAGCTCAGCGAAGTCTGCATGCAGGCCATTCTTCTCTCCTGCTCCACAGCTCCACAGAATCACAGCTACCACAACTGGGAAACAAACAATTATCCCAGCCCCCATACTTTCCTTTTACTCTGCAGATCCTGCTCACTGCGCCATCTTGTTGCAGCAAGCACCCCAAGCACGTCCTCAGGGTTTGCTGCTCACACAGGTTCTTGGATCTGCTTTGTTAAAGGAAAGCAACTCAAAATGGGTTAACAAGCTTACTTTAATCAGTCAGACATATATCGTTTACCTTGTTCAGGAGAAAAGGTCAGCACCCTGAACCTCAAAGTATACAGGCATAATTATCAAGACAGAAACATCAAGTAGACAGATTTCCAAACTGTCCAACCATTACATCCATACCCAGTCAACATCTGGGTTTCCACATTCTGGGTTTTTCAAAGCCAGGGGACTCTCAACAACGGCTTCCCAGAATTCAGATCAAATCACAGAATACTTCTCAAAGTGAGTCCCAAAACAAAGCTACACATCAGGGCTTATATAGCCTTCTCCTGGCTCAGAGAATGTAACAACCTTTTGGACCCACTGGCCAATCAAAAAGTATCAACTGAAAAACAAGCCTCCCACCCCAGTCTCCAGGTGCACATTAGCCTAGGGGCAGGGAAGATCTTCAAAATTTACATTCTTATTACAACATCCTCTTCATATAACCTGGAAAATTTCAGCCAGCTTTTCTATGAGCATTGGACCCCCTATCTTGTAAATCTCAGCTGGAATAGAATGAGAGTCAGGTGCTTTGCCACACAAAATGACACTAATGTAATATAAAACCTCTTCTTCAGCTGGAACTTCAGTTAGGGAAAGATTGACTTCAACCTGACTTACATGGTCAATGGCTTCAGCATTGATTTATTATGGTCTGTTAAGAACACCGGAAGTGTTCAGCCTGTCTCCTTAGGATCTTTTCCTTATCACTAACCAATGTGGCTCCATCAATACTGAGTAGTTGAGATGCACCATAGGTCTTTGGCCCATAAATAGCAAATTGCAAAACCTGCACCAGCTTCACAGAGTTTCCATTCACTGCAGCCACTCAAGAAAAAAGAATATGTATCCTGCTTCAACTTCATTTGGCTTCATTTGCCAGCTTTGCTTCACTCATGGCTGCTATTTGGACATGATACTTGATAAATTCTCTCACAACACCTGTTTGTCCTTCAAGTCTACTGGATTTTGTGTTGTATATAAGTGTGTTCCTTCTCAATGTGCTGATGGTGAGTAGAATCATCTTTGTAGATGTTTTTGAATTTTGTGTAGGTGTGTGTGTGTGTGTGTTTCAACCTGTCATGGTAAACAGCCCAGAGTTGGGTAAGAAGACAATTTTCAGGGCACCTTTTCTAGTCCCTTTCTCAGGAGGTGAACAGTGTGTTCCTTAAAAGGCTGCTCAGACACCCAAGGGTCTTCTGAATCCAACTGTTGCTTCCAGTAAGACGATGGCCCTATGTCTTAGGCCACCTTTGTGTGGGATTGTGACTACAGTTCACAGTGGATCCACAACTGCTGCTCCATCACTTTCCTGTTGCCACAGGATTTTGAATTGGGTAAAAATTATATGGATAAAGTCTTTTGCTTTGTGTGTAAATTGGATTCTAGTGAGGCATAGTTGCACAAAGTCATCAGCCTCACTCTCTTCTCTGGAGTCATCAGAGTTCAGTGGTAGGACAGAATCAAGATGACTGGTGATGGCTTAAGATGTGATGGATGACCTTGGTGTCTTCAATATCTCACCAAGCTCTAAGCACTCAACACCTGCTTTAGCTGTCTTCATGGTTGTTGGAACAGATTGTTCTCTTCTGTCCATTCTACCAGGTGAAGTCTTCACAGGCTTGGCAAAGACACCCCCTCAACTCACCAATGGGTTTGAGACGTCTTGGTTACCCTAAACCTGGCTTAGCTCATCACCAATGGACATACTACAGATTGTTGGAGCCACAGGTGATAGTTAAGTGAAATAGGTAGACAACAAAAAAGGAAAGCCCTGAAAATGGCTCAGCAGCCTTCATACCAGAGATACTGGTCTTCTCTGAACACACACTACAACTCAAAAAGAAATTCAGAAGACCTGAAAGATAAACGAATCTTGTTGCAAGAGGATACAGAAGGCATCACATCCAAATAGCATCCCTTAGTGAAGCAAAGCAGGCAGCTGGATCACAGCTTAGCCAAGTTGGACCAGGACATATATTTTTCTGGAGTGACCACAGTGATGGGGATTACCATGGAGCTGGTATATGTTTTGCAATCAAAACTAACCTAGTTAATAAGCAAGCATGGCTTCCAAAAGGAGCAAATGAGAGGCTCATGACAATTTTATGGCCAATTACAGGAAAGCACCATGCCAAAATGACCAGTGCATGTGGTTACACCATAATAAATCCTGATGAGGTCAAAGAAAAACATTATGAAAACCTGAAACTCACATCATCAGTTCACTGCAAGAGGACAAGCTCATAATTCTGGGTGGCTTTAACTCCAGTGAAAGAAGAGTTGGTGCATCAGTTTTTCTTTACAGATGATTGTGCACACAATGCAGTCTCTGAGACAGGGATACAAAATTTTAATTGATTCTCTGTTGCTTGTGCTTATTTTGGCCAAGTAATTAACTCTGAGAAAACATAGGTTCTCTATCAGCCAGCATTACATCATCCATATGTTGAATCATAGTTTGTAGTAAGTGAAAAAAAATAATGCTGTGGATAAGTTCACTTACCTTGCAGCATACTTCCCAGGCATGTACAAATAGATGATGAGGTTGTTGCATGCATTTTCAGAGGTAGCTCAGTGTTTGTGAATTTCCAGAAGAAAGTGCAGAAGAGAAGAGGTGTTAGAGTTCCTGCCAACCTGAAGGTCTACAGGACCATTATGCTGACCTCATTCCTTGTTGTTGTATGCCTGTTAAACCTGGAGAGTATGTCTGTGAAACCTGGAGAGTATCCCAGTTTCATGAAAGGAAACTGAATTTCTTCCATATGGATTATCTAAGGAAGATTCTGAAAATCAGCTGGCAATATAAGGTACCAAATACTGAAGTCTGACAATTTGTCCACATTGCTAGAATGTCAAAAGTAAGTTTGCTTAAAACACTATTTTATGGAGGGCTCACAAAAGGCAAGAACTCACAAGGAAGTCAGAAGAAGCAATGAAAGGACACTTAGAAGGTCTCTCTGAAGATCTTTGGAATTGATTTTGAGACATTGAAGATATTGACACAAGACTGCCCATAATGGCCTGCCCACATCAAAGAATTCATTACACACGATGAGCTAAGCAGAATTGCCATAGCTCAAAAGAAATATGTTATATAGATAAGTATTATAACTGTGACTTCAGTTGATATAAGTAATTGCTGAATGAAGAAACTCTCTTCACCAAGAACATGTTCCACTCTTTGTAATATATTGTTTTACAGACTTTCATATAGCATGAAAAGAATATATTGCTTGACCAAGTTTGCACAGCTAACCTCTGTCTGAGGTGAAACTTCAATTCACTGTTTCTGGCTATGAGGTCAGCTCTCTATCAATCACATCACATTGTCTCTCATAAAATAATGAATTAGAATAAATTCAAGAACCATAGGAATATATATACTAACTGATTCAGAAAAAAGTAAGCCAAAACAAGAAAATAATATAACCAGTGACTATAGCAATATAAGTGGAAAAATTTTTAAAAAGCAAAATAACACAGGGTAATTATAATTACCAAGAAGTACCCAATGATCAAGTTGAAAATTGCACATTCTTCCATTAATTACAAAGGTTTGTGTATTGTGTGTGTGGGTGAGGGAGTGATGGAGTATCGAACATCCATTGGGCATTTTTGCTACACTGTTTGGTTTTTCTCAACTGCTTTTTTTTCCTCTTTCTTTTTAAATCTTTGATTCAAAGAATATTTCTCTTGGTAAAGGAAGTGGGAAGAAATGTATTTGGAAATCGAGGTGATATAAAACAAAAAGTAAAAATAAAGAGATAAAATTTAAAAAACATAAAATTTTCTGTAATAAAACTATAAAATGTTAAGAATACAAGGCTTTACCATTGTAAATCAAGTAACAGAAACTACCAAAAGTTTCTATAGATTTTGTCTAATCCAATTTTAGTAAAAGTGCCAAGATTTATGACATTCATCTTGCCATTTTTATTTAGGAAGCTGAAAAGAAAAAGGGAATATGGATTGTTCCAATATGATAAATGAGACTTGACATCAATTCTCTCTTTCTAAAACCATATCAAAACTTAAAAATCATTAAAAGAGATAAAGCTTTGACAATGAATAAATTACATAGATAAAAAAGATATTCTTTATTTTAATGCATGGGACAATGGAACTTATTTATCTAATGTATATAAGAAGATAATCTAAGGCAAGTATTTTTGAAATCAATAATCAGCTAGATATATTTTCTTTATATATGGTACATATTTTTGTCCAACCTAAAATCTAAGCTATAAATGTCTAAAAGTTTAAAAATTTACATGGAAAGTTCATACAATTAAAATAAGAATTGGAATTTTAAGGTTAAAAGATTTTGCTGTCTTTGCATCCAAATAAATTAAATTTCTCTTTACTCTGAGGAAGCAGTCTCTACCCATAATATAAGGCTAGACTATTTACATAAATCCCAGATCTTATTCCTTCCCACATCCTCTAATGTCTTCTATCTAGACTCTGATAGAAAGAACATTTGATTTGGAGTCTGAGGACTTGGATTTGAATCCCATCTCTTCCATTCATCTACTTATGGATGATGAGCAAGTCATTTAGCTTCTTTGGATTTATGTTGGCCATCAATAACGTGAGAGGATTATGCTAGATGACCTGTAATGTACTGAACTGAATCTATAATCCTCTTATCCAAGTTGGAGGAGTCAAAAGAGTAATGAAATAATTTCTAAAAGTATTTTCTCAAGAAATTGTTCAAAAATCATGAAAACTGTCATGGAATTGAACTATATTCATGATTTCTCTCACTTCTTGGCAATACAATTTGATTATATTATGTATTTATGTATTATTATGCCATAATTATAATAATAACAATTATTGTTATTATAACTAATTACGAAGGCAAGACATTGGCACTTTCAGATATCTCAGATAATTGAATTTTCTTCCATTCAGACATGAAATTACTTACTTCAATTACATATTGTCTTATGTTGGTCTACTAATGACTTTTCACATTTTTATCTGATATCCTGTTGTCATTAATGGATTATTGGGGGGGTGCCTTTTACTGTGGGAGAAAATGTAATTCACTTGCTCAAGGTCTATGGATTCTCATCAGCTGAGAACAAAGAGATGGAGTTGTTTGTGAGTCCTTTGTATGTCCTATACTACCTGTATCAAGTAGTTACAAAATCATTTGGCTGACAACTGAATATAAAACACATTTTGCATGTGGCAGTTCAGTTGCTGTCCTAATATCGTAAACAACTTCCCCTCCCCCAGCCCTGTCAATTTACTTGTCAAAGTATTAACTATTATTTTCATGGTGATTTGTCTGCCATTACAGGCTCTTATGTCAATCAAAGTCAGAAAACACACACACTCTGTTATTTTTTCCCTCATTTTCTCTTCTATAGAAAGTTATCAGAAAAACAAATACACAACCAAAACAAATAAACTCCACAGTGAATCAACTGAATCAAGCGAATCAACTTTAAAAGCCTCAATTAAATTTTTGGTAATTTATTATCATTTTAATAATCCTGTTTGGGGCGGCCAGGTGGCTCAGCAAGTAAGAGCACTGGCTCCAGTGTCGGGATGAGCTGGTGATCAAATCTGGGCTCAGATACTTAGCACCACACCCAGAAATAACTGGCTGAGTAACCTTGAGCAAGTTACTTAACCCTGATTGCTTTAAAAAATAATAATAATTCTGTTTGAAGGCTGATACTTTACTCAATCCAACTTGTTGAGGCCAGTTTAGAATTACAAGAAACCATGATTCTGCCAGTGCAAAACATGGCTTTTTCAAATGATTGCAAAACATTAACAAGCCTGAAAAATAATTTTTATATGCTATTGCCCTTACGTGCCTACTTTCAGTTTTCTTGTCCCCCTTAATATCACTTGGATTTCTACTTTTCCAAAGAGTAATTCTCAAAAAAAATATATAGGAAAGGACATTCTTAAACATGAGTCACAAAGCCAGTACACCTCAGAGGTGAATATTAAAGGCAAATTATTCTGATGTGGAAGCAAAAATCAACTCACTTTGCACTAGGCCCAGCTGCCCCTCTGGTAAATTTGTTTCTACCATCTATCTCTATTTTCTATCTCTATTTCTATAGATACAGATATATAAACATTTTATTTATACATGTGTATATACATCAATATCAACCTATAAATTATGTGGAGATACACATAATTATATATCTATATAACAACAGTCCCAAAGCCCATTGGTACTGGACTCTCTCCTCATTGTGGGAAATGAACACCCTTCACTATGTGAGGGGCAGATCAAACTTTTGTCAGCCCTAAAACCTCCTCCTTCTCCTCTCAGCAGGAATTAACAGTTAATTATAAATTAAATAATAATGATAAATTAATAATAAACATTAAACTATTGCATTAAATTAATTTAATTTAATGTGTATTGTGTGTAATAAATATTAATTAAATTTAATTAAAAATATAAAAATAAATTGAAATAGAAGTAGGGGGAAGAGTTATAGACATCAATTCTGCTGCCCCTTGAGATGCACAGTGACACCATCATCCTACATACAGCGTCAGACCCTCACTCTATGTGCTATGTGCCATGCGCTCTTTAGAATGCTTCATAAATTCTATCTGATTGATTCACACAATGACTGCATAAAGTAGATGCTATTGTTACCCTTTTTTACAATGGAGGAACCCAAGGCAGAAATTAAGTGATTTGTTCAGAGTAGCACAGCTAGTAGGTATCTGAAGCTGGATTTAAACTTATTCTTCCTACTTAGGACCAGGCGCTGTAATATTTAACTGTGTCTATATATTTATTTCAATTTATGTTTGTATACTTCATATCTACATACCCTACATTTCTATACATTGAAGTATATAGACATATAGGCTTAAATACAGAAAAACATACCCAATATGGATATAAATATATTATATTTTATACATATAATGGTTTTATATTTATAAATACACACATATACATACACATACAATATATAAAAATGGATATAGTAGGGTTATAGGAGGCAATGTGGATGGGAACCTGAGATTTCACTGTTATAGAGAACATTCAAATGAAGAAACTCCCTGTACTGATACAAGTCAGCACCCCTCAAATGAATTTTTTATAGAGTTCCTTAGGATACTGAGAGGTTAAAAGATTTGCCTATTGTCATATAGATAAGACTTTAAGTGAGATCATACTTTCCTCAAGGTCAGCCCTCTATCTATTATGACAACTGTATATTTTTTTCTAATAACTTTAGAGAAGGAGGGAGAAAATGGAAAGCAAATGTTCATGTACAGACCCTGGTTCTCTTCAACTCACAGGGTCTTCTTGAATGCCCCATGCCAGACATTTTTCTCTACCCTATCCCATGATATACAGAGCCTTATTTATCTCTCTCTCTCTCTCTCTCTCTCTCTCTCTCTCTGACACACACACACACACACACAAGGTTAAAGCTTTGACTGCAGAAGGCCCTTTTATTATTTCCTCAACACCAGGTGAACTGAAGAAAGTGGTAATAAAAAATAATGAAAAATGTCAGAATCATGAGGGAGGAAATGGAAACTCATTACACATGTCATGACTATGTCTAAAGGAGCAATTCTTTCTCAGAAGAAAGAGAATAGAATAGAAATATCTTGGACAACGACATTCTTTTATCCTTGGTCAAAAATTTTACTTATAAATGGATTTAAATGCTCTCATTAATTCAGGTGGACTGCTTGCAAAGAATCTTTTCAATAACTACTGTAATTGCTCTAAGGATTACAATGTCAAAATATGAATTGAATTAATGAAGTAACAACTTGCTTCCTTTTAGGAATATGAAATCATTCAAGATTTATTATTTTTTTGTTTTAGATGACATCATTCATATACAAAAATGACTTTTATTTTTTTTCCTAATTATACTAACAGCACATATGCTCACCTCCCCATTTGAGATGTTGCACAATTCCTTCAGTGGAATAGCGGCCCAGGAGACCTCATATTTAATAGATTACTTTTACCTAAGATAGATAGTTGGATTATTTACAAGGGTTATACTTTCTATGTCAGGTGCTTACTAGTTTTTTATAATAAAGAATCCTGAAAACTATCCAATTAGAGGAATTTTTACTGCATGGGCCTCCTGAACCATTTTTAAAATGACTCACAATAGATAGGAATCAACATGTGATAGTCCACCAGGAACTTTGTCTCATTAAAAATAATAAAATTTGGTTTAAAGAACAACTCCAGGGGTGAAGTCAAGATAGCAGAATAAAAGAAGGAATTTGCTTGAGCCCATGCCCCAACCTCCTTTAATACCTATAAAAAAATGACCCTGGGCACAGCCAACATGGTGGAGTAGAAGCAGAAAATTCTGTGAGCTCCTGCCACAACCACCTCCAATACCTGTAAAATATGACCCTATACAAATTTTAGAGCTACGGAAACCACAAAGTGACAGAGAAAAACAAATCTCCCACTCAAGCCAGCCTGGCAGGCCTACAGGAGGGGGTCTATCTCTTTGAGCTGGGAGCTGAGCTGAGTCCTGCATGAGCTGAGCTGAGCCCAGGGCAGCCCCCTCCAGCAGGCCAGACCCACCAGACAAGACTTCAGAAGAGTGAATCACCAGCAGCTGTGGCAGTTTCCAGACTTCCTCACACATATATGCCAAAGAGAAAGTAAAAGGTCAGTGGAGAACTGTGTTGGCATTGTTAATAGAAGAGTGCAGTCTGGCCCCTGCCCCTGGGGCAAGAGGTGGCAGCTGCAGCTGCTGCCATGTGGCTGCTGTCAGAGCTCCTGGGCTGCACATCTTAGTGGGTAATTGTTCTTGCTTTGACCTGCTTGAATATGAATCACGGTCTTGGGTGGTGGTCCTGGGGAGTGTGGCCAGTGTGCCAGAGCTTGTGGTGGCTGCAGGGAGGGCTCCCTCCTCAGACCTTGCAATGGCAAGCATCGAAGTACTTTACATCTTGTTTCAGCAATTGAATTAACACCTTGTTTCAGTTCAAGTTTGTTTTGATCCTTGTATCATGTCTGTTAAGAAACAGAACTGTGAACCCTACAACTTGTGAACCCTAGAACTCATGAACTCCTGAAATGGGAAAGGGAGGAGCTAATGACCATATATAAGGAGAGGCCCAAGCTAGAGACAGCAAAACTGAGACAAGGACTCTTGTTGTGGCAGAATCAAGGAGAAAACTTGTGGTATCCTGGCATTCTCTTTGTCTGCTCTGTCTGTGTTGACATTTGTTTGTGATACTTTTTATAGAAACCCTGGGGCCTTACTGGAAGCCCTGAAAAAAGGATTTTCTGGTGTATGTTTACAGAAGGCCTGGAGGAGGGTTTTGGAGGTCCTAGGATTTTACTGATGATTTGTGCTGACCTTTTGGACCTTGTTTGTGGGTCTGTGCTGATTTTATGTTGATGATTTGTGAAGTCTCAGACCTTGTTGGTGGGTCTGAGTTGATTTCACAGGCAGAGAGTGAATTGATGATGTTGCCAAAAATGTTTATTAATATTACTGTGGATCTGTCAAGCTTCGTCTTCCCAGAAACAGGAATTGTGAAAGACTTGAGGCGGACTGGACACTGTGAAATTCAATATGAAAAGGAACTGGATGAAGAACTGGACAAGGAGCTGGACAAGGAACTGGGAGCTGCCTGCCTTTGACCCAGGTGACAGTTGGAGCTGGGGCCATGGGAGAGGAACCATGGAAGCTGAGAGCCAGCCTCCAGTCAAGCTGAAAGAAGATTTTAATTGGATACTGTGTGCTGACTGAGAAGATTATGATTTACTGTGATCTAGGGGTGGAGAACTTTGGCTTTTGTACTTGATGATTGAATTAAGGATTTTGTGATTGACTAAATGAATGTACTTTGTTTAAAACTATGTGACCACTTTGGTGAAAACAATGTGGCCATTTTAGTGATAAGTTGTTGAGCTGTGACATGGTGAATGCTGTACTTTTATTTCTGTGATAAGTAGTAACATTGTGAATGCTATTCCATAATATTTTGTGAATGTTTTGCTCTGATTTGCTATTGAATAAATGGAGTATTCACTATACTATGTAATCAGAACCTTGAAAGATATTCAAAGCAACAGCTTTCTGGGAAGCTCTTCATGCTTGGCTTAACATACCTCTGACAACATTTGTAAAAACTACACATGTACAACCTATATGGAATTGCTTTTTTCCCAGTGGGGGTAGGTAAGGAGAGAAGAAGGGAAAGAATCTAGAAATCAAAGTTTTAAAAACATATGTTAAAAAAAAATTGTTTTCTACATACAACTGGGAAATAAGATATACAGGTACTTAGGTATAGAAATCCATCTTGCCCTACTAGAAAGTTAGAGGGCATATGGGAGAGGATATAAGAGAGAGCAGATTGGGGGCAGGGTATTCAGTAGGCTCACTATTTTGGGGTCGGTGTGGGGGAAACATGGGGAGAAAATTTGTAACTCAAAACCTTGTGGAAATGAATGTTGAAACCTAAAAATAAATAAACAAATAAATAAATAAATGAATGAATGAATGAATGAATGGATGGATGAATAAATAAATAAATAAATAAATGAGTGAATGAATGAATAAATACATACATACATACATAAATGAATGGATGAATAAATAAATAAATAAACAAACAAACAAACAAATAAATAAATGGGGATAAGGGGAAATAGGTACACCAAAGAATTTTTAGTAAAGTTGTGAAATGGTCCAATAATTTTAGGAAACAATTTAAAACTATGCCCAAATGCAATACCCTTTTATTCAGTAATACTACTTCTAGATCTTTACCCCAAAAAGATAAACAAAAAAGGAAAATGACATGTGTATAAGATATAGCAGCTCTTATTTGATGGCCAAGACTTGGAAATTGAGGAGATGTTCTATCCTTGGGGAAGGGCTGAACAAGATGAGACATCATTGTGAGAGAGTTCCATTAAATTATAGGAAATGCTATCCTAAAAAAATTACTCTAAACACATTTTAGTGTTATAGAATTCATAGAATGAAACAGTGAAACAAATCTCCCACTGAAAGCAGCCTGGCAGGCCAAAAGGAAAGGTCTATAACAGCAGATTGAGCATGGAATGCAGGCCCTCATGGGCCATACCAGCATAGAACAGTGGTGCAGACCAGGTAGAGCACACGTCTTGGAACAGAAACACAGGCTGCTGTGGTGATTTCCAGGCTTCTTAGCCCACAAACACCAAAGAGAAAGTAAAACATCATTAGGGAAACTTTATTAGACCTGGGTGAGGGAAGAATGCAGTCCAGCCCTATCCCTGGGGTGGCAGAGGTGGCAGTGGATGCTGAAGCAGGGCAGTAGCTTGCTCCAGGCCCACAGATAGAGGGTGGGAACCAAGCAATGAACCAAAGGGCAATTGCTGGAATCTCTTTGCTAGTGTTGAGGCAGGATTCAATTGTTTTGCCCTGCTTGGATCTGGGGTGCAGTTTTGGATGGGGGTCCTGGGGTGAGGAATGCTAGCATAGCAGAGCTTGTTTAGGCTAAGGAGAGGCAGTCCTGCTCACAGCTGCGAGGCAGGTGCCTAGAAGAAGCTCTGACAACAACTGCACAAAACCCCAGAAATCTGGTACATAGCACTCTCCATTCTGGAAACAGAGTTCTACTGGAAAAGAGCTTAAAAGTCAAATAATTGGTTGGTAAGATGAGCAAACAGAGGAAGAAGAATCAGACTATAGAATCATTCTTTGGTGACAAAGATGATCAAAACATAGTACCAGAAGAAGACAGCAAAGTCAAAACCCCTGCATCAAAAGTCTCCAAGAAAAATGTGAATTAGTCACAGCCCATGAAAGAGCTCAGGAAGAATTTTGAAAATCATGTAAGAGAAGTAGAGGAAAAATTGGGAAGAGAAATGAAGGTGATACAAGAAAAGCAGAAAAAAAAAACAAGTCAACAACTTGCTAAAGAAGGCCCCCTAAAAATACTGAAGAAAATAACACCTTAAAAATAGACAAACTGAAATGGCAAAAGAGGTTCAAAAAGCCAAGGAGAAGAAAAATGTCTTAAAAAAGTAAAATTGGCCAGATGAAAAAGGAAGTTCAAAAGCTCACTGAAGAAAATATTTTCTTCAAAATTAGATAGGAGGAAATGAAAGCTAATGACTTTATAAGCAATCAAGATATTATAAAGAAGATACAAAAGAATGAAAAAATAAGGCAATGTGAAATATCTCATTGGAACAACCACTGACCTGGAAAATAGATTCAAGAGAGATAACATAAAAACTATTCATCTACCTGAAAGCCATAATCAAAAAAAGAGACTAGATATTATCTTTGAATAAAGTTTCAAGGAAAATCACCCTGATATTCTAGAACAAGAGGGAAAAATAGAAAATGAAAGTATTCCCAAATCACGTCTTGAAAAACATCTCCAAAAGAAAAATCCCAGGAATATTATAGCAAAATTCCAGAGTCCTCAGCTCAAGGAGAAAATTTTACATGCAGTAAGGAAGAAACAATTTGAGTATTGTGGAAACAGCACCAGAATAACACAAGATCTAACAGTTTCTACATTAAGGGATAGAAAGACTTGGAGAATGATATTCTGTAAGCCAGAGGAGCTAGAATTAAAACAAATAAGCAACTATGCAGCAAAAACTGAGTATAATACTTTAGGGGAATATATGGATATTCAAAGAAATAGAGGAATTTAAAGCATTCTTGATGACAAGACCAGAGCTGAACAGAATATTTGACTTTTAAATACAAGAATCAAAAGAAGCATGAAAAGGTAAACAGGAAAAAGATATCATAAGGAAATTCCTAAAGTTGAACAATTTACATTCCTTCATGGAAAGACAATATTTGTAATTAATGAAACTCTTCTCAATATTAGGATAGTTGAAGGGAATACATAGACACACATGCTTGCATGCATGTATACAAACATACTTACTGACATATATAAAGTTATATATATAAAGGTATATATACATATATGTAGATATAGGTGGGTATATGTGTGTGTATACATAGACAGGGCACAGGGTCAGTTGAATATGAAGGGATTTTATCTAAGAAATAAAATTGAGATGACAGAGGAATATATTAGGGAAAGGAGAAAGGGAGAAATAGAATAGAGGAAGTCAGGAGGGATAAGAAATAAGGGATATGCACAAATGTAAATAAAAAGATCAGTAGTGGAATTTGTTAGGGAAAGTACATATCTATATATGTATGTATATGTATATACATATATACATAGCTGTAATGTAATGCCAAGAAAAGGCAACTTCCCAAGGTTCAGAATACCAGCATAGGTGCTCTCCATTTTATTCAGTGACAAAGTAAGAACAGAGAAGGTCAAAACATAACAGCATTCAAAATACAGCTTTTACTAAGGGTGATTAAATAATCTCCAAGTACTACCCCACCCCAGGACCTTCCATTCATTCAATCAATTACAAAGTCCCTGTTCTAAATACTACTCCACCCCTAGGCTGTACCTTCATTTAGTCCACCACAAAGCCCCTCTTCTCAAATGGAGATTGGTTTCCAATCTAAGTAAAGTAAATTCATTTGTTCAACCATAGAACACAAAAAGGTCAAAAGTTCCCCACCCCTGGATCACAATTGAATCTACCCCAGAGGTACATCAAGTTTAAGCACAGCACTTAATACCCAAATGGAGGTCTTTTCTTCATCTTGACAGGAGGCAAGTTCTCAGCAATCTTAGTATCTGGGGAGACAAGGCTTAGCAAGGCCACAAGATACATTGCCAGTCCCTTCATTAATTCATCCTCTGTCTGAACAGTCCTAGAACCTCTCAAAACATTAGCAAAACCCTCTCCCAGGATTTCTGTAAACATACATCAATAAAGTCCTTTTTCAGGGGTTCTGAACCAACAGAAAGGTTCCCATACCCCTGCAACAACAGCACTGTCCTTCACCAGTGGACAGTATTCACTCTCTGTCTGCAGGACAGTCTCAGGAGCTCTTAGCCAACAGCCAGGTTCCAGGACTTCTTCAACAAAAGGACTGTCTTTCACTAGTGGACAAATTTGGCAAAACAACATCAAAACAGACAGACAAAGTACCAGCAAAACAGCCATGTCTCCTCATTCCTTGGCAGCTCCGGGGGCAGGTCTCAAAAGTCCAGGGCAATTCAAAGTGGCCCCAAGCAATTCTCTCAGTCTCTCTCTCTGCCTCCATGAGGGTGCTGCTTCCAAAAAGTTCTTCTGCCTCTCTCTTGTCTCTCCAAATCTACTTCACCAGCTCCTCCCAGTTCAGAATTCTCTTTTCACATCAACAAGTCCATCCCACAGGTGGGATAAACAAGCTCTGGGCTTTAACACAATCAATTTGAAAACCAAGCCAATACAGGGGGATCTTTATATTCCATTACTCTCACAATAGCTACACACACACACACACACACACACACACACACACACATCTGTATTTAATTGTAGCCTTAGTGAAGTAAGGGGGTAAAAAGGACAAAGTTAAAAGTACACAGAAGAACACTAAAAGAAATTTACAAGGAAACAAAGAAAAGATAAAGAGTTCTCAACCAAATTTATAGTATTTATCATACAGACTTTCTTAAAATTAAAAATTTCTTGCAACGTATTTTGAATCCTCTCATGTTCTGCTATGTATATGGCATGCTTTTTTTTCTTTTCTTACTTTGTATTTAAGTTTCAATGTTTAAACTTATGATATTTTTTTTCTTTTCTTTATTCTGTATTTTTCTTTTATTATTTGAGTCTTTAAAAGTAAAATATATTATTTGAAGGTAAAAAATAAATGTTGCCTACAAATATGAGATCTCAAACTATATTAAAATGCAGTAATCATCAAAACTATCTGATTGTATGGGAAATTGGGAAAGAATCTTTACAACCTATGTCTCTGACAAAGGACTCATTTCTAAAATATATAGAGAATTGAGTCAAATTTATAAGAATACAAGTCATTCCCCAATTGATAAATGGTCAAAGGATATGAACAGGCAGTTTTCTGAGAAAGAAATTAAAGCTATCTATAAGCACATGAAGACATGCTCTAATTCACTATTGATGAGAGAAATGCAAATCAAAACAACTCTGAGGTACCACATCTCACCAGTCAGATTGGCTAAGATGACAAAACAGGAAAATGATAAATGCTGGAGAGGATTTGGGCAAATTGGAACACTAATGCATTGTTGGTGGAGTTGTGAACTGATCCACCTTTCTGGAGAGCAATCTGAAATTATGCCCAAAGGGCTATAAATACATTCATACCCTTTTATCCTGCAATACCACTCCTAGGGTTATATCCCAAAGAGATCGTACAAATGGGAGAAAGACCGATATGTACAAAAATGTTTATAGCAGCTCTTTTTGTGGTAGCAAAGAATTGGAAATTAAGGGGGTGCCTATCAATTGGGGATTGGCTGAACAAGTTGTGGTATATCATTGTTATAGAATACTATTGTGCTATAAGAAACGAGGAGCAGACAGTCTTCATATTTACCTGGAAGGGCTTAAAAGAACTGATGCTGAGCGAGAAGAGTAAAAAAAAAGGAGAAATTTGTACACAATTACATCCACAATGTATGTGTCATGACCAACTTTGATAGACTGGACTCTTCTCAGCAATGCAGTGATATAAGTCAATCCCAAAAGACTCATAATGGAGAGAAATTTGTGCATCCAGAGAAAGAACTAGAAAGAACTAAGTTTATATCCAGGTGGAAGCAAAATACCTGATCTTTTTCCTTCTCTTATTTGGTTTTATGTCCTCTTTACCATTTTTCATTCCAGCTGGTACAATCCATCCTTATAACCTGACTAATGTATAATGTGAAAGTATTTACAGATCCTATACTTGACTATAAGCCTCCATGGGGGGGGGAGGAGACAAAATGTGAAATTCAAGGTATTGTGGAATTGAATCCTGTAAACTAAAAGGAAACAAGCAAATTAATAAAAAAATTAAAAAAACTATCTGATAGTAGCTAAGAAATGAAGTGGTGGATTATTGGAATACTTTAGGTACACAAGACACAGTAATCAAAGACCAAAGTAACCTAGTATATGATAAACCCAAAGAGAACAGCTTTTGGAATAAGAGCTAACCATTTGACAAAAAACTACTTGAAAAACTAGAAAACAGGGGCGGCCATTTAGCACAGGGAGTGAGAGCACCGGTTCCAGTGTTGAGAAAATCTGGAGATTGAATCCCGGGCTCAGACACTTAGCACCCACCCAGAAACTCCTGGCCATGTAACCTGGAGCAAGTTACTTAACCCCAATTGCTTAGGGGCGGCCAGGTGGCTCAGCAAGTAAGAATACCAGCTCCGGTGTCGGGATGACCTGGATCAAATCCGGGCTCAGATACTGAGCACCACACCCAGAAATAACTGGCCGTGTAACCTTTGATCAAGTTACTTAACCCCAATTGCTTTAAAAAAAAAAAAAAGAAAAAAAAAGAAAAACTAGAAAACAATGGCACATGAACTTTGAATCGATCAACATCTCACACCATATACCAAGATAAGGTCAAAATGGTTTCATGATTTGGACATAAAGGGTGAAATAAGGTTTATACCATACATAGAAAAACTCTCTTAATGCAGCATGATTATTAAAATTTTAAAGTCATTATAAATAGTAAATAAATGCAAGAAATATATATCACTAACATAACTAATTTTTGCTGGCTAACATTTTAGTCCTGTGGTAGGAGCAAAGTAAAGGAAAGCTTCAAGTAAGCTGGGTTCCTTTGGTTTTGTTTAGTTTTCTTTAAAAAGGCAATCATTGTTATTCCTTGTTGTTTCTCCCTCACTCTCTAAGAAGACCATGACATCAGGAAGGTGATGTTATGACCTGAAACTGAATTGGATTGAAGTGGGAAGGGCTGTGAAAGTCACTGGTCTCACTCTCCCCTACAGAGCAATTTGGGTCCAGTGGCAAGATATAGATCAGCATGACTAAAGATGGCCGCAGATGTTGGGGGAGACCTTGATCCCTTTAAGCTAAAGTCTTTCCCAGGTCTCACTTTGACCTAAGCAATAATGTTCTGTTATTAAACACTTGGTAAGAAATGAGGCCAGGAATGACTTCATTTATCTAGTCAAAAAACAAAACAACAACACCAACAATAAAGTCAATATGGGAGGGGAAGATCCTCAGGGTTTTGGTCCAAAATAGAAACAATTACTATTTCCATTCGCTGAGCTATCAGAGCCCAAATAAAGACCAAGTGACACCTATTGGCCAATCAATGAGAACCAGAGTGATTTGTATTTAAAATATGGTCCTTAAAGAAGAAATCTAGCCCATATACCCCCAAGATATTTTGCAAGGTTCAGTGATTTAAATTTATAATCCTTTTGGCATAGTGTCTGCAAGTAAGGATATGATTCTGTATATGGACAGAGGGAGAAGAGGAAGTGAAGGAGGGAAAGAGAGGGAAGGGAAGGGAAGAAGAGGTGTAGGGAGGTAGAAAGGAAGGGAAGAGTGAAGGAAGAGAGAAAGAAAGGAAGAAAGGAAAGAAAGAAGAAAGGGAGGGATAGAGGGAGGAAGGAAGAAAGGAAAGAAGGAAGGGAAGGAGGAAGGAAGGAAGGAAGGAAAGATGAAAGGAAAGAATTGAATTACTCAACTAGAAATAGCCAATTGGGTTTCCAGTGGGGTAACTACTACTACTTATGGATAGTTGTTTGTCTTTCATAATTCAAGAGGATCATGACATTAGGAAGGTGGTATCATGATTTGCAGGAAAATTAGGTTTCAGTGAGGTAGGGCTATGCAAAGTTATCAGTCTCACTTTCTTCTGTGGAGCCCTTTGCATCCTATGACAACATGATTCACCTCTCCTGAAATCTGCTCTGGCAAGTTTGTGCCACTGGTCTGGGCCCACACAGCTCACACAGAACTACATGCAGCTCCCAGCCTGGTGCTATGGACCTGTACTGTTGGCCTGCCAGGCTGCCTTCAATAGGAGCTTTGTTTCTCTCTGTCACTTTGTGGGTTCTGTAGCTCTAAAAATTGTTTAGAGTCATATTTTGCAGCTAGTGGCAGTGGTTGGAGCAGGTGCTCAAGCAAATTCCTAGTTTTATTCTGCCATCTTGACTCTGCCCCCACCAGTGCCAAGATGGAGATCAGGAAGACTAGAGATTTCCCTGTCCAGAGTCATTGAAGTCAATTGGCATGACAAAGAACAAGAGGACTGCCCATGGTCCAGGATGCAGTGATGACCTTGGTATTATAGATGTCTAACTAACCTTTAAATTCTCCATAATACCTGCTTCCAATGCCTTCATTGGCCATTGCAACAGTTTCTTCACAACCTCCTATTCCTCTGGGAAAGTCTTTAAATTCTTTGGATATAAATTCCCCTAACTCATTGCAGGTCTAAGGCATATTGGTCATGCTTAACCTTGTTCAGTCTATCTTCTGAAATGGTTAACCAGGGTGTGGCCACTATGCATATTTGAGTAATGGGGTACAGGCTCTGAGAAACCCCTTAAACTCTGATTGAATCTTTCCCTTTGATGAGATATTTGCTTGAGGCCATAAGTCTTTCATTATAGCTAGGCCCATATCTTTGCTACTCTTAACCTATACTAGCCCTCTATTGTCCAGCTACTTTCAACCCTTGATCCTATCAAAATATCTAAACCCAAATCTGTTACCCTTAAACTAGCCTAACCTTCCATTGTTTGCCAGCCATCTCCTGGTAGGCTTCAGCTATTTCCCACCCTTATTCTCATTGCTGGAGTCTGATTTCAGTTCTGAAGATACGCCTTTGACTCCTCCTCAAGACCCTCCCCAAAAGCCTCCTCTAGACCACCCCTAAATTCTCCCACACTCTTTCAATATTTAAGATCCATCTTGCTTCCATGACAGGACTGAGAGTAATCTAGCACAGACTCATTCTGTGTCAGATGATTCTGGCCCACTTGTCCAATATAAGTATCACAGATACTTAGGCTCCTTAGGAGTCTACATATTATGGTGAATCTCTAATAAACTTTGCTTTACTATGGCTGAGAGAAGACTTGAGTGGAATTCATTCGGCATGACTTGGTGTATGGATATTTTGGGGTCTCAAGCACCCCTAAATCCTAAACCTCAACAGGAGTTGAGTCAATCAAGTGGATAAAAAAGGTGGAAAGCAGACCTGAAATGGGCTCAGCAGCCCTAAGACCAAAGGAAGTCTTTCCTGTGTACCATACAAAGTGAATAAAATGATGATAAACATGAGGGGAAGGTAACTCATACCAATTTGACTTGAAAGTAGAGTATATGAAAACTAATAGTTTGACTTAAGAGGCAGCTATGTGGCACAGGGGATAGAGTCCTGGGTCTGAGTTCAAATCCAGCCTCAGAAACTTAGTTGTGTGATCTTGGGCTACTTAACTATTTTTGCCTCTCTTCCTCATTAGTCAAATGAACTGGAGAAGGAAATGGTAAAGCACTCTAGTATTTTTTCCATGAAAATCCCAAATGGGGTTACAAAAATTGGATACAACTGAACAGCAACAACAAAGTATGACTTAGGATAAGTCACGAAAAATTACCTGGAGCCATATTGCAGCACATTTTAAATTGAGGTGTCTGGATTTAGGAAATAGAAAGTTATTAAAGATCTTGAGTGATAAGCACTGCTTTGTATTACGAAAAGTTAATCTATTAGTGGTGAGAGATGGTTTGGTTGCTGTCCTTCACTCCTGAAGAGGACCAAAATTATATCGCTATGCTAGAGTAAAATTGCAGTGGTTTAGAAAGACAATTAAACTATATCAAAGACTGATTAAATTGGTCTGGGACTCTATTGATAAAATCTCAATTCAGAAGGAGTCAGTGCTTTCCCAAATGTGATTTGATATTTTTGTCCTGGATCTCAGACTGCAGCAGAATGTATATCAAAAAGTGACTGGATGTCCACTTTGGAGATATGATGAGGTGATTTTTGTTCTTGTTGGGCTTGTTTTGTTTTGTTTGTTCTGGATGGGGCTAGAGGTTGGACTCTGAAGTTCTGTCCAACTGTGTTAAGTTTTTGAGTGTGTAAATGGAAGCAGAGAGGAAGAGTAACACTTTGTAGTCTCTGATGGATTTTTCAAATACAAGTGGGCAGTATGCTTATTGATGACCCTGTTTGTGAATTCTGATTGAATTGGCTAAGAAAGAGCAAAAGGAATAAGTGACTGGAGGAAAAAAAAGACAATAAGGGAAAGGAGGAAGGGCTCAGGTAATCCCTCTTCTTCCTTCAAGGTGAGATTAAATGAAGCTTTCCAAAACTCTGAGAAACTCCTGCCTCTTTCTATTCTTTATTTAGCTGAAGATTATTAGACCCCTTGGAGCAGCTCAGTGAATAAAGTACCAGCCCTGGAGTCGGAGAATCTGAGTTCAAATTGAACTTCAGACACTTCACAGTTACTAGCTGTGTGACCTTGGACAAGTCACTTAAACCCAAATGCCCTGCCTCCGCCCCTTCCCCTTTTGAAAGGCACAAGAAAAGATTATTAGATCCCAAATTGACTGTATCAGACAATGCAACATTTATTCAATTCCTAGTATGTACTGAGCACTATATCCAAAGTGACTAGAACTTCCTCTCAACCTCATTGTGCTGAACTTTCAAAACTTTAATTTCTCCTTTTTTGAAGGGGATTCCTGTTCTCGGTCATTGAGAGATGATTATTAGTTTTGTTGTTTTTTTCTCTATTCAGATACAAGCCGATTTCCATTTGTATTTAGCACGCAATCATTTGAAAAAAGTCCCCTTCCTTTTTTGGCTATCAATATTAAATTTCACTTTAGTAACTGTATAGTAGGCCTAGTATTAAAAATAAAGTGAACACTGGAAAGAGTGCTGAGGTGGGGGTTGGTGTATTTTAATTATTTAGCTTAGTTAAAACACAAAATGCTACTTAGGGTTTGTGTAGTAAAAAGGAAAGTAGAAACATAGGTAAAAACTTTATAGTCTTTCAAAGGAAAAAAAATAATTTGAGATGGTATGCTCAGCTTTGAAATTTTCACTTCTTAACTTTCATGATATTGTTTTATTTATTTAGAATATCTCATTTAAACTATTTGCTTTATAAAAGGAAATATATTACAGATGTCAACTAGGTACATGGAATCTACTCATGGCATCATGTGTTAATGCTTACTTCATGGTAATAGATTCAAGGTTTCCTTTTGAGGAGTTAAATTAACATTATAAATTTTGTTCTTGAAAAAAGGCAATGGAATAGGAAGTAAATAATAATCTTCCTAGCATAAATATTTAAATTCCACTAATTTTTCAATCATACTTTTCTTTAAAATATATATGAAAGAAGTTTTGTTATAATTGTATATAAATAGAATTTAATTCTGTGATTGACAGGTCTTATTTTGAGAGTATATATCTCAATCAATTTGAAGGGAAATATTTTTTGTGTGGGGGACAAGACTTTTTTCCCCCTTTGTTTATTTTAAATAAAATACATTTAATCTGAGCTATTCAACAAATTACACCATTGTCCCTTCAACCAGGGTAATTTATTATGGTATTACATTTTTTAAATCTTGTATTAGGTTGTCATTTTGTTGAAATCAGAATTTTTAAAGAAATACTGCCCATGTAATACACAATAGTGTTTGGTTTTATTCAATAAGCTATGAAAGCATGAGATTGGTGGTGATTTTTTTTGCTGCCAGCAGAGCTATTTGAATTCAGTAACAAGTGCTTTATAATGGCTTAATTTAAAAAAATCCAAAGCTTTTTTTAAAGCATATTTAAAATGGAATTCAGTCATTATGGTTACTTATGCTATATAAGTAGTGTTGTATGGGGTTTTTAAGAGTACTAGCATGTCTGATGTGAATACTTGCCAAGCTCTTTTCAGGGTCCCTCATCAACCTTTGGCATCTACCTGATTCACCCAGCTCTCTCTAATGATTTCTCTGAATTCTGGGCCAATCACCAGTCATCGTCACTTTTGTCCTGCCACTGGACTGTGATGAATCAGGAAGAGAAAGTGAGGCTGATGACTCACTTAAACTGTTGCCTCATTTAAATCCAATTCAAGCACAAGTTAAGGCATCACCTGAAAAGGAAGACAAACAAAAAAAAAAAACAAGAACAACTAGCAGTTGCTAGGCAATGAGGTTAGTTGACTATAAAGTTCTTCTTGTATTCTGGAAAATGTAGGGTTCACTCTTGCCTCTAGATATAGTAGCAATATCACTCTCAAAAAGTCAATCCTTAAATGCAAATCTATAAATTACAGACAAATTGTGAATCTCCATATTTAGAGAGAATTTTAACATAAGGAGTTGCCTACATTGATGAAATTACAAGTATAGAACTAAAACTATTGTATCATAAAATCTTAGATTCTCAGAAAAAGTAATGACCCCAAAGGCATTTATTCCAAACCATTTCTGAGTAAAAATCCCTCCTATCACATTCTTGATAAAACCAAAGACTGACATGGAAAGGAAAAAGAACGTAGGATTGGGAGTTCTGAATTACTCAGCTAGAAGGAACAAAGGACATATTTTAGAAGGATTTCACCTTTCTCCAAATTAGAAAGACTTTGATTTTCTTCTTTTCAATGCAAATATGGATTTTTTGCTGTTAGAATGATTATAATACTATCCAATTATAGTCAGGAGATAAGAAAGCTGGATATGCCTTCTAGTTTGGGGACAGAAACCTTCTAGCACACTCCTTGAGCCTCCCTGGGAAGCCTTATCCTGAATTTGGGACAGACAAAGGGAATTAGTTGATCTCATTATTAGAGACCCCTATATTTTGAAATTGTGGGCAGTGCAACTGCATCCATGGTTTTTTTAGTGATGAATTCTAAATTAAAATTGGTGCTGGTGAATTAAGAACAAGGCTCATGTATATAGACCCGTCATTTTGTGCAAAACTGTCTGGAATTCAAACCAAAGGTGATGGTTCTTCATTTCTGTCCTTTACTTTGGAACTTGTGTTAGAGCCAAAGGATCCCTGAGTCAGGAGCTGGGAAACCTTTGAATTATAAATTAATTACATAGTTCCAAAGGAGTTTTGAACTTGCAAAATTTCCTCAGAAACTAAGGAAGTTTATGATTTTTACTTAAATGTTTTTTGAATGCTTTATATTTAAAAGTTCACTTTGTATCTTAAGCAAGTGTAATGAAGTCCTAAACTAAAGGCATTATTGAACTATGAATAAGATTATACAAATTCCCCATTGATGGGGAAATTTTGGAGTGCCAAGAAAGAGAAATAAGATCAATTTCAAACTGGGATTTTTCCAGAGTGATATATCAAGCTGGGACCTTGGATCTACAAAAGGGAGCTGTTAATTCCTTTTTATAAGTCATCAAGTTAAAAAGAATACACTCACTAGGTTTTTTTCTAGGCAAACTTAGCCTTATGGGCTGTGTGACTCAAGGCAAGTCACAAGCACAATTTGCCTCGGTTTCTTCAACTGTAAAATGGTACCTAAAATAGTACCTATGTCACAGGGTTGTTTTGTAAGGATCAGATGACATAGTATTCATTCATTCATTTAATGCTAGACAAATGTCTGGAACATAGTATACACTATGTAAATTTTTATCCTCTTTTCTCCTTTACAAATGAGTCATTAGCAGTAATTGAGCAGTGTCATGTTGATATAGATTCAAAGTCACATGCACTATTTTCATGGTCTTGGAGGGAAAGCCACTCCCCAGAAGGAAGAACCCAAAGGAGTCCTAGAGAAGAAGGAATGCCTAAGGTGAAGTATATCCCCCCACAAAAAGGTATGTTCCAGTGTGTCTGCCTGATATGGGGATATGGGGAGGGGGTAGGGAGAGGAAAGTTGTAGAGCTTGAGAGTCACGCTTGCCTGTCACTACCACAGCTTGTAATACATTAAGGCCACTGATAAATTTTTAAGTGTGAACTTATAATCCAGTAATAGTTAAAGAGAATAAATATATTTTAAAAACATAAAATTCTCTACTTTAACTTTTCAGGAGATGAAAATCATTTACTAAGGACTCCAATTATAATTTAAGTAGACACATATTTCTTTTGATTGATAGAATGTTGACTTGTATAGACCTTTAAACTTTTCAAAATATTTGTACATGTATTACTCAACCAATCCCTCACTATTTCTCTGTGCTGTAGGCAGGCCAGGGATGAGCATCCTTATTTTATAGATAAAGAAAATAAAATCCAGAGAAGATAATTGTCCTGCCCAGTCACACACACTTAGTTGGTTAATTAAGGAGTTAGGACTAGGCTGAATAGCTACTGAGAAAGGACTCATTCTTCTTTACCACACCATCCAAAAGCCCAATAATACCTTGATAGAGTTGAACTAAAACAAGAGAAAAATGCTTACAATACATTGATTGCTTTTTTTCTTTGAGATCATTAATTGATATGAAAGTCATCAGAATGATCATCTTCTGGCGTTATCATCTGGGATTTATGGATCCCAATAATTTTTAGTCTCAACTGATCTAATATGATGGTTTCATAGTCATTCATAAGAAAATCATAAACAAGGGAGAAGTAACCATAGCTAAAAATGTTGATTGGTTTTTTTTTTTGTTTTTTTAGTGTCTGATACCTCTGGGGAAATTTGTTATGTGAAGTGCCATCCTATTAACTAAGAACTTTATGAAAAGTGAGGAAAAATTAAATTGAATTTCCTCTATCATTTTGTGACAAGAAAATGATTAGAAACATGTGCACATCACTGTTACATCCATTATTATTTCAGAACTTATACACCTAATAGAATTGTGTATTTCAATAGCACTGGAGCTGTCATTTACTCTTCTCAGCTAGACAAAGAAATGCAAAATGACAATCATTAAACAACAGAGTAAAACTGAAATATTTAATCATCTTCAATGAGAAATATTTTTGGTTTACCTTGAATGTCAAATTATAGACAATTTCTTGATTCAAGTAATAACTTTGAAATGCAAGACTTTTTTCTCAAAATAAATGTAAAAATAACTCATACACATATATTGCTTTGAAGTTTGTAAAGCCCTTTCTTCAAATATTCCTGTGAGATAAAGATGGTAAGTACTATCTTATATTTATTAAAAATAACACATTTTTATAAAATCTGAATGCTTAGAATGTGTTCTATTCACGATACCCATTAACAACAACTGAATGTAAAAAATATTAAATGATAGAACCATAATTGAATGATTATTTCCTAATTTAACCTCAGATCTGAGACAGAATTTAAGCCCAGGTTTCCAAATTTCAAATTCATTTTGTTCAACAAGGCCAACATTGAGTTTATTACTTTTCTTCTAAAATCCCCCAGTATTTCTAATACAATATGAATATCATTGTCATCCCAGTCATCAAGGCTTGAAATTTAAGTGACATCTATCTTTCCTCATTCATTCTCACCTATGATATCCAATATGCTTCCAATTTTTTTTTATTTCACCTTAGTAACATCTCTCATATAGCAATAGCCTGGTTGTGGGTTTCTCTGACTCAATCTCTTCCTAGTCAATCCTTCACTCAGTTGTCAAAGTGATCTTCTTAAAATGCATTCCTGACCACATCACCTTTAATAAATTCCAGTGATTCCTTATTGCCTCCAGGATCTAATATAAAATAATCTGCGTGGTGTTCACAGACCTTCATAATCTCCTTTGCCCTAACCTTTCCAGAATTCTCATACCTGCAACATAGTCTGTGATTTAATTACTCTCTTTCTTCCCAATCCTCAAACAAGACACTACATTTCAGAATACTGAATCTTTTCCCTGGTTTTCCTCCATGCCTGGATTGAATTCCTTATCATCTCTATCTCCTGGCTCCCCTAAATTACTTCAAGACTCATTTAAAATCTTACTTACGATAGGACCCCGTATCCAAGCTGCCTTCGTTCTAGTGCCTTCTGATCGTCATCTCCAATTTATCCTTCATATAGTGTGCTTGTACAGACTTTTCTTTTCACCCACCTTGTCTTCCTAATCCAATTGTAAATACCTAAGGGTACAGAAATTCCCTCTGGCCTTTCTTTGTATTCCCAGAATCTACCATAATCACAAATGGGACAGTCATATTTTGACAAAAAATAGGAGAAAAGACATGCTTAACACATCATATATATGTTCTTTTTTTCAACCCAAGCACAAAAATAATATTTTTTTCCATTTAGAATTTCATATTCAATGCAACATAGTTTTCTAGTCCATTCAGATCATTTTGACATCCTGATTTATTATGATATTCCTTTATGTTAACTATTGCCCAAGAGCCATCTGGATATTTGGTTATAATGCCACTACTATTGTATTTCTCTTGAATTAGAATTACCCTTTTAAGGTCATATTGTAATCATGGGGCTCTTACCACAGATCTTTAATGATACTGATAAGATAGATTTTAATTCCCTGCTTTCCTTATTACCCAGAACTTTATGTACTTGTGTAGCTATTTGAAGCCATGGTTCTAATGCTGAAACCTTTATTGGATTCTATCTTCTGTGAATTTCTGGGCAATTCTATTTGCATTCTTTTCTTCCTATATTGTAGCTATTCTTTATATTGATTGATCAATCAATAAACTATTATAGGTATTTGCTATGTGACAGATACTATGCTAAGTGCTGGGGATACTAAAAGAGGCAAAAGGTATTCCCTGTCCTCATGGAGCTCACAATCTAATAGGGGAGATATGAAAACACATTAGTATGTTTGTAGGTTACATTTATTTATGTACGTATGTAGGTTACATACAAGATAAATGAGAAATAATTCAGAGAGAGAAGGTATTAGAAGTAAGAGGGATTGAGAAAGACTACCTATAAAAGATAACATTTTACTTGGAACATAGAAAAAAATAAAAGCAGAGAACTCATTAGGCAGAGTTGAGGAGGGAGACTATTCTAGGCATACCGGACATCGTGAGCACAAGAAAGGTGGATTTTTTTTCTGTTTTTCTTTTTGGAGTTTATTTTCCCAGGCTCATGCTAAATTGTAAACATCTGAAGGATTAATCTGCTTTGAACCCTGGTAATTCATAGCTGTAGCACTTCCTATAGTGAGTCACATGGCCTTTGGTGCCTTTTAACTCTAAACCTATTAGTCAAAAGTGTATATATATTTTCTGAAGTGAGATATTGCCTTGGCAGCTCACTCATGGAATTTAACCATTATCAAGGGGCCCCCAGGCTGTAAATATGAAGCACTCTTCAAGGCTTTGAGAGGAGATAGAGAGAGGAGACCAATACTTGTGAGAACACTGGAACACTGAACTAGAGTAAGGTGCTAAAGGAAAGTATGGTTTTTAGTGAGACTGAGATTGTTATCTGTTATTTTCTGGTTGTTGTATTGTTTTGCTGTGCCCAGAGCCCAGGCAGGAGTGGCCCCTCCCCTGTGAAGCTGGGGGAGGACAAGCTGCCCCAGAGTTGGGTTGGTGTGGTAGCAGAGAGCTGGCTGGCTTCAGACCCTGGTGAGAGCAGGGAGAAGTCAGTCCACAAAACTGAAGGAGGAGGATTCAGCCCTAGGTCACCCTGAAAACTTTGCAACAGGGCAGGAGCAATGAGCATGATTTCCTGCCATGGCCCCCTTCAGTGAATAGGGTCCCAGAGGTGGAGTTGTCTATGGTGGGATGGGGAAAATGCTATAATCCCCAGGGACTCACCCTGTTGGCTTTGTCACTCAGCTGCCCCTCAGAACTTGAAAACTGGGAGCCAAGATTGGAGCAGTGTTAGAACTTGAATTCTTTGACTCATTGGAACATGTATGCACCTGAGAGTGCCAGGTGGGAGCCTGCAACAAACAGCAGCATGGGGAGGACACAACCTTCCCAAGAAGACTTTACTTGGACACTCTGTTTGGATTGAATGGATTGTAACAAACTGTGACCTAGGGGTGGAAGGTGTTGTGTTATCCGCTGTATCTGGGGATATGCTCTATGAGAGAAGACCCTGGCCTGCTACAAGAGCTTTGAAGGCAAAAGAGAGCATTTTGTTTTTGATCCTGGAGGCAATAGGAAGTCATTGGAGTTTGTTGAGGTAATATGGTCAGAGTTTTCCTTTAAGGAAATCACTCTGGTGACTGAATGGAGGATTGATTAGAGTGGACAAGGCAGACCTAGCAGCATGTTACTGCAATAATCCAGGCAAGAGTTGAAAAGGATATGAATGAGTGAAGTGGTAATGTCAGAGGAGAGAAGGGACATATTTTTAAAATATTGAAATAGACCTTGACAACAGCTTAGATATGTGGGGTGAGACAGAATGGGGAGTTGAAGAAAACTCCTACGTTAAGAGGTGGAGGGACTGAGAGGATGATGTTGCCCTCTATAGGAATAGAGAAGGTCAACGTGGCATTGAGGATTTATGGGCAAAGATAATACGTTTCATTTTAGACATTTTTATTTTAAAATTTCTACTGATCATTCAGCTTGAGATGAATATAAAGCAATTAAAGATGCAAGATCAGATGTTTTAGAGAAGTTGAGACAAGATAGGTAGAGTTGAGAATCATCATCATGGAAATGGTAATTATGTCCATGAGAGGTAATAAAATCACCATGTGAAGTATAATAGAGGTAGAAGAGAAGAGGGCCCAGGAAAAAAGACTGAGGGATGCTTACAGCTATAGAACATATTCTCAAAGAGGATCCAATAAAAGAAACAAAGGAGTGCTCAGTTAGGCAGGAGACCCAGATGAAAGTAGTATCCTGAAAACCTATAGACAAGAGAGTATCAAGGAAGAGTGATGAACAATGGAGTGGCAAAGGCTGCAAGGAGGTCAAAGGAAATTAGCAATTGTATCTAGTTTAGCAAGTATTCATCATTTTATCCTTACCCATTGTTTTAAATTTAAATCAATTTTGAATATCTTTAATAGTTTGGACAAATACAATCTTTGCAGTAACTTTTTGTCCTGCAGTCTTTAAGTATAAACTCTGTTCTAAGAGATCACTTTGTTAATCAGCTGTTGACTCTTCAAAACTTAAAAAGAATCTTCTGATACCATTATCTTTTATTGACAGCAATGATTGAAACATTGCATATGCTGTAAAGTCTCCAGTTTCATGCTCAAGGTTTCATGCTTTCAAGCAAATGTTCTATATTCCTTCTTGAAATATCATGTTTTAATTGGCCAATCAGTAGATATTAATAAGCATATACTACATGCAAGGCACTATCCTAAGCACTGAGGATAAAACAAAAATGCAAAAGATGGTCTTTAACCTCTAGGAGCTTACAACATAATTTGAGATGACTACATACAAAAAAAAGTTGAAGAGCAGAAGTGTTGAGAAATGGGAAACATGATGGAGAATTCCAAACTTATGGAGGCAGAGCCAAAATGGCAAAGTAGAAGAAGCACTCAGATGAGCTTTGCTAATATTCCCTTGGAAGCAATTTTAAGATGATGCTTCAAATTGAATTCTGCAGTAGCAGAGTCAACAAAATGTCAGGGTAAGAAATTCTTCCAGTGCAAGGCAACTTAAGATATTGGAAGGAGAGATCAGTGTCAGTGAAATGGAGACTGGCCCAGAGCTGATGTAGATGCATCACCACTGGTGGGGCTTGATGTGGCAACATAACTAAGAGCAACTTTAGGAGTTCTCAAGCCAATTATAGTAAGGGGATCTGGAAACTGGTCAGAGAGATTACAGTGGAACATTATTCTACTAGCAGATACGGTTTGGCAATTCCATTGCCTGTACACACATCTGGGTCATATTTAAAGGACAGACAGGAAGAATATTGGTTATGAGATTGCAGGGGCCCTGAGGAGTATCATTTTCAGTTCCAAGAGAACAGGGGCACTGAATAGCAGTATTAGTTAATATCTAAAGGTATTAGGACCCTTCCTGGAATTCATCCAGACTGAAGACCAGCAAAGCAGTGACTACATCTCTCCCCAAATCACATGACTTAAGAAGCACTTTCAAATCTCCATAGCTAATTCTAAAAATTGTAGTGCAAAAAATCCTGAAGCTTGAAACAGTGTCCCTAACCACC
This sequence comes from Petaurus breviceps papuanus, assembly GCF_028583685.1. Classification (NCBI taxonomy): domain Eukaryota; kingdom Metazoa; phylum Chordata; class Mammalia; order Diprotodontia; family Petauridae; genus Petaurus; species Petaurus breviceps. Next base: position 1,775,653 of record NW_027186304.1, on the reverse strand, counting down.
CACCATATCTGGAATGGAGAAAAACTTTAACATAAAATTCAACCTCAAGAAATAGTCTTGGAAATTAAAAAAAAAACAACAGCAACAAATAACTTGACCATAAAAATCTATTAGGGTGAGAAAATCAAGACACAATCTCAGAAGAAAATTACATTGTCAAAATAGCTACAAGCAAAGCCTAAAAGTAAAAATAAACAAATAAACTGGAAACAAGCCAGCAAGAATTTCTGTAAGATCTAAAATATATATTTTCAAAATGAAATAACAGCAATAGAGGAAAACCTGGGTTAAGATATGAGAGCTAGGGAAGACACATATGATAGGACAATTAACAGCTCTGTAAAAGAGGCACAAAGATACTGAAAAATAACACTTTAATAAGCAGAATTGGTAAAAATGGTTAAAAAAGGCACAAAACTTCCATTATGAAAGTAACTCCTTAAAAAGTAGACTTGGCCAAATGGAAGAAGAGGTCCAAAAGGTCATTTAAGAAAATTATTCTTTAAAAATTAGACTTGGGGAAGCAGAGGCTAATTTTTCCAAGAGATATCAAGATACAATGAAGTAAAGTAAAAAAAAAAAGAAGAAAAAAACTGTGAAATAAATAATCGGTAAAATGAAATCAATAAAATAATGTATCAGACCTAGCAAATAGATTTAGGAAAGATAATTAATTATTAAACTACCTGAAAGCCACGATCAAGTTAGGAGTCTTAACATCATATTTCAAAAACTGCCCTGGTATGCTCAAGCCATAGGATAACATGGAAATGGAAAGCACCAACTTATTAACACTTGAAAAATGTCTATCTATGTGTAGATAGATAGATAGATAGATAGATAGATAGATAGATAGATAGATAGA
>NW_027186304.1:1754079-1774778 GCF_028583685.1 Petaurus breviceps papuanus | reverse complement strand
AGATAGATAGATAGATAGATAGATAGATAGATAGATAGATAGATAGAAATATATAAACCCTTAGGAATATTATAGCCAAGTTCCAGAGGTCCTCAGGTCAAAGAGAAAATACTTCAAGCATCAAGTAAAAATCATTCAGATACTGTGGAAACACAGTCAGTATCATACATATTTTAGCAGATACCAAGTTAAAGAATTATGACACATGGAATATGGTATTCTGAGAGGCAAAAGAACTACGATTCCAACCAAGAATAACTTATCCAGCAAAAATGAGTATAATCTTTCAAGGAAAAATAGGCATTTAATGGAATAGAAGACTTTCAAGCATTCCTGAAGAAAAGACCAGAGCTGAATAGAAAAATTCAGTTTCAAATATAAGACTAGAAAGAAGCATAAAAAGGTAAACATGAAAGACATCATAAAAGACTGAATAAGGTTAAAATGTTTATAATCTTATATGGGAATAATATATATATATATCATCTAAGAACTTTATCATAATTAAGGCACTAAGGATTCTTTGTAAAGAGAGGAGAAAGCACTGAGTTGATTATGTTTGAATTTTCTAAAAAAATGGATGGCAAGAAAGAATGATACACTGGAAAAGGGAGAAAAGGAGGAAAATGGAGGGGGACATTATTTCACATAAAAGAGGCACAGAACAAATAACTATCACAGTGGAGGAGAAAATTATGGGGAAAAATGATTGAGCCTAACTCTCATCTAAATTGGGTCAAGGAGGTAAAAAACTTACATAAACTCAGTTGTGTACAGAAACCAGATGGGGAAGTAGAAGGAGAAGTAAAGAGAAAGGTGGAGTTGATGAAAGGGTAAGGTAGATACAGGAAGACAGTAGTCAGATGCTAAACAGATTTTTAAGGATGAAAGAGGTAGAGGGAGAAATATTAACAGAAGAAAATAGATGGAGGGCAATGCAGTTAGTAATCAGAAGTGTAAATGTGAATGGGACAAATCCACCTATAAAACAGAAGCAGATAGAAGAATGGATTAGAATCCAGAATCTAACACTATGTTATTTACAAGAAAAATACTTCAAACAAAGAGAGACACAGAGAGATAATATAAGAAGTCAGAGCCTAATGCTTCATCTGAACTAAAAAGACAGGGGTAGCAATCATGATCTCAGACAAAACAAAAACAAAAATAAACTTAATTTAAAATGGTAAGCAGGGAAATTAGCTGTCTTGCTAAAAGGAACAATGAAACAACAGCAATAAAAAACATTTTTGCACCAAATGGCATTGCTTCCAAATTATTAAAAGAAAGATCAAATGAATTACAAGAGGAAATAGCAAAACAATTTTACTAGATGACCTCAACCTTTTCCAATCAGAGTTAGATAAATCTAAGTATGAAATAAATTGGAAGGAAGTCAAAGTGGAGAATAGAATCTTACAAAAGCTAGATATAAATTAAACCTCTGGAGATAATTTAATGGGAATAGAAGTTGGTATACTTTTTTTTTCTGAGCTGTGCATGATACCTTCACAAAAAATAAGCATGTAGTGGGACATAAAACCTTTCCAACGAAACGCAGAAAAGCAGAAATACTAAAATCACCCCTTTTTGACCAGAATGCAGTAAAATTGCATTAAGGTCCATGGAACCATACATAAAAATTAATTGGTGATGAAATTATCTAACCCCTAAGAATGAGAATGCCAAAGAACAAATCATAGAAATCATAACTTTATTAAAAAGAATGACAAAGAGAAAAATGCTAAAATTTTTGAGATGCCAAGAAGTAATCAGGAAAAAATACTTATGTAATAAATAAACATTAATAAAAGATAGAAAGAGAAGATCAATAAGTTAGGCATATAATAAAATAAAAAAACCATAAACAAATTAAAAATTCCATTTAAACACCAGATTGGAAATCCACAAAATCAAAGGAGAAATTAATAAAATTGAAAGTAAAAAAGGAGCTAATTAATAAAAGTAGGAGCTGGTTTTATATTAGAAATAATATAGATAAATCATTAATTTATTTTTATTTTAAAAAAGAAAACCAAATTACTGGTATCGAAATTAGGAAGAATAAGTACATCACAGTTGAATAAAAGCATCAATCTAATTGACCATGTCAATAACAGAAACAAGAAAAAAATCATGGCTTGATCTCAATAGATGGAGAAAAAGCTTTTGACAAAATGCAACACCCCTTCCTATTAAGACACTAGAAAGTATAGGAATAAATGTATACTTTCTTCAAATAAGTAGTACCTATTTAAAACCAAGGGCAAGCAATATATGGAACAGGAATAAACCAGAAGCCTCCACAAACAACATCAGAGTTCAAGCAATGATGCTCATTATCACAATCATTACTCAATATTATGTTAGAAATGTTAGCTATGGCAATGCAAGGAAAAAATGATTGAAGGGAAAAAGAATTCCAGCATAGTGCCGCTATGTGGAAAATGAAGAAATGGATGACTTGTGCTTCTTCCTTAAATGGGGATTCTAGAAAGAGAGTTCCCTGCCCCCTTCCAATCATAAGGTATGGAAGGAGATTGGATTAGAGGGTATTGATAATGAGTTTATTTGAGGGTTAAACTGATCTTGCAGAATGAGGATATATCCATAGGGTGTGACAAGTCCAAAGGACTACTTATAGATGGGAAAAGTTTGGTTATATATATATATATATATATATATATATATATATATATTACCATTAGTAATGGGCAGCTATGTTTTATAGTGGATAGAGTGCTATGCCTGGAGTCAGGAAGACTTATCTTCCTGAGTTCAAATCTTGCTTCATATACTTGCTAGCTATGTGACCCTGGACAAGTCACTTAAGCCTGCCTTAATTTCCTTGTCCATAAAGTAAGCTAAAGAAGAAAATGGCTAACTATTTTGTATCTTTTTTAAAGAAAACTCCAAATGGGGTCATGAAGAGTCAGACATGAAAAACATCTAAACAACAACAAATCACCATTAGTAGTTATTATGTTATTTGCCAAGGTTTGGAACGTTCTTTTCTAGATCTTGAACACATCCACTGAGAGCACATTTCCTTTTCTGTCTAATGCTCTTCTTGGTTTTAATTCTAAGGAATAATATGCCCCTCCCTGGATAAACTGCTCACTTCTAATCCTATCACTCCACTACTAAATCAGTCTTGGACACTCTACTTCCCACTTCCCTCAGATCCCTTTCCACCCTGATAGAAACACTATAGAGTAGAACACAACTCCTCCCAAAGCTTTCCTTCATAGAGGGCAGGAATTGAATTTCCAGCTCACTCTGCTTTCCATCTGCAACTCTGGTTTCAACTTCATGGAACAAGGTGTTAGCCCTGGCGGGCACACCATGCCCCTTGATTTTCCTTTCCTTTTCTACCTTTCTTTTGTGCATTGTCTTTTCCCTATTATATAGTAAGTTCAATGAGTATACACTGTCTTTATTTTTTTTCTTTTTGCTTCCCTAAAGCTTGGCACAGAGATTGGCATACCATCGGTACTTAACACATATTTATTGGACTGAACCAGAAAGACAACAGTTCTCTCTATTCCTATTCAACAAAGAATTGTACCAGGATTCCCCTTCACAGAACACTCACACACTACTCTTTATCTCTCCTTCCTCTTAACCTTACAATATGATCACCATCATTAGATGACCAGAGTGTCACTCTGGTCAATTCCCAGTATTATTTCATGGAAAATATTAAGAACAAACACCTGATTCCTTTACAAATGTCCCAGTTCCCTCCTCTTTAGGAAGTTACTTGCCTTTTATTTAGCTGAAAATTTTAGTGGTGCTTCTTCTCTTCCTCCTCTGTGATTAAATTTTCCACCTTTAGAAACACAAATGCTGGGGGAAAACGATTCCCTTCTTATTTAGATCTGTTTCTTTCCCCCCCCGCCTTTTCCCCTGTCATTGAATTCATCGTCCTCTTATTTTTAAAGAAATAAGTCATATTTTCTGATAGCATATAGAAGATAGAAATAATCCTAGACCCCTTTTCACTTCGTTTCTTGTAGAGAAACCCAGCTGCATGCATCTTGCCACTTTTTTTAGTAGCTCTCCCAGAGAACTTCCATGGTAAATTGTAACAAGTCTTTCCAACTGTGCAATTATTGCTCCCCTTGGCTAACTCTCATCTGGTTACTACCTGGAAAGCAATGACTCAACTTACTTGTTCCGTATCACTTAAGTCCATTTATTTACATTTGTTTCTCCATCAAGTTTTCTCCTCCTTTTAGTTTTCTTTGCCCTACTTGTCTTATAGCCTTTTTAATTCTCCTGCTTAGATTTGTATTCTCTTCTTCTTTAGACCTTCCTTTCCTTGGGTAATTCCTCTCATTCTGTCTCCCTCCTTTTCCTTCGCTTCATTTTGGTCCTTCAGCAAGTACTCCCCAAATCCACCTTCATTTTCAGCTCTTCTCTGGTGTCAGTACAATCCCTTTTCTACCTTTGGGTCAAGCCTTTCTCTTTTTCCTTCAGGTTTTCTCCATAAAATTCTCAAGTTCTCCCAAATTTCCCACCTACTTCATTCAATAGACTTTTTTGTAACTCCAAAACTTTCCCAATAACTTTCATAATTATATTCACTTTTTCCTCTTTCATCTCAAGATTTGCTTCATACCTATTTTTCTTTATAGAAACTAAAAGCAAAATTCAAACTTTGATAAAGCCATAGTTTTTTATACTGCCATATTTCCAAAATAATTATTTTCATCTGTTCTCTAATTCATCTGTAAATGATATTTATCCATCTATCCATTCAGTGTTTCATGCATAAGAAATTATTTTCTCCCTCAAGTAGTTTATATTTTCATTGTGCAAAACAAACAAACAAAAACACAAAACAATAAAAGTATTTGGGAAAAGGGATGTTTGTATTAAGGGAACAAATGATAAGTTGTATTTACTTTGCTAATTAACTTTCATTCCTGAAGGAATTCAGCATTCTTCTTATAAACTACGAAAATTTCCGATGTTTCCTTCTTTCGTAAACATAATTGCAAAAGCACATTTTGAATGCCCTTCAATAATCAACATTTTGAAAATGCTTGGTTTATGTGTCTGTGTGTCTGTGTGCATGCGCAAATGTGGGTGTGTGTGTGTTCTCCAATAGCTGAGACTGAAGTTTACCATCATGGATGAAATATAAGTGATGCATTTCTTAGCTAATTATTTGTCAGTATAATAATAAATCACATTGATTCCTATAAGACAAACTAAATTTACTAGATTATGTAATATATTACATAATTAACAACATTAGATTGAATGACTTGTAGGAAAGTGATTTCCTGCTTTCACACAAATGGAAGATCATTTATCATCATTCTTTAAGAATGGGATTGTTGTTTAGGCAAGTGTATAAGGTGTCTTTCTCATTTGTACTGGTGTGGAATATATTTGCCCATACAAATCACGGAGCAGCAGTTTTCATTTATATCCTAGTAAATATATGGCCTAAGTAAATATACAGAGAAATTCATGTTTTATTTCCAGAAATGTATTAATTTATTCAAGTTATATATTATACTCAAGAACCTTTCATAGTCTTCTTTTACTCAGCTAATAAATTTGAAAACCTCTATTGATTTTCTAGGATTTTCACAATCTGGGGTCAACCTACTTTTCCGTTTTATGTCATAGTCCTGCTTTTCCCATTTTCAGTCTTTCAATCAAACTGCATCAGTCTAATTCTTCAAAAATGCCCTAAGGAAGTAGCCAGGATAAGATGGCAGAGTAAAGATATAAAAGACTTCAAGGGAAAATTGAATGGGAATAGAAAGAAACATTTCTCAGTTGTACATGGTATGGTCACAAAAATGACCATATTTAGGATATTAAAATCCTCCCAATAAAATGCAAAAAAGTAAATGCATTACATATCTTAAAACAATAAAATTATAGTCAATAAATGGCCATGGAAATGCTGATAAAATTAATTGGAAACTAATCAAATGCTAATATGGCATGCGATATGATGGTATATTAGAGAATCAACCAAAAATTAATTTAAATAAGTAATAATACAGCCAAGTTGCATGATATAAAATAAGCCCCCACCAATCATCAACATTTCTATATGTTACCAAAAAGACTCAGCAGTAAGAGATAGAAAAAGTATTCTATTTAAAAAGCTGTAGACAAGAAGGACCAAGAACTATATGAATAGAATTAGATAACATTTTTCACACATATAAAATCATATCTGAATAACTGAGAAATATTAATTGCTCAGGGTAGGCTGAATAAATATTTTAAAGTCAATTTTATATTAATTACATATTCAGTTCCATAATAATCCAAAAACTTGTAGAGCTAGAAAAAATAATAACAGAATTTATCTGCAATAACAAAATGTCAAGAATATCAAAGGAATCAATAAAAAAAAGCATGAGGAAAGGTGGCTTAGTATTGCAAGATCTCAAACAGTTGTTTTGCATTATAAAGTGGCAATCATTAAAACAATCTGACAATGGTTAAGAAATAGAGTGTTGAATAAGTGAAAATATAAGATACACACTACAAAGTAGCAAATTATCATAGTAATGATGTGTTTGACAAACTCAAAGATCCAAAGATTTGGGAAAATAAAACATTATTTCACCAAAAATATCTAGGAGAACTAGAAAGATGTTTGGTACAATTTAGGTATAGACCAGCAACTCATATTCTATACCAAAGTAAGTCAAAATGGATACATAATTTAGACATCAAAGATGACACCTTAAGCAAATTAGAGGAATATTCAATATTTTATCTGTCATATTCATGCAGAAATGAAGAGTTGATGACCAAAAAGAGATAGAGAGCAATATAGAATACAAAACAGATTGTTTTCATTGCATCAAATTAAAAAGATTCTGAACAGGAACAATGCATCCAAGATTAGAAGGAAAGCAGAAAATACAGGGAAGAAAATTTACATAATTTCTCTGATAAAGGCCTCATTTATCAAATATATAGAGAACTGAATCAAATTTTTATGAAATTAAATCATAAATTGCTAAATGGTCAACGATAAAAAGGCTGTTTTCTGATGAAGACCTCAAAGCTCTCTACAACCATATAAAAGTGTTCTAAATCATTATATATTGGGGAAATTAAAATTAAAACACCTCTGAAATACCCCCTCATAGCTATCATATTGGCTTAAATGTCAGAAAAAGGAAAATGGTAACTGTTGGAGAAGTTATGGGAAAATTGGTGCACTAATACACAGTCCTTTGATTTGTGAATCGATTTAACCATTCTGTAGAGCAATTTGAAACTATTCCCAAAGGGCTACAAAAGTATTCATACCTTTTGATGAAGCAATGTCAGTACTAGGTATGTATTCCAAAGAGATTATTTTTATTTTTATTTTTTTTTTATTTTTAAGCAATCGGGGTTAAGTAACATGCTCAAGGTTACACGGCCAGTTATTTCTGGGTGTGGTGCTGAGTGTCTGAGCCCAGGATTCGATCTCCAGGTCTTCTCAACACTGGAGCCGGTGCTCTACTTGCTGTGCTACCTGGCCGCCCCACCAAAGAGATTTTTAAAAAAGGAAAAGGACACAAATTGTGAATATGTTAATAGAGGTTCTTTTTTGTAGTGACAAAGAACTGGAAATTGAGCAGATGAGCATCAAATGACAAAAGGCTGAATGAATTGTGGGATATTACTGTGATGGAATACTCCTGTGCTCAAGGAAGTGACAACCAGGATGCTTTCAGAATAATTTAGGAAGCCTGACATGAATTAATGCAAAGTGAAAGCAGAACCAGAAGATGATTGCACATAGTAACAGCTATATTGTGGGATGATCAAGTGTGAACTAGCTACTCTCAGAAATATGATGACTGAAGAAAATTCTGGTCATATGATGAAAAAATGTGATCCACCTGCAGAGAAAGAACTGTTAACATCTCAATGCAGATTGAAGCATGCTTTTTGAAAACTTCATTATTCTTGGGACTTTTATTTTTGGGGAAAGGTTGTTTTGTTAGTCTGTATTTTCTTTTGTGATATGGTTAATATGGAAATATTTTGCATGACTGACAAAAATAATGTATATTCTTTGCCTTTGCAAGGAGACTTGAGGGAAAGAATAAGTAATTAATTTTAAATGAATGTTAAAACGTATATTTGTATATAACTGAGCAAAATAAAAATTAAATTTTAAAAAGACTGTGATGAGTACACAAACTATAAAAAATAAACCCTGAAGTTTTCCATCTTTTATATCTGGAATATCTTTATGTTTTTCTCCCAATTCACCCCACCCTTATCCCAGTTGAGACCCTTCTCCAAAAATCCAATTCCTACACTGCCTATACAATGAAGACTTATTTTTGGGTTCTTAAAGATGTTTTTGGAGATAAAATGGAGTCTCAAAATTACCTCTACATATTAAATGCCAAAGGGTATATCTCTGAGGGACATGGTCACAAATTTCACCCTTACTAGAACACCTATTTCTTGTCATGCTGGACCACAGGGCATCAAGGTCTCATACATTCTTCCTCAGTTCCTGCCTTACAAATTATTGCAATGGACAAGAAAATCAGAGATACAACAAATCTGTACACACATTTTAATCAGACAATAACACTACTAGGTCTGTATCCCAAAGAGATCATAAAAAGGGAAAAGGATCTACATGCACAAAATTATTTATAGAAGTTCTTTTTCTGGTGGCAAATAATTGGCTGAACCATTTGTGGTGTGTGAATATAATGGAATACTATTGTGCTATAAGAAATGATGAGCAGGCAGACTTCAGAAAAACCTGGAAAGACTTATATGAACTAACGCTGAATTAAGTGAGCAGAACCAGAAGAAAATATTACACTGTAATAGAAATATTGGGCAATGATCAACTATGATTAATTTCACTCTTCTCAGCAATATAATGATACAAGGCAATTATATAAGGCTTGTGATGGGAAAGGCTAATTGCATGTATGGAAAGAACAGAAGTAATCTGAATGTACATCTAAGCAACCTATTTTCACTTTTTTGTGTTTTTTTTCTATTGTTCTGTTTCTTTATTCAAAACATGACTAATGTGGAATTATGTTTTACATGATTGCAAGCATATATCCTATATCATGTTGCTTGCTCAAAAATTTTCAAAAATAAATGTTGAAAAATGTCTTTTTGTATAACTGAAAAAATAAAATGCTATTAAGTTAAAGTAAACAAGTATATGTAGCTTGGGCATGGCAACAATTTCACCTCTCATTGGGGTCTCTTTATTCCAGGGTAGGGACTAGTTCTCTCATGCTAAAAGTACCTGTATTGACGAGTAACCCAGGAGGGAGCTACATGTGTATCAGCAAGCACTGTAGCATACCCAGAATAACTGCTAGCACAGGTTCTTTGATCTGCTTTTCCAAAGGAAAGCAATTCAAAAGGAATTAACGATCTTACTTTAATCACACACATACACACACACACACACACACACACATATATATATATATATATATATATATGTGTGTGTGTGTGTATGTATAATCATTCACTTTGTTCAGATGAAAAAGTCAGTACCCTGAACTTCAAGAAATACAAACAGACAAAAAATACAGGGAAAATAAAACAATTCAACATACCAAAACACAGGGCTTCTACCTGCCTGACCATTACATACATACAGTGTATGTAATGGTCAGAAGCACCAACAATTGATTTTCCAAATCTGGGGGGCTCAACAGCTACACAGAGTCTCATCTGCCCAAACCACACAACTCTTCCCATAAGCAAGCTCCAAAGCAAAATTTCACCTCAGGGTACACACACACACACAAACACACACTTCTTCATGATCAAAGGACATCACAATCTTTGTGACCCTGCCTAATTACAAAGTATCAAAAGATATGTGCCTTCCAATTAAGTCCCATTAAGTTTGAGGGAAGATTTTCAAATTCTCTTGGCCTGTTAAAGGCAGAGAAGATCTTCAAATTCCCTTACAGTTACAACATGGCTACAAGCCACTGTCAGCATCCAAAGGATAGCCCTAGGATGTGCAGGGGAAACAGTTCTACTGTTTTCCATTATAAATTGTGAGTTCCCACTGTTGTGTTTCCCATATACACAAAGCATAATTAGCTCTTAAATAGGAACCATTTATAAAATAAGTAAGCAAAATAATATAATGACAAAATAATTTTAATCAGAAGTAAAGAAAAAGAGTAATAATCAAAATATAATAGTCAACTAGTCTGAATGCCTAATGACCAATGGTACTTTTTAATGGGACACTATTCACCATGTCACCTGCTCTTTCCCTATACTTACCTGATGTCCTTCTCGACAAAATTGCTTCTCTGATGCTCACAGGTATTGAAGAAAGCCAGAGAAATCATTGAGAGCTAAGAGATGGAATGTTTTGTGTGTGGAACAGCCAGAGTGGGCAGAGTTACCTGAGAATGCTGACTGAAGGCTTGAAAATACTTTAGCTATTGAGAGTTCATTTGATGAGATTTCTGTAGCTGCTAGGAACTGATAGTAGAAAAGACAATTCTACCATTTTGTGACAAGCAGTCTATGATTGTGACCTATCTGTTTCATCTAGAGTTTAAGTGCTGATTAAGGATAGAAAATAGTAAATGTCCTTTGAGCTGACTTGAAGGAAAGCAGCATCCTCTGTTGTATAAGTACTAAGCTTCATGGGTTTATTGGTCCATGGCCAGTGTGAAGTTCTTTTTGGAATGTAGCAGCATTCTATTCTTTCACTGAAGCATTAGTCCTAAACCTAGATTCTGCAGCTTTACAGGAGTGTTCTGTTGGCTGCTTGCTGAGAGTTAAGATATTTCAGTGATAATCAGTGCTTTTAAGTCCAAGAATCTAAAAGTTTCTCACATAAGCTCAACAGGTACGAATACTTTTTTTTTTCCTGAGCATGCCAAAGAGTGTCTTAAAAGACAGTCTAATTAAGTTCTTTTCAGATATCATATTTCTCTGTTGGCAGATGACCATGGAGCAATAAACCCATGAAGCTTAGTACTTACACAAGAGACGATTCTACTTTCTTTCAAACCAGCTAAGAGGACATCTGCTGGACTTGTCTATCCTTAATCAGCACTCAAATTCTAGAAGACACAGAAGGGTCATAACCATAGTCTGCTTGGCACAAAATGATAGGATACTATCTTCTATCAGTTCCTAGTAGCTACAAAAGTCTCATCAAATGAACTCTCAATAGCTAAAGCATTTTCAAGGCTTTGGTCAACATTCTCTGGTAATTCCACCCTCCCTGACTGTGCCAAAAACAAGACACTGTCTCTTAGCTCTGAACATTTTCTCTGGCTTTCCCCAATACCTGGAGCTATCTCTCTCCTCTGCTCTGACTACTGACTGGTCTCTCTGGTTTCCTTTAAATCCTTACAAAAACCCTACCATCTGGAAACTTCCCCTATTCCTTCTAAGTCCCACTGATTTCTCTTTTTAAAATTATTTCCTATTTTCTATTATTTCCTGAAGGAGAAAGTGAAGCTGGTGACCTTGCACAGCCCTCTGGCCCTCAAATCAAAGTCAACTGCAAGTCATGTCATCATTTCCTTGAAGCCATAGTCCTCTTTGAAAATAAAAGAGAAACACAACCTATTTCCTATTTTTAAAACATAGCTCTCTCTGTCTCTGTCTCTCTCTGTCTCTGTCTTTCTGTCTCTGTCTGTGTCTCCATCTGTCTGTCTATCTGTCTCTCTGTCTGTCTGTGTGTCTCTCTCTCCATACATACAGACACATATGAGTTTCCAGAAGTAAGGCATAAGAAGACCTTAAAGGTAGGAAAGGAAAGGGAAGTAAAATGAGTAGAGTCAATTTTGACTTGAGTTAAAACTGCCACAATGGTGATTTGAAAAAGGTGGCATATGGTCAGAATTTATTGATTTTCTCTCTTTTCCAAACTGCAATCACCACTTCCTATCTGTTTCACCAAGCCAAGAGCACAGGTTCTTTTTTTCCTTAATAATATATTTTTTCAATTTCATGAAAAAACTTTCAATGCTTATTTTCTAAAATTTTAAGTTCAAATTTCCCCTCCACCAAGACAGCAAATACTCTGGTACAGATTATACATGTGAAATAATGTTAAAAAACATTTCCACATTAGTCATGTTGTGAAAGAAGAATCAGGAATAAAGGGGGGGGGGGAAAGCACAAGCAAGAAAACAAATAAAAAAGAAATATAAATAAAATATTATGATCTGATCTGTATTCATACTCTATAGTTCTTTATCTAGATGTAGTTAGCATTTTTCATCAAAATTCTTTTGGAAATGTCTTGGATCATTGCATTGCTATGAAGAGCCAATTAATTCTATAATAGTTAATAATCACACACTTTTGCTGTTGCTGAATAAAATTGTCTCATATTTTTCTCTCTTTGTTCAGCATCAGTTCAGATAAGTCCATTTTTTTCTGAAATCTGCCTGCTCATCCTTTCTCATAGAATACTTGTATTCCATCACATTCATATACAAGACTTGTTTAGCCATTCCTCAAACTGATGGCCATACCATCAATTTCCAATTTTTTGCCACCACAAAAAGAGCTGCTATAAATATTTTTATATGTGAATCATTTTTCTATTTTTATGATCTCTGTGTGATACAGATCTATTAGTGAATTTTATAACCATTTGAATATAATTCCAAATTGCTCTCTAGAAGGATTGGATCAGTTTACAATTCCACCAAGATGTTTCAGTGTCCCAAATTTCAAACATATTCTCCAACATATATAATTTTCCTTTTCTGTCATATTAGGCAATCTGATAGTTGTGTAGTGGAAACTCAGATTATTTTAATTTGCATTTTTCTGATCAATAGCAATTTAGAGATGGTTTTATGTGTTTATAGTTTTAATTTTTTCCTCTGAAAACTGCCTGTTGATATCCTTTAACCATTTATTAATTGAAGAATGACTTGCTTTCTTTTTAATTTGAATCAGTCCATATATTTTAGAAACAAAGCATTTATCAGTAACACTTACTGTAAAAATTGTTCCCCAGTTTCTACATTCCTTCTAATTTTTGATTGTATTGATTTCTTTATGGGAAACTTTTTTTTCCAATTTAATGCAATCAAAATTATTCATTTTGAATTTCATAATGTTCTTTATCTTTTGTTTGGTTATACGTGCTTCCCTTCTCCATAGAATTTACAGGTACCCTAGTTCCTGATATCCTAATTTGCTAATGTTTCATCCCTTATGTGTAAATCATATACCCATTTCAACCTTATCTTTGTAAGTGGTGTGGGATTTTGATCTACATCTAGTTTCTGCTGTAGTATTTCCCAATTTTCTCAGTAGTTTTTTGTCAAAAAGTTCTTATCTCAAAATTGGACTCTAGTATTATCAAATAGCAGATTACTATAGTCATTTACTACTGTGTCTTATTTACTTAACCTATTTCACTGATACATCACTCTATTTGCAATATTATTTATAAGATTATTGCCTCTTTATGATAATATTTTATCTGATACATATCTGATACAACTAGGTCACTTTCCTTTGCATTTTTAAAAATATTAGTTCCCTTGATTTTCTTGACCTTTTATTACTCCAGAAGAATTTTGTTATGATTTTTCCTAGCTTTATACTTCTTTTTTAGTAATTTGATTAATATGACACTGAATAAGCAAATTAATTTAGGTAGAAGTATAATTTTTATTATATTATCTTGCCCTCCCCATGAGAAATTATTATTTTTTCCCAATATTTGAATCTGACTTTTCTTTGTGAATTTATTTTTCATTTTCATGCAATAAAAATGCATTAGAATCTTTTATCAGTTGTTCTTCGTGGCCCTAATTCTAAATCAGGGGGAGTTTCTAAAGGCTTTGAAGAGAAACGGAATCTCTTATAGGTTCTACCAAATTGAAATGACTTGATTTTTAGTCCATAGTGGCCAAGGTGTTATTCAGCATTTACTGTGGAAGTACCATCAAATTCGGCAGGAAGAGCCCATTCACCTGGAGGTTTTTTTTTTCAAACACCCCCAAAACAACTAATAAATATTCATTAAGTAGTTACAGTATGCAGAGCACTCTGACTCAGATTTGTGAAGCGTGAATATGGAAAGGACACTCTCCTCATATTTAATCTTGTAGAAGAATAACCAGCAAGCACAGAACACTAAATATATAACAAATGAGTGAGAGAAATGCAAAACAAAATTATATTCAAAACATGAAGGAGAAGGTGGCAACCATCCCAGGGGATACATTTTTGGTCAAAGTTATTCATGAATATATAGCTAGAAATTAAATTTCCCAGCTGCAAGATGCAGCAACAAGCCCCGATAACAAATGAAAAGGTCAGGAGTTAATTTTTTTGAGCTTTTGACTACATTAAGAAATGTTTTGTTTTTTTTTGACACAAAGCTTGCAGATGTATCACTTATTTTTTTTCTTTTTAAGTATTTGATAAATTCAGCAATTGGATTTCTTTTTCCAAGCTGCCATACTCATCTTTACTTTAAAAAAAGAATTAATTGTTTTATGTTTAGTTGGTAACATCAAGTTCTCAAGAGTTACAGATGACATCTTCCCATGTTGGGAAAACCATTGAAATCTTATTCAATATGAAGTTGCCATTGTCTTCTTTCCTGTTTACATTTTTATGCTTCCCTTAAGGTTTGTATTTGAAAGTCAAGCATTTCTGTTCAACTCTGGGCTTTTCAAATAAATTTATTTATTTATTTAGTTTTCAAAATCATTTTCATAACATTTTGATTTACAGATTTTCTCCCCATCTCTCCCTTAACACCCATCCCAAGATAGGAAGCATACTGAATAACCCTTCCCCCAATAGGTTCTCTCTTATGTTCCCCCATTCCTCCCTTTATTTTCCTGTAGGGGAAGATGGATTTCTATACCCCGTTGCCAGTATATTTTATTTCCCAGTTGCACGTAAAAAACAATTTTTAATATTTGTCTTTAAAATTTTGATTTCCTTTTGTTTTTTTTTACATGAAACTATGAAATAAGATACACAGGCACTGGGATATAGGAATACATCTTGCCCTACTAGAAAGTTAGAGGGGTGCTAGTGGAGGATATGAGAGAACAGATTAGGGGGAGGGATATTCAGTAGGCTTGCTATTTTGGGGTAGGTGTAGGGCAAAAAAGGGGAGAAAAAAATGTAATTCAAAATCTTGTGGAAATGAACGTTGAAAATAAATAAATAAAATTTAAAAATAAAAATAAAAACTTTGATTTCCAGTTTTTTTTTTCCCCTTCTTCTCACCTCACCTATCCCCACTGGAAGACAAGCAATTCAACATAGGTTATACATGTGTAGTTATGAAAAACATTTCCATAGTAGTTATATGGTGAAACACTATATTTCCCTCCATCCTATCCTGCCCCCTATTTATTCTCTTTTCTCCTTTGAACCTGTCACTTTTCTTTTATTTAAAGATTTTTTTAAATTTTGTTTTGTTTTTGGAGGGCAATTGGGGTTAAGTGACTTGCCCAAAGTCGCACAACTAATTTTTTGTTAAGTGTGTGAGGCTTTATTTGAACTCAGGTCCTCCTGACTCCAGGCCCAGTCCTCTATTCACTGAACCACCTAACCACCCTACTCCTCCCCCCATCACTTTACAAAAGTGTTTGCTTCTAACTACCATCTCTGCAATCTGCCCTCCCTTCTATCTTCTCCCCCCTTCTCCCCTAATTTCGTGTAGGGTAAGATATGAAATTGAGTGTGTATGTTATTCCCTCCTTAAGCCAAATCCAAAAAGAGTAAGTTTTACTCATTCTCTTTCACCTTTCTCCTCTTCACCTATACTGTAACAGTTTTCTCTTGCCTCTTTTATGTGAGATAATTTAACCTATTCTATCTCTCCCTTTCTCCTCCAAATATATTCCTCTCTCGCATCTTAATTTTTTTTAGATATCATCACTTCATGTTCAACTTATCCTGTGCCCTCTGTCAATGTATACATGTACACACATACACACACACACACACACACACACCCTCCTCTACATGCATATATATTCCCTTCAACCATCGTCATACTGAAAAAAGTCTCATGAATTACATTTATTGTTTTTCCATATAGGAATGTAAACAGTTCAACTTTAATGAGTTCCTTATGATTTCTTTTTTTGTGTTTACCTTCTCATGTATCTCTTGCTTCTTGTAATTGAAAGTCAAATTATCTGTTCAGCTTTGGTCTTTTCATCAAGTATGCTTGAAAGTCCTCTATTTCATTGAATGTCCAAATTTTCCCCTGAAGCATTATACTCAGTATTGCTGGGTAAGTGATTCCTGGTTTTAATCCTAGCTCCTATGACCTCCAGAATATCTTATTCAAAGCATTTTGATCTCTTAATGTAGAAGCTGCTAGATCTTGTATTATCTTGATTGTGTTTCCAAATGCTCAATTTTTTTTTTCTTAGTGATTCTTATAAAATTTTATCCTTGACCTGAGAACTCTTTGATTTGGCTATAATATCCTTAGAAGTTTTCTTTTGGGGATCCTCTTTTTAAAAGCAATTAGGGTTAAATAACTTGCTCAAGGTTACATGACCAGTAATTTCTGGGTGTGGTACTAAGTATCTGACCTTGGATTTGATACCCAGGTCATCCCGACACTGGAGCCAATGCTCTTACTTGCTGATCCACCTGCCTGCCCCTAAGCAATTGGGGTTATGTAACTTGCTCAAGGTTACATGGCCAGGTGTTTTCTGGGTGGGTGCTAAGTGTCTGAGCTTGGATTCGATCCCCAGGTCATCCCGACACTGGAGCCAGTGCCCTTACTTGCTGTGCTACCTGGCCGCCTCTGGGGATACTTTTCAAGAGGTGATTGATGAACTCCTTTAATTTTTATTTTTTTCTGTTTCTAAAATATCAGGGCAATTTTCCTTGAGAATTTCTTGAAAGATGGTCTAGGTTCTTTTTTTGATCATGGTTTTCAGGTAGTTCAATAATTTTAAATATATCTCTCCTGTAACTCTTTTCCCAATGAGATATTTCACATTTCCTTCTATTTTTTTCATTCATTTGAATCTATTTTATAGTATCTTGATTTTTCATAAAGTAATTAATTTTACTTGCTCCAATGTAATTATGAAGGAATTATTCTCTTCAGTGAGTTTTTGAAATTCCTTTGCCATCTGACTAATTCTTCTTTTTCAGTCAATTCTTCTCCTCATTGTTTTAGATCTCCTTTGCCATTTGAGTTAGTATTTTTAAGATGTCATTTTTCTTCAGGCAGGCTGGTGACTCTTTATTCATGATTTACTTCCATCATTCCCATTTCTTTTCCCAGTTTTTTTTCTCTACTTCTCTTACTTGATTTTGAAAATTCTTCTTGAGCTCCTCCATGACTTGTGACCAATTCATATTTTTTCTTGAAGGCTTTTGATTCAGGAGTTTGACTTTGTTGTCTTCTTCTGGTTCTATGTTTTCATCCTCTTTGTCCCCAAAAAAGCGTTTTTTAATATGATTTCCCTTCCTCTGCATGGCCTTCTTGCCAGCCAATTACTTGACTTTTCAGCCCTTTGTGATGGTAGGACTCTGCTTCCAGAGTGGAGAATGCTGTCCCAGATTTCTGGGATTTTATTCAGCTGGTGTCAGAGTTTTTCCCAGGCACCTGACTCACAAGTGTAAGGAGGACTTTCTCTCCACAGCCTCAACAAGCTCTGCCAAACCAGCACTCCTCACCCCACGAGCACCACCCAACATTGTGACCCAGATCCAAGCAGGACAAAGCAAGAGAATTCTGCCTCAGTGACAGCAGAGAGATTTCTGCAAATGCCCTGCAGACAGTCACTTGGTACTCCTACAATTTGTAGACCTGGAGTTGGAAGCAGTACCAGTGGCAGCAGTTGCAGCCACCATCACCTCTGTTACCTTGCGGGAAGGGGCTGGACCATACTTTTCTCTCACCCAGTAGCAACAGGGTTCCCCACAGACTTTTTACTTTCTCTTGGGTGTTTATGGGTTGAGAGTCCTGGAAACTGCCACAGACTTCTCCTGAAGTCTGCTCCATCCAGTCTGTGCTGCTGGTCTGGGCTTGCGCAACTCATACAGGACTGCACCCATCACAAGTCTGGTAAGAAAAACCCTTCCTGTTGGCCTGCCAGGCTGAATTCAGTGGAATTCAGTGAGTAATTTGTTTCTCTGTCACTTTGTGGTTTCTGTAACTCTAGAATTTGTTCATAGTTATATTTTACCAGTATAAGTGGTTGGAGTGGGAGCTAAGCAAGTTCCTGCTTTTGCTCCTCCATATTACTTCCCTCCTCCCCCAGCTTTGGGCTTTAATCAGGAATATTTGAATGTCCCCTATCTCATTGAATGTTCAGCTTTTCCACAGAAAGATTATGCTCAGTTTTCCTGGGTAGTCTACTCTTTGTTATAATTCAAGATCATTTGTCTTCTGGCATGCCATATCTTTTGTGGTCCCATCCTTTAAAGTAAAAGCTACAAATTCCTGTGTAATCCTGACTGTGGCTCTTTGATATTGGATTTTTTTATTCTTTCTGGCTGCTTGCAGTATTTTCTCCTTGACCTAATAATTTTGGAATTTGGCTAGAATATTCCTCAGACTTTTCATTTAGGGATCCCCTTTCCCCCCTTTTTATTACTGAAACTTAAATACACAAAAAGAAAAGGTATTATAAAACTAAATGTTGAAACTTAAAGACAGGAGTTGTACAGGAAGGGGGGAGCAGGAGCAAAGCTGGAAAAAGGCAGCACTGGAGCAGAGTAACTTGTATGGCAGAAGAGAAACAGGACTTCTGCAGGGCTCTCAATTCCACATCCTCCAATTCATATAAAAGGTGACTCTGAACAAAGTTTGGAGCTACAGAACCCACAAAATGACACAGAGAAACTAACCTCTCACTGAGGACAGCCAGGCAGGCTGGCAGGATCCTGCTAGTTCAGTGTGTTGGGAGCCTAGCCCAGCCCGACTTGAGCCTGAGGTTTTAGCCTCAGGGCTGCCACAACTAGCCAACAGCTGGAGGGATTTAAGATCACCAGCAGCTGTGACATTTTCAAGAAATATCCACACTCATATGCTAAAGACAAAGTGAGAGGTCAATGCAGTGTGGACTTTAGGAACCAGAAGTTGAGGAGTGTGGTGTAGCCTTTAACCCCTATAGGGAGAAGTGGCTGAGGTGCCGCAGCAATGCAGCCTCCACCACATGGGTGCTTCAGAGTTCCTGGCCTGCAGATTGTATGGGACCATAAAACCAGTCTGAGGGGTAATTGCTCTTGTTTTAACCTGATGGATCTGGATTGCGGTCTAGGGCGGAGGTCATGAGTGTGTGATCAGTGTGTTAGAGCATGTGGAGGCTTCAGAGAGGACACCCAACTAATAGCTCCAGTGGCTGTTAAAACCCCAGCAATTGGAATAAAGCTTCCCTCTCTGGTAGCAGAATTCTACTGTGGCAAATATCAAAAGTCAAGAAATTTAGTGGTAACATGGGCAAGCAAAAGAAGCAAAGCAAGCAGAGCAATTTGACATTAGAATCCTATTTTGGGGACAAAAAGGATCAAAGCATGGAACAGGAGGAAGACAGCAAAGTCAGAACTCCTGCACTAGAAGCTTCCAAGAAAAGAATAGGCTGCTTACAGACCATAGAGAAGCTTAAGAAGGATTTTGCAAACCAAATAAGAGAAGTGGAGGAAAAATTGGGAAGAGAAATGAGAATGATGCAAGAAAATTATGAAATGAGAGTCAACAACCTGACTGAAGAAAATGCAAAAGAGGCTCAAAAAGGCAATGAGGAGAAGAATGTCTTAAAAATTCGAATTTGTCAGATGGAAAAAGAATCTCAAAAGCTCACTGAAGAGAATGATTCCTTCAGAATTAGATTGGGACAAATGGAAGCTAGTGACATGAGAAATCAAGGTACTATGAAACAGCTCTGAAACAATAAAAAAAATAGAAGAAAATGTGAAATATCTCATTGAAAAAACCACTGATCTGGAAAAGAGATTCAGAAGTGATAATTTAAAAATTATTGGCCTACCTGAAAGGCATGATCAAAAATAGAACCTAAAAACCATCCTTCAAGAAATTCTTAAGAAAAAATGGCCTGATGTTTTAGAACCAGAGGGCAAAATAGTTACTGAAAGAATCCACTGATCACTTCCTGAAAAATATCCCAAAAAGCAAACTCCTAGAAATATTATAGCCAGGTTCCTGAGTTCACAGATCAAGGATAAAATTTCACACACAGCCAGGAAGAAACAAGGAATATTGTGGAAACACAATCGGGATAACACAGGATCTGGCAGCTTCAACACTGAGGGATCTAAGTGCTTGGAATATGATATTCCAGAGGTCAAAGGAGCTGGGATTAAAACCAAGAATCACCTACCCAGCAAAACTGAATATCATGTTTCAGGGGAAAATATTGTCATTCAATGGAATAGAGGACTTTCAAGCATTCTTGTTGAAAAAAAAAACAGAGTTGAATAGAAAATTTGACATTCAGATACAAGAAGCAAGAGAAGCAGGATAATGTAAACAGGGAAAAGAAATCACAAGGAACTTATCAAAGTTGAACTACTTACATTCCTACATGGAAAAACAATAATTGTATCTTATGAAACTTTCCTCAGTATGAAAAAAAGTTGAAGGGAATAGAAATGTATACACACATATGTGTGTATATATATATATATATGTGTGTGTGTGTGTATGTATATGTGTGTATATATACATATATATTTGTTTATAA
>NW_027186304.1:1717815-1753679 GCF_028583685.1 Petaurus breviceps papuanus | reverse complement strand
CATATAAATACATATGTGAGTGTGTGTGTGTGTGTGTGTGTGTGTGTATATATATATATATATATATATGTACAGGTATACATAGACAGAGGTACAGGACCAGTTGAATAGGAAGGGATGATACTTAAAAGGTGAAATTAAGATGTAAGAGAGGAATATAATAAGAGGAGATGGGGAGAGATAGAATGGAGTAAATTATCTCATATAGAAGAGGCAAAGGAAAACTGTTACAATGGAGGGGAAGAAGGAAGGCAAAAGGGAATGAGTCAATCTTATTCTTATTGAATTTGGCTTAGGGAGGAAATTGCATACCCACTAAATAGGGTATCTCATCCTACTGGAGAATAGGTTGGAAGATCATGATAGGGGGGATGATGAAAATGAGGGAAATCTGGGAGGGGAGGGAAGTTATAAACACCCACGTTTGAAAAGGGACAGAATCAAAGTAGAGAATAGAACAAGTGGGATGGGATGGAGGGAAATATAGTCAAGTCTTTCACAATATATCCACTATGGAAATGTTTTGCATAGCTATACATGTACAACCTATATTTGAATTGCTTATCTTCCCAGTAAGGGTGGGTGAAGAGGGATGTAGGGAACGAATCTGGAATTTGAAGGTTTAAAATCAAATTTTAAAAATGTATATTATTATTATTATTATTTTACTTATACCTGGGAATTAAGACATACACTCACTGGGGGATAGAGATCCACCATGACCTACTAGACAACAGAGGGGGTATGGGGGAAGATATAGAAGAGAGCAGATTAGGGATATTCAGTGGGATCACTGTTTAGAGGTAATGTGTAGGGGAAAAATGGGGAGAAAATTTGTAACTCAAAATCTTGTGGAAATGAATGATGTAAACTAAAAAATTAAAATATATATATATACTACAAAAAATAAAAATTTAAAGAAAAAAGAAACTTAAAAACAAAATAAGGAAAGAAAAACTATATCATGTGCACAGCAGGACATTAAAGAGTATTCAAAATATACGGCAACAAATTTCCATTTCAATAAAATCTATAATAAATACTATATGCTGTGACAAAAATTGTACATTTTTCTTTGCTTCCTTGTAAGTTTGCTTTTATTCTCCGCTGGGTACTTTTTACTTTGCTCTTTTTACTCTCTTCTCCCCACTCCCACCCAGAAAGCTAGAATTAAATCCAGATAGATAGATATAGATATATACATACACATTTAGTTATATACACAGACAAATATATGTACACATATATACATGCATAAACATATACTTTCCCTATCAAATTCTACTCCTGATCATTTTTTATACTTGTACAAATGTTTTATTTTCTATCCCTCCTAATTCCTCTACTTCTGCCTGCTACATTACCCTGCTATTGCTTACCATACCCCTCCCCCCTGCCCAGGATCTTCCCCTTATTCTCCCATTGCCATTAACCTAAATACCCTTCTATACCCCCACTTTTGTCTTTTTCCCTTTCCCTCTTTCTATAGATCCCTCCCTTACCTTCTCCCTCTCCCTATCCTCTTAGTGTCTTATTTCTTTCTGAATTTAGAAGACTTTTATACTCATGTAAATATATATGCATTATTGCCTCTTGAACCCATTCTTGATGGAAGTTGTTTTCTGAAACTGCCAGTCCTCCCCTCCCCCAGCCTCATTCCTCTTTGTCCATTCTTCCTGTCACATTTCATATGCATAAGATACTTACTCTTTTGAGCTGTTCTTAATGATTTTACTTCTCATGGCCATTTCATACTTAAGTCTATTCCAATCTTTCTTGTGAACTACTCAATTCCTAATAACAATCTTAAGACATATATTTCATGTTTTATATACTTAAAAGGTAGTGTCCTTATTGACTTCCTTGTAATTAATCTTTGATATGTAACAATTTTTGATAATTTCTCTTGGTTCTTGAATGTCAAATCTATTCGGTTCAGTTTTTTTAAACAAAATCCTGAAAGTCTGACAGTCCATTAAATGTTCTTTTTTCCCTCTATTCAGGATTATGCTTTACTTTGACAGATATGATAATTTAGTCCAGAACCCCACTTCTTTTGCAATATGATACAGAGAATTCCAAGACCTGTGGTTTTTTACTATACCTGCTTCTAAGTCTTGTGTGATCCTAATTGTGGCAACACCATATTTTTTTCTGGTTGCTTGTATTATTTTATCCTTGGGCTGAATGTTTCAGAATTTGATTATAATATTCCTACAGGCTTTCCTAATACGATATCCTCCAGGTAGTGATTGGTGGATTTTTCTATTCCTATTTTCCTCTAATGCGTCAGGACAATTGTCTTTATTTCTTGTATTATTGTATCAAGAGTATTCTTTTATTGTAGCTTTCAGGTAGTCTTATCATTATGTTTTATCTTCTTAATCTGTTTTCCAGAACTGTTATTTTTTCTTAGAAGATGTTTTACATTCTTTTCTATTTTTTTCAATCTTATATTTTGTCTTATTACATTTTGATCTCTTAGAGCTTCGCTGGTTTCTCCTTGCTCTGTTGCAATTTTCAAGAAGCCATTTTTTCTTAATATTTTTTTTCATCTCCTTTTCTAATTAGTTTGAATTCCAATTAATTTTTAGCAGTCTATTTTCACTCTGAGGCACTATTTAATTTTTCTTCTGGGATGGGGGGATGTTGTATGTTTGTAATTTTCTGACCTCAGTTATCTTCCCAGAATCATTTCCTAGGGGTCTCTTTCGGGAGGTGCATGGTGTATTCTTTCAATGAATATTCTACCCTCTGGTTATAGGATATCAGGGCAGTGTTCCTTGATAATTTATTGAAAGATCCTATCCAGTATCTTTTCTTCATCATGGCCTTCAGGTGATACAATAATTCTTAAATTACCTCTCTTAGATCTATTTTCCAAGTCTTTTGTTTGTTTGTTTGTTTTCCCAGTGAGGTGTTTTACATTTTCTTCTAATTTTTTTTCATTCTTTTTATTTTGCTTAATTGATTATTGATGTCTCATAGAGTCATTAGTTTCTACTTTTCAAGGTCAAAGTCTTAAGGAATTATTTTCTTCAGCTAGCTTTTGTGCCTCCTTGTCCATTTGACCAGTTCTATTTTAAGGCAATGTTTTCTTCAGTTAATTTTTGTGCTTACTTTTCCAAGCTGTTGACTTTTTTCCAATAATTCTCCTGCATCACTCTCATTCAATTTCCTGATTTTTCTTCTACTTTTCTTACTTGATTTTTATGATCCATTTTGATATCTTACAGAAGCCTTTTTGGGCATGATACCAATTCATGCTCCCATTTAAAGCTTCTCATGTAGACAGTGTGACACTGTTGTCCTCTTCTGAGTTTGTGTTTGTATTGTCCCTCTCACCATACTAGCTTTCTATGTCTCTCTCACCATACTAGCTCATTTCTGTCTCTTACTTATTTTCAACCTATTTTCTGACTTTTCAAGGTGAGCTCTGATCCTGGATCACTATCCAAAGCTTCTCATGCAGGAGGCTGGGGGTCTGATCACTGGATTTTCATGCCTGTGCCCCAGGTGCTTGTAGCTTGCCCACTGCACTGGGAGTGGCCAAGTTTCTTTGTTCCTATTTGTGCCAGGGTTTCTGGGTTCACAATTGGCCTTCTGTGCTGGGACTGGAAGCCTCATTGCTAGCCTGCTGAACCAGGACTCAGTGGCCTTGCCCGTAGATCTGTGCTGCAGCTAACAGCCTCCTGCTGGCTTGTGCATACATCATCTCTGCTGGCTCCCCCTTTTACCTAAATGAGTCAGACATTTCCTAAAGGCTTTCTAAATTATCTTAAGCTGGAAAATTGTCTCTCTCCATCTTTTGTATGTTTTGTTGCTCCAGAATCCTTTTAGAAGCTTATTTAACATTGTTTCCAAGGCAAACTGGGGAATGCTCAGGCAACTTTCTGACTTCTCTACACCATCTTGGTTTTGTCCTTTGAACTCTTGGTCTCAAGAGCATAGGTTTTTATCCATGCAGCTAAATCTGCTTAGATTTTCCCTTGGAAAATAAATTCTCATTGAAACTTAATTAAGAGGCAAAAGTAAAGTAGAAACATCGTGTATTCATTCAGATGATTCTAGATCAATTTCATTTGTTATTTTAAGTAGCTTTAGAGAAAAATGTTAAGTGAATGGAGTAGAACAGAGTATTCTATCTAATGCAGCAAACAAACATAAAACCGTTTAAAGAGGTAGAAGAAGAAAACAGGAAGGGAAAATAGGTGAATACAAAAGGTCCACATAACAAAATTTAATAGGAAAGTGAGCGGGAAAAGGTCAGATCATAGGCATGACCTTCGAAAATTAAATGGAATGTTTTTAGCCACTAGGTATGCATTTCGTTGAAAAATTATTTCTTTAAATAAGGCATGTGCAGGATTTTTTGTTTTGGTTTGTTTCTTTTTCTCTTTAGACGACTTGTTTGACTTAAGCAAATTCTTCCTTTAGCCTACCAAAAGTAACTTCAATAAGGGCTAATCAACATCAATTTTAGTTCATTTATGAACCTCTCTAGTTTTACTTTAATTCTACCATAGTGCAACTTGCCTTCATATTTCTCTGCTTTTCCAGGAAGCCTACTTCTCTCCAGATTATATTTGGTTTTTATTTTCAACTCCTACATTAGACTGAATACTCTTTCCTTTATAGGCCCAAATATCCATTTATAGAACACAAAATCTTTATTCTGATAGCAAAATTGACATCCTTCATTTGTTATCAGAGATATCATCCTAAGCAATGAACATCTATTCAGCATACAATAAGTGTTGGAACGTCACTGAGAAAAATTATAGGGTAGTGAAACAAAGTAAAACATTTTATGCTATCATGACACCATATTTATGGGTACAGGGAGTTGTTAATTATGGCATATGTAGATCATTTTTTTCCCTATTGTGAATACAGATTATTAAAATCTGGTACCCAAGTTCTGGGGGGGAAAGGAACTTCAATATTTTCCTTCCTCCTTGGAACAGAGGGAAGTAGCTAAGAGAAGCATCTGGAAAGGAGGCTCAAAAACCAATGATAAGAAGAATGACTTAAAACCAGAATTACCAAATTGGAAAAAGTGGCACAAAAATTTACTGAAGAAAAAAAACTCCTTGAAAAGTAGAATTGGCCAAATACAATAGGAGGTTTTAAAAAAGCTAATTGAAGAAAATAATTACTTAAAACTTAGAAGTGGGCAAGCAGAAGATAATGCCTCTATGAGACAGCAAGAATCATTCAAGCAAAATCAAAAGAATGAAAAATAGAAGAAAAGGTCAACGAACTCATTGAAAAACAATTGACCTGCAAAATAGATCAGGGAGAGATAATTTAAAAATTACTGGACTGCCTGAAGCCCTTAATAAATAAAAGAGCCTGGACAGATCTTTCAAGAAATTATCAAGGAAAACTACTCTGATATTCAATAACCCACAGATAAAATAGAAAGAATCTATCAATCAATTCCTGAAAGAGATCACAGAATAAAACTGCCAAGGGATATTGTAGACTAATTCTAGAATTCACAGGTCAAGGTGACAGGCAGAAAGAAGTTGAGCATCATGGAGCACAAGATAACACAAGATTTAGCAGTTTCTACCATAAAAACTCAGAGGGCTTGTAATATGATATTCCAGAGGAAAATGGAACTAAGATTACAACCAAGAATCACCTAACCAGCTAAACTGAGTATAATCATTCAAGCAAAAAAAAAAAAATAGGCTATTCAATGAGACAGAGGACTTTCAAGCATTTTTGAAAACAGCCTAGGGGCTAAGTGAAAGTGAGTGAGTGAATCTCAAACTCATTTGAATTGGCTCAAAGAGGGAATAACATACACACTAAATTGTGTATAGAAATCTATCTTACCCTACAGGAAAGCAGAAAGGGAAGGGAATAAGAGAAGGGAGGGTCTGATAGAAAAGAGGGCAGATTGTGGGAGGGGGTAGTCAGAAGTAAAACAAGTTTCAGAAGGGACAAGGTGAAATGAGAGAGAATAGAATTAGTGGGGAGATAAGGTGGAGGAAAATAGAGTTTACAATAGTAACAGTGAAAAAGAATTGAAGTATGTTTCTCTGATAAAGGCCTCATTTCTCAAACATATAGAAAACTGAGTTAAATTTATAAACATAAGTGACAATCCCCAATTGATAAATGATTACATGATATGATCAGTTTTCAGAAGAAGTAATCAAAGCTATCTATAGCCATATAAAAAAATTTCTCTAACCCACTATTGATTGGAGAAATTAGTATCAAAATTATTCTGAGGAACTCCCATGTACCTATTATATTGGATAATAGGACAGAAAAAGAAAAATGACAAATGATGGAGGGGATGTAGGGAAAACGAAGCATTAATATACTGTTGGTATTATTAACTAATTCAACCATTCCACCTATGAATTTTGCACTATTCCCAAACTATCAAAACCATTTATGCTCTTTGACCTAGCAATACCACTACTAGGTCTATATTGCAAAAGAGATTTTAAAAAGAAAAAAATATATGCCAAAAATATATGTCAGCTCTTTTCTGATGGTAAAGAATTGGAAATTGAGGGATGCTTATTGACTGGGCAATGACTGAACAAGTTGCGCTACTTAATTGTGATGAAATACTACTGTGCATTGAAAATTGATGAACAAGATACATTTGGAAAAGAATGGAGTGACTTTCATGAACTGATGCAAAATGAAATATACTGTGTATAAAGTAACAGCAATATTGTTAGATAATCAGCTGTGAATGATTTAGCTATTCTCAGGAAAACAATGATCCAAGACAACTCTGAAGGAATTATGGTGAAAAATGCTATCCATCCCCAGAGAAATCACTGGTAATCTAAATACAGATTAAAACTTAATCATTTTTGCTGTCTTTATTTTTATTTTTTCTTGAGGTTATTTTTGGTCTATATGTTCTTTTATAACAAAAATATTAAGGTAATATTTTCATCACTGCAATGTATAACCTCTATGAAATTGTTCAATAAGAAGGATGGAGAGGTAGGAAGGGAGAAAATTTGGAATTCAAAGCTTTGAAAATGAATGTTAAAAATTGTCTTTTCATGTAATTGGGGCAAATTAATATTATGTAAAATAAGAAAAATGAATAAAAATAAAAAGCATCACAACTAAGGAATGGTTGTAAATAAGGAATATTGTTTTAAATACAGTGGGAAATTGTCTGACAATCACAACATAAGCAAATATAATCAGGATAAGAGATTATAACAAACTTGATGTTGTGGCTCCAGCCTTTTACTGTTAATATGGCCTAGAAATGAGGACATTCACAAAATACACTATCTCCACATTGTACACAGTAACAGCCACAGTATGTGATGACTAATCTGAGACACTTAGCCCTTCTCAGCAATGCAAGGACCTAAAACAATTCCAAACAACTCATGATGGAAAATGCCATCCACATCTACAGAAAGATCTATGGAGTCCAAATTCAGAGCAAAGCAGATTATTTTCTTTTTTGCTTATTTTCTTATTTTTTTCTTTCTTATGGTTCCTCCCATTTTTTTTCCAATTTTTCTGTAATATGACTAATGTGAAAAATATTTATTAAAGGAATGTATATGTAGAGCATACCATCTTGGGGAAAGGGTATGGAAGGGAGGGAAGAAAATTGAAAACATGGAAATGAATGTTGAAAACTAAAAATGAATAAATTAGCTTTAAAAAATATAGTATCTTCTTCTCCCTTAGTATTTGAGAGGGAGTTGTCACCAACCTCTGTCATCAGAGGAGCCTTCAGTAGGAAAACACTATTCAGATGTTATCATATCCCTATCCTATATCTTGCAAAATTTCGTGTCTTCCTTATAATTTCTGTGGTTCAGGGTTGCTATTTGCCTAGGTGAAAATGTTCTTCTGTTCCTAACTCTATCATCCTCACCCATGTCATTGTAATGGCAAGCAAAGAAGTACTTAGCACCTTGTTTCAATTACTTAAATATTTATCAACTCGCTTGGGCCACTTGTGATTTGAAGGTGGGAGGAATTTGCTGAAGCAACAGGAAGTAGTGGAATGGGAGGGAGAACCACCACATATAAGGAGGAGCAAAGCTGGGACAGAGGAGAACTGAGAAGGGGAACAGTTGTGGGGACCAGGCACTCTCTTTGTCTGTTCTGTTCTGTTTATAGTACTTTGTACAGAAGCCTTGGGACCTTACTGAAAGTCATGAAAAAGGATTTTCTTTTTTGTCTATATACAGAGTCCCAGAGGAGGGTTTCAGAGGTCCTGGGACTAGACTGATGATTTGTGTTAAGTTCCCAGACTTTGATTGTGGGTTGATGTTAAGTTCTCAGTTAAGTTCTCTTGTTTGTGGGTCTGTGTTGACTTCACAAGCAGATAGTGAATTGATGATTGTGCCTAAAATGTGTATGTGTGTATGAATATTGTTTTGACTCTGTTAAACTTTGTCTTCCCAGAAACAGAAACTGCAAAGGACTTGAGGAGGATTGGACACTGTGAGCTTCATTTGGGAACTGGATGAGGAACTAGACAAGGAGCTGAGAGCTTCCTGCCTGTGAATCCAGGGAGCTGGACCTATGGAGGAAGAGCCATTGAATTCAGGAGCTAGCATTGAGACAAGATGAAAAGATTTCTCCTTGGGTACTTATTGATGATTGACAAGGTGATGATTTATTGTGATCTAGGGGTGAGAAAACTTTGTGCTTCATACCTTGTACCCCTTAAGGATGATTGACTTGAGGATGATTGGAAACTAATCTCCAATCAAGAAGAAAGAA
Source organism: Petaurus breviceps papuanus (assembly GCF_028583685.1). Classification (NCBI taxonomy): domain Eukaryota; kingdom Metazoa; phylum Chordata; class Mammalia; order Diprotodontia; family Petauridae; genus Petaurus; species Petaurus breviceps. The sequence continues at coordinate 1,744,931 of NW_027186304.1, read as the reverse complement.
GATTCTTTGACAGAGAGATTAAGACAATGTGACCTAGGGTTAAGAAAATTCAACCATTGTATTTTATGTCACTCAAGGAGGATTGTTCCTTAAGAATGACTGAGTTAAGGATTTACTGAATTATATTTTTTTGTTTAAAACTATGTGGCCACTTGAAGTGAAAACTATGTGGCCACTTTAGTGATAAGTTGTTATGTTATATCATTGTCAATGCTGTACTTCAACTTCTGTGAATGTCTTGATTTAGTTTACTGTAGAATAGAGAGTTTACTATACTATGTGATTAAACCTTTGATCTATTCACAGCAGCAATCCTCTGAAAGCTGCTTATGCTTGGCTTTGCAGTCATCTCTTCCTTTTTTTGAGTTACCTTCCAATTCTCTACTCATCTTACACTATATATTCTGTAAATCCTCATTTTATCATTAATAAGACAATTTATCTTCTAAATTGTTTTCATGTGTTCATTCCATTTTTTCACCACTAAAAACTTTTTTCACCACGAAAAGATATTCTATCACTATCCAGCCACTATAGGACTACAGATAGTTTCTCTTATTGTTCATTTATGCCTCCTGATGAAGTACTTTAGAAGAACTCCTATATCTTGTCTCTCTCTTACATTTCAAAACTTTTTCAATGCCACCATCTCTTAGCATTTTTTGTTCCATGGAGGTTCACTCTACATCCAAATAAAGCATACTGTATAGATTCTGATTGTATGATTCACAGATAAATCTTTTTTTGTCTCTCTTTTTCTCTAGGACTATGGTCCCTCTCTATCCCTTTCCATGTGACCTTATGCTTAGAGACTTATGCATGTTTGTTTACTTCAAAAACCAGTCATCCTGGTTAATCAGTCTTCATATTTCCTATAACCTGAAACTTCACTCAACCTTAGGCACATACAAGGATAACAATAATTTTGACTGACCACAACTGTTCCATTTCCATCAATTGGAATTCTGAAATTATGTTATCTCTTCATAGCATATCTTCCCATGTCTCACACTTCTACAAATTCTAGTTACTCCACCTCTCCCTAGTTTCCTCAAATTATAGAAATCATGATGTTGAATTCTGATTTCCTTTTTGAAATTGTTATGCCTGCTATCTCCACTGTTTTCTTCCTTCCCAACCTTGAACTTATAGATAATCACTTCAATCATACACTGCTATCGAGTTTAAAATTCCTTGCCTGTCATTATAGGTGGCAGAATGGATAAAATGCTGAACTTGGGGCTAAAAAGATGTGGTTTTAAAACCTGATTCAGACACTTATTAGATGCATGACCTTGAGCAAATCAAAACTTCTCTTTGGTTTAAGTTCTTCAGCTATTAAACTGGGATAATAATTACTCTGTTTCATAAGATTGTTGTGAAGACTACATGATATAACATTAGTCACAGACCTTAAAATGCCCTGGAAATACAATTTATTATGTTTTTTATCACCACTGCCTTGCCTAACACCAATACTGATTCCTCCTTCTTATTAACAATCTTGGGTAATAAAGGAAGAAGTAACACAACCTTGTTCTCTTGGTCCATTATAAACTTACATTACTTCGTCTCAACTGCATCATATTTTATTCTTCTCTAATCCACAACACACTCCTCACAACAGTTGGTCATTACAAGGTGACAGAATTACAAGGGAGTATTTTCCTAGGTAATGACACAGATTGCATTTTAAGCCATTTGGGAACAAGTGACTACTGATGACCAGGAAGGTCTATCATGTAGCCTCAAAAGATGAAACATTTAGAGCTAGAAGTGATGTTTAAAGACATTGAATTCAAGTCCTTCATTTTATAGATAAGGAAGCTGAGGCAGATGGAGTTTAAATAGCTTGCCCAAGGACACACAGCTAGTAAATCCCTAAGACAAGGTATAAGCTCAGGCATTTTATTTTTACTCCAGCACACTGATCTATCCTTTGCAGCACCTAGACACTGCTAAGCATAGGCCTGAGGCAGCTAGAGCACACAAGTATATTTGTTTCAAGAATGTAAAAAGACTTTGCACTGGTGATATAACAACCTGCAGTCCAACAGCTCTATAAAAGAACACAGCACAGAAGGTACCTTGTCTTCTTTCATGTGGCAGGCTTTCCTCCCACAAGGAGTGACCTAGGCAGTTAGATATAGCAGTGATTGGAGTGCTGAACCTGGAGTCAGGAAGACCTGAGTTCAAATGAAACCTCAGACATCTAATAGCTGTCTTCTTCATTTTAGGGATCTATAAATGAGGAGAATAATCACATCTATTTCCTGGGATTATTTTGAGTTTAAAATAAATAATATTTGTTAAACATATTTCAAAGCAGAAAGTGCTATATAATTTACATATTATTATTATTATTACCTTTTTTTCTGAACTAATCTTGATGGGGGAACACAGGAGACAACAAGGAACTGGCACTCACAAAGGCTTCAACTATGTATTATTAATATGAGTTTGACAACTATAACTTTGCAAGCTAAGTATACCGACTTTCATCAACCTTGTTTTGTCATTTCTACTATGGGGTTTTGTGGGTTTAGGGTAATGTCCTTAGCCTCCTACAACAACCACTCCACGGTTACTATCACTGGTGAGCCCTCCTTCCTAACAAATAGTCCCTATTCTTCTGTTTTATATATCTTTCTCCTAGATCTCCTCTTACTTCTCTGACTTCCTCGTTTCAGGAAAGGGTAGTGTCAGGAAATACAGAGAGAAGAAAATATCAAAGTGAATGAGGCAGTCAATGGTTTTAAATTTATATTCAAAAAATGATGTAGAAGTAAGGAGGTTAGAACAATAGACAAAGTTCAGGAGGTGATGAGGAACAGGCATAGGAGAAACATTATTTTGTTTGATATATGCTAAATTTTAGGCAATGACATACAGAAGAAATTTCTAGTTGGCAACAGTAAATTTAAGATCAGGGCTAAGAAATTATTTCTGAGATTCAGTTAGAGGTGATATAAAAGTTCTAAGAATGGATAATATGAAACTAAAGAACACAAAAAGAAAAGAGTACCAAAGGCAAATTTGAGAGATTCCTAATCTTAGATAATGGGGAAAAAATGAGATGAATAACCAAACTCAGAGAAAAATAGTATCCAGAGAAGTTAGAAGAAAATTAGCATAGTACCATGTTATGGAATTAAAGTTATTTTTTAAATAAGAAAAATCACATGGTCAGCAGTACCAAATGTAGCAAAGAGATTAAGGGAGGTGAAAAATGAGCAAAGACCAAAAGATCTTCCACTCTTTATGAGAGAAGTTTGAATAGGGTGATGAAATAGATCCCAGATCACAAAGTGCTGAGGAAGGGTAAAAAAAAAGTGAGAAGTGGAGCCATTAAGAATAATGAGATGCTTTTTGGAGAAATGTATAGAAATAAAATGATAATGAGCATACAGAAGTGTCAGAGAATTTTTATTTTTAACTTTAAAATTTTTTTTCTTTGGTTACATGAAAAAATGTTTATTTTTAAAACTTCGAGTTCCAAATTCTCTCTGTTCCTCCCTTCCCACCCACCTAATTGAGATAGGAAACATTTTGAAATGAGTTATACATTTGTAGTCAGGCAAAACATTCATAACAGTCATATTGTGAATGAAAACATAGACAAAATATTCGAGAAAATAAAGTAACAAAAAGTATGTTTCAGTCTGTATTCAGACATCATTCATTCTTTCCCTAGGGATGGATACCATTCTTTTTTCATCATAAATCCTTCAAAGTTGTCTTGGATTGTTGTATTGATGATGATAGCCAAGGCATTCACAATTGATCATCTTATAATATTGCTGTTACTTTGTAAATAGTATGCTTCATTTTGCATCAGCCCAGGAAAGACTTTCCAGGTTGCTCTGAGAGCATCCTGCTCATCATTTCTTTTTTTTTTTAAAAAAAAATTAATAAATTTATTTTAGTTTTCAACATTCATTTCCAAAAAAATTTGAGTTTCAAATTCTCTCCTCACCTCTACCCTACTCCAGACCCCAATATGACAAGCATAGTGATTTCCCCTTTCCCCAGTCTTCCCTCTCTTCTATCCCCATCCCCCACCAAGATCCCCACTCTTATCCTTTCCCCTTACTTTCTTGTAGGGCAACATGGATTTCTATATCCCACTGCCTGTATAACTTATTTCCTGGTTGCATGTGAAAACACTTTTTTTTTAACATTTGTTTTAAAATTTTTGAGTTTCATATGCTCTCCCATCTTCCCTCCTCGCCCACCACCATCAAGAAGAGAAGAAATTCAATATAGGTTATATATGGGTAGTTATGCAAAACATTTCCATAATAGTCACATTGTGATAGACTAAATATATTGCCCTCCATTGTATCCTGCCCTCCATTTACTCTATTTTCTCCTGTGACCTTGTCCCTGTCCCTTTTCTTTTTTTAAATAGTTTTCTCTCTTTTTATTTTTTAGTTTCATCATTCATTTTCAAATGGCTTGAGTTACAAATTTTCTCCCCATTTTCTCCCTACCCAACATCCCAAAACAGCAATCCCACTTAATATCCCCTCCCCCAATATTCTCTCTCCTATATCTTCCCCAACCCCCTCCCAGCGCTTGGTGGATCTCTATGCTACAGTGCCTGTCTATCTTATTTTCTAGTTACATGTAAAATAATTATATAATTTTTAAGCATTTGATTTTAAAACTTTGAATTCCAGATTTTTCCATTCCTCCCTCATAATCCACCCTCACTGGGAAGATAAGCAATTCAATATAGTCTGTACATGTGTAGCTATGCAAAACATTTCCATAGTGGATATTTTGTGAATGACTGACTATATTTCCTTCCATCATATCCCAGCTTCCGCTTGTTCTATTCTCTACTTTGATCCTGCCCCTTTTCAAACTTCCCTTCCCCCCTCCCAGCCTGCCATCCCTTGCATCATTCCCCCTTTCATCCTCTTCCTCCCTACTCTCCTGTAGGGTGAGATACAATATTTACCGTGTATTACATTTCCTCCCTAAGCAAAATTAAATCAGAACAAGATGGACTCGTTCCCTTTTGCCGTCCTGTTCTTACCTGCCATTGTAACAGTTTTTGCTTGCCTTTTCTATGTGAGATAGTTTACCCCATTCTGTCTCTCCCCATCTCCTCTCATTATATTCCTCTCTCACCTCTTAATTTGACCCTTTAAGTATCATCCCTCCTGATTAAATTGATCCTGTGCCCTCTGTCTATGTAAACCTGTACACATATAATCACACACTCACATATGCAATCATGTGCTCATATACCCTCCTATATACACATATATATGTATGTATACATATAAATATATGAGTGTGTATATTCATATATATGTATATATATATATATGTGTGTGTGTGTATACATATGTGTGTGTGTGTATATATATATATATATATATATATATATATATATATATATTTCTATTCCCTTCAACTATTCTCATACTGAGAAAAGTTTTTTTAAGTTACAATTATTGTTTTTCCATATAGGAATGTAAATAGTTCAACTTTGAAAAGTTCTTTATAATTTCTATTCCCTGTTTACATTCTCATGCTTCTCTTGCTTCTTGTATCTGAATGCCAAATTTTTATTCAACTCTGTTTTTGTTCATCAAGTTTGCTTGAAAGTCCTCTATTCCATTGAATGACCATATTTTCCCTTGAAACATGATATTCAATTTTGCAGGGTATGTGATTCTTGGTTTTAATCCAAGCTCCTTTAACCTCTGGAATATCATATTTCAAGCCCTTCAAACCCTCAGTGTAGAAGCTGCCAGATCTTCCATTATCCTGATTGTGTTTCCACAATATTCAAATTGTTTCTTCCAGCTGCTTGGAATATTTTCTATGTGATCTGGGAATGCTGGAACCTGGCTATAATATTACTAGGAGTATTCCTTTGGGGATATTTTTAGGAGGTGATGGGTGAATTCTTTCAAATTCTGTTTTGCCCTCTGGTTCTAAAACCTCAGGGAAATTTTCCTTGAGAATTTCTTGAAGGATGATTTTAAGGTTCCTTTTTTGATCATGGCTTTCAGGTAGTCCAATAATTTTTAAATTATCTCTCCTGGATCTATTTTCCAGGTCAGTGGTTTTTCCAATGAGATATTTCAAATTGGCTTCTATTTTTTTCCCTTTGTTTGGATCTGTTTAATAATATCTTGATTTCTCATAAAGTCATTAGCTTCCATTTGCTCCAATCTAATTCTGAAGGAATGATTTTCTTCAGTGAGTTTTTGAGCTTCTTTTTCCATTTGGCAAATTTAGCTTTTTAAGCATTCTTCTCTTCATTGCCTTTTTGAGCCTCTTTTGCATTTGAGATAGTATATTTTTCAATGTGTTATTTTCTTCAGTCAGGTGGTTGACTCTCATTTCATAATTTTCTGGCATCATTTTTATTTCTCTTCCCAATTTTTCCTCCACTTCTTTTATTTGGTTTTCAAAATATTTCTTAAGCTCCTCTATGGCCTGTAACCAACTCATATTTTCTCGGAAGCATTTGGGGCAATAGTTGTGACTTTGCTGTCTTCCTCCTGTTGCATGTTTTGATCTTTTTTGTCTCCAAAATAGGAGTCTAATGTCATATTGCTCTGCTTCCTTTGCTTGCTAATGTTGTCACTCAGTCACTTGACTTTTGAGCTTTTTGCCACAGTAGAACTCTTCTACCAGAGAGGGGAGCTTTGTCCCAATGGCTGGTGTTTTAGCAGCTGCTGGAGCTCTTAGTTGGGCCCTCTCTGAAGCCTCCACACACTCTGGCACACTGCTCACAACCCCAGAACCTCCACCCTAGACAACAATCCAGATATAAGCAGGTTGTAGCAAGAACAATAACCCCTCAGACTGGTTGCTTGGTGCCCCATGGCTGCAGCTACTCAACCACTTCTTCCTGCAGGGGCTAGAGGGTGGTGCACACTCCCAAATTCCTGGATCACAAGATCCACACTGCACTGACTTCTCACTTTGTCCTTAGTGTCTATGGGTTGTTAGCTGTGGAATCTGCCACAGCTGCTGGTGATCTGAAGTCCTTCCAGCAGGTGGCTGATTGTGGCCACTCTGAAGCTAAAACCACTGGCTCAGGCCGGGCTGGGCCTAGCTCCCAGAGAGCTGCTGTGGTCCCTTTCTGCTGGCCTACTGAACTGTCTTTAGTGGGAAGTTAGCTTCTCTCAGTCATTTGGTTAGTTTGGTAGCTCCAAAGTTTGCTTAGAGTCATTTTTTTACATGAATTGGAGGAGGTGGAAATGGGAACCATGAACAATTCCTGTTTCTACTCCGTCATCTTGACTCTGCCCCTGACCCTGTATCTTTTCAAAAGTGTATGCTTCTGACTACCCACTCTGACAATCTGACCTCCTTTCTATCATGACCCCTCTTATCTCCTTCCCTTCTGCTTTCCTGTAGAGGAAGATACATAAATTAATATGTATTATTCCCTTCTTAAACCAATTCAAATGAGCATAAGATTGACTCATTCCCTTTCACTTCCCTGCTCTTTCCCTCCTTTTTAATACCTTTCTCCTGTCTCTTTTTTACGTGAGATAATTTACCCTATCGTATCTCTCCCTTTCTCATTCTTCCAATACATTCCTCTATCACCTTTTAATTTTATTTTTTTAGATATCATCCCTTCATATTCAATTCACCCTGCACCCTCTATGCACACATACACACACACACAAAAACCTATACATATATAGACACACACATATGCATACACATACATGTATATGCATACACATACATGTATATGCATACACATTTATATACATATTCCTATATAGATACGTATACATATAGTGAGATGTATAGTCAAATTAAGTGGTCAGCAATGGACTTTTCATCAAGATTGCTTGAAAGTGCTTTTTTCATAGAATATCCATAATTTCCCCTGAAGTATTATGCTCAGTTTTGCTGGGTAGGTGATTCTTCGTTTTAATCCTAGATTCTTTGACCTTTGGAGTATCATATTCCAAGTCCTTAATCCCTTAAAGTAGAAGCTGCTAGAACTTGTGTTATCCTGATTGTGTTTCCACAGTCCTCAAATTGTTTCTTGCTGACTGCTTCTAATATTTTCTCCTTACCTGGGAACTCTAGAATTTGGCTATGATATTCCTAGGAGTTTTCTTTTTGGGATCTATTTCCAGAGACCATCTATGGATTTTTTAAATTTCTATTTTACCCTCTGATTGTAGAATATCAAAGCCGTTTTCCTTGAGAATTTCTTGAGAGATGATGGCTAGGCTCTTTTATTATATCATGGTTTTCAGGTAGTCCAAGAATTTTTCAATGATCTCTCCTGGATCTATTTTCCATTTCAGTGGTTTTTCCAATGAGGTATTTCACAATGCCTTGTATTTTTTTTTCCTTCTTCTGGAACTGTTTTAGAATATGTTGATTTCTCAAGAAGTCATTAGATTGTGCTAGCTCCAATCCAATTATGAAAGAAACCTTTTCTTCAGTGAGCTTTTCATCTTCCTTTTCCATCTGGCCTAGGCAGCTTTTTAAGGCTTTCTTCTCATTGGTTTATTGGCCCTCTTTTGCCATTTGAGTTAGTCTATTTTTATGCCTTTTTTGAAGAGCAATTGGGGTTAAGTAACTTGCCCAAGGTTACACTGTGAGAGTTTTTGCGTGGGTATTAAGTGTCTCAGGCCGGAACCAAACTTGGGTCCTCCTGAGTCTGGGGCCAGTGCTTTACTCACTGCACCACCTAGCTGCCCTGAGAGTAACTCTATTTTGAAGGTGGTATTTTCTGCAGTATTTTTTGAACCTCCCTTAACAAGCTGTTGACTCATTTTTTCGTGTTTTTCTTGCACCACCCTCGTTTCTCTTCCTATTTTTTCCTCTACTTCTCTTATTTGATTTTCAAAATCCATCTTGAGCTCCTCCATGGCCTGGGACTAATTCATATTTTTCATGGAGGCTTTTAGTGCAGGAGTTTTGATTATGTTGTCTTCTTCTTGTTCTATGTTTTAATCATCTTTGTCAAAAAAGAACAATTCTATAGTATGATTTCTCTTCCTCTCTTTGCTCATTTTGCTCACAAATTACTTGTCTTTTGATCTCTTTGTCATGGTAGAGAGAGTTGTGTCCCAAATATCTTGGGTTTTCTGCAGTTATGTCAGAGCTACTTCTAGGCATCTGCATCAAAACTATAAAGAGGACTCCATTTCCATAGCCTCAAATAGCTCTGCCTCACCAGTCTTTCTCATCCCAGGACCAACACCTAAGACCATTGACGCAGATCTGAGCAGGCCAAAGCAAGAGAATCCTGCCTCAGTGCCAGCAAAGAGATTTCTTTTTTTCCCCTCTGATCAGTCACTTTTTCCCCCCAGTATCTGTGGCCCTTGAGCTAAACAAGCAGATCCTGGTTTAGAAGCTGCCACCTCTGCTGCCCTAGGGGCAGAGGTTGGACCATGCTTTTCTTTCTCCCAGGTCCAACAGAGATTTCCCCACTGATCTTTTACTTACTTCTTGGTGTTTATGAGTTGAGAAGCTTGGAAACTAACACAGCTGCCAGTGATTCAGTGCCCTGAGATCTGCCTGGGACCGTCTGTGCCCCTGGTCTATGGCAACACAGCCTACTTGGGGCTAAGGTCTGCTCCCAGACTAGTGTGATAGACCCTTCTTTTTGTCTTACCAGGCTGTCTTCAGCTGAAGATATATTTCACTCTGTCATTTTATGGGTTATGTAGCTCTAAAATTTGTTTAGAGTCATTTTTTCACAAGTATTGGAGGTGGTTAGGATGTAATTTCAATCAAGTTACTTCTTTTACTCTGCCATCTTGGCTCTGCCTGCCCTGATCATTTTTTATACTACAATTATATTCCATCATAATCATATACCCCAACTTATTCAGCCATTCCCCCATTAATAGGCATCCCCTCAATTTTTAATTATTTGCCCTTAAAAAAGGAGCTGCTACAAATATTTTGGTACTTATAAATCCTTTTCCTTTCTGTTTTCTGTCTCTTTTGACATACAGATCAATTAGTGGTATTGCTAGTTCAAAGGGTTTTGTAGCACTTTGGGCATAATTACAAATTACTCTATGAAATTGTTGAATAAGTTCACAACTCTATCAATAATGCATTAATGTCTCATTTTCCCCTACAACAATTGCCATTTTCTCTTTCTGTCCTATTAGTTCATCTAATAGGCACCTGTAAGGTTTCATTTCTTGCAAGGTGCCTTGATCTGTTGACTATTCTTCTGGTCTGTGAGCTTCCAGGAGTGCTCTTTTCTGCCCTAAAACTGTGAGGCCTCCACCGTGCTCACAACCTCTGGGGTGCACGTGCTCCTCCTCACCCTATAGCTGCTCCCCAAGACTGTGACTTTGGTCCAAGTATGGGCAAAGCAACAAAGTCCTGCCTCAATGCCAGTAAAAAGACCCCCTGAATTTCCTTCTGACCAGTTGTCCAACCCTGTTACACTCTGTGGGCTGAGAGTTCTAGAAGAAGCTGCTGTTGATTCACTCATTCCCAAGAGCTACTACTGCTTTTCTGAAGCTGAGATGTGCTGGAGTGATTTGTGATGGACTGTGCTCCACTCTCAGCCTGGTGCAATAGACCCTTCCCGCTGACCTTCCAAGATGTCTGAGGCATCTGTGGGCTGAGAGGACTGGAAACTGTCACTTCTGCCAGTGACTCAGTGACCCTGAGGCCTGCTCTGGGTTTGCTGGGGCATGGACTGCACTGGCAGGGCCTGTGTAGGTCTGCACTCCTCTCTCACCCTGGTACAACAGACCTTTCCTGCCAACCTTCCAAGTTATCTTGGGCTCAAAATACATTTTACTCCATTATTTTTGCATGTTCTGCTTCCCTAACATTTGTTTAAAGTCATTTATAAAGGTATTTGGAAGCATTTGGGGAAGAGCATAGGCAGGTCCCTGCCTTTTCTCCTCCATCTTGCCTTTACCTCTCCTGTTATTTTTTTTTTTAAGAAAGAAAAGATTCAAGTAAATTTGGAGGTCATTGTGAGAAATTTAAAGCTGTTGACAATATTAGAAAATTTTTTTTTCTTCTAAGATTAGAGAAATTTTTGGAGACAGTTATTTCAACATGAATTAGATTGAATTTAAGGGAATAAAATCCCTTTTTTTGTCTTTTTTTTTTTGGAGTGTAATTTAATTGACTTGCCCAAGGTCACCTGGCTAGTTTTTCTGTTAAGTGTCTGAGGCCAGATTTGAACTCAGGTCCTCCTGACTCCAGGGACAGTGCTCTATTCACTGTGCCACCTAGCCGCCCCAATCCCATTGGTTTTGATATCCTTGTTAAAATAGGAGGATGGATCAAATGCTGAGAGTAGATGTGGGTTGAGAGACTTGAGAAGAGTAGAAAAAATAGCATATTCTCTGTAGACAAATAGATACCCAGTCAAGTAGAGATCAATTAAAGGCTTTCTTTGAAATCCTATTTGAAGTTAGATGGTGAAAGTTGATATATAAAGGACAAGGAGATAATTAACTTTACGATGCTAATTAGAACATCATTGAAATGATTGATGCTTATATCTAGACTATGTAGGGATTCAATTGAAGCTTCCTGGGACTGACAGATTCATAGAATAGGTTGGGGGTAGATTTATCCACCCCTAAAATTATAGTTAGGCATACAGAGACATTGCTAGCTTTGTTTCGGGGTACTAATATGGGGAGAATGCATGCTTCCTCCATTGGAAGATGCACTTCCATACTTTTTTTTCTCAATGATTCTTCCTTATGATGAAGTATGATCCTCATTTTTAATGTAATGTTCTTTATTAAGACTTGTGGTGTAAAAACTCAGATAAGGCTCTATGGAGGCTAGGTCACCTTATTCCTCTGTGACCATGTCTTTAGTGGAACTCTTCTCTCTGCTCCTGACACCTCTGCTCAAGTGCATTTGCTCTGGGTGTAGTTTTGGTTTGTTATTGCTGTGAAGAGGAAGTTCTCATTGAATGAAACAATGAAAGAGGTACCAAAGGATGTGGTGGAAAAAGAGCTGAATTTCAGGGTCTGAGGTCTTAGAGGTAGGTAATATCTGAGTGATGTGAAGCTAAGCATATGATGTTTATGGTTGAAAGAGAGTAAGCAGGGGATGGTACCTGTATACTTGGGGGAGTATGATGTGTGAGTTGTTTAAACATCAGGGATTTTGAAGATTCACCAAGAAAATTATAAATGATGAGAAAAACAAAAGTGAACCAAACCACTTTGGAATAGTCTTAAAAATTTCCAGTATCTTTTTTTTTGCCTTTTTGAAGGGCAATTGGGGTTGAGTTTCCCAGGGTTACATGGCCAGTTATTTCTGGGTGTGGTGCTAAGTATCTGAGCCTGGATTCGATCCCAGGTCATCCCGACTCTGGGGCCGGTACTCTTACTCACTGAGCCACCTGGCCGCCCCAGATTTTCAGTATCTTAATAAGTGTAGAAATAAGGCCTAGATGATATAAAATATTACAAAGAATGTTGAAGATATAATACTTTACTTCAAAGGTCTCAATACAAGTGAATAGAATACAAAAAAAAGAATATATTTGAGACTATAACAAATCCCAAGTTAGATATTCAATTAAGGCTATATGACACTATGGGCAAATGCTAGAGTCATTGCTTCATTATTACTGAGACTGGCATGACCAGAGGCAAGTCACCAGAAACAAGTTATGTTAAGTAGATTTTATATATTGCTGTCATTTTGGTGATTCCAAAATATATTTGAAATTTTCATGTTTTTAAAATTATTTTAGATTTTTTCTCCACTGTTAATGACAGTGACTTCTCATAACTCAAAATTATATAGTAATTTACATTGGTACAAGGGTTCTCAGCTAATTGATAGGGAAATACTAGTAAAATTTTAGAGATATGAGTGGAAATATACTTCACTCTTGAGCCTGAGGTACTGGGTTGAATGGCCACATTTTGTATTTACTAGCTTGTGATTTTAAAAGACTCTCTTAAGCTTTCTGGGTCTCAGTTTCCCAATATGCAAAGGAGGACAGATGGATGGTTTGTCTTTTTTGATCATTGCAATGGCATTTTAATATCCCAGGTTGGTTCCTGAAAGGGAGGTGTGTCTTTTTAAAGCTAATATTGTTTTGGTAATTATGTACAGCTGAATCTTGGAGTCTTCTTTTCCCCAGAAATGAAGGTGAGGATCAAACAAAGGACAATGAAAAGTAAATGTTGAATGTCATGGTTCTGCAATACATTTCAAGCAAAGAATTAAGGAGACACAACAAATGGTTTGTCATCAAGTAAATGTAATGTGGAGGTAACCACAACCCCTGCCTACCTAACAATGTTCTTGCTAGAATAAAATGAGGAATGTCAGTTGAAAGAATACTGAAATGGTAAAATGATTAGAAAATATGTTTTTACTATGTATTGTTTAATTGTAAAATAAAATTGTAAATTTTATTTATAAAGCAGAAGTAACTGAGTCCTCAAATGTTTTGCCAGTGAAATATAAGCTCCTGAAGGTACTATTATATCTTAAAGTGTTAATTTTCAGACCCATTAATGGCTTTTGTTTCCGTTTGTTGAAAACAATCCATCATTGATAGACTGTTCATTTAGTGACAAATGAGGATCATTTACTGAATATTTTATAATGTTGGGTTGGTGACAGCAACTCATGAAGACTTTATCTTAGGATATGGAAGGTCTCAGAACTGTGTTGGTTGATAAGTATGTAAATAAATTAATGCAACTTTGAAGTATTGAAGAGAGTAAAATTATCACAGCTCGTTCCTTGAGTGATTCTTTATGCTGCTTGGACTGTAGTCTGATCCAAAGTTAAGGACTTCCAGGATTCACATATTGAAGGGAAATACAATAGGCAGTGTTTCCTCTTCCACTCTTCAACCATTTATGATCTTAGTGTTCAAGGGAAATTAAAAGCAGATTCTCCTCACAAAAATTTGAGGAATTCCGTGAATAATTCACTCTATACATAGATTAGTTTCAAAAGTGGAGATGATTGATTCTATAGACTATATTCTAGAAAGATGTCAATAACAGATTGATCTTAGAATAAAATCAATAGAACACCAATTCAAGTATATTCTTGGTCCTAGAGTAATTCCTGATTGCTTTGCTATGCTGATGCTTACTCTTTTTTTTTAATTTACATTTGCATATATTCCTTTGTCAGAGGAGGCTAGGAAGTGAAAATATTCAAGAGGCCTTTAAAATCAATGTCCTCTCCCAGACCCAGTGTCTTTTGTGTCACAGAAAACAAGTGGAATTCTGTCTCTCTCTAGCCTCTGTTTACTTAATGATAGGCAGAGCTGAAACTCTAGACTTTCCAAATAGACACACTTCTAGCCTGCCCTAAATTGTCTATTGTCATTCCCTCTCTTGTCAGAACAACAACAAAATACAGTTCCCATGGCAACTGTTGAAGTCAACCAAAGTCTGCATTCACCTGTCTGTTTTTCATCTCCACTTCTCACTCTCCATTTAATTGTCTCAGTTTTGCCCCCAAAGTAAGATGGTTCTTTTTGTCAAATCTATCTGTTCTTTAAAATTTCTTTGAAATATCAGGGAAGATGCCCAGATGAATGTTTGTCTTTGGCTCTCTACATATAAGTTCTATTGGCTGATTTTATAGTGAAATCTCTGTAAGTTTCAACTAAGGTTCTGCACTAACCAAAACTAATTAATGACCCCTCCAAAATAATCTCCCTAACTGGGGCGGGTGCTCCTAGCATAGCCCTGCTTCAAAAAGTGAGGAGCTATTTGGCTCATTTTCTCTATCTTCCTGTTTATCTGTCTCCATCTCTAACTCTATCTCTTTGTCTCCATCTCTTTCTCTCTCACATTCACAACTACCCATTTATGCAGATACGATCCTTTTAGATGTTTGCATTTTTTTCTATTCTCATGAAATTGATTGTTTTATTTATGTATACATACATAAATATTACATTTGTATATCCATATACTCAAAGTATGTATACATATACACTGTAATATGTATGTATATTTACACATATATAAATATATGTAAATCTACCTATTTCTTTCTATGTTCTAGGTGCCATGAATATTGAAAGGCAAGATACATAAGGATAATCTTACAGTGAATCTATGTGTATGTTGTAATTCATGGAACAAAAATGGGGTCTGGATTATAAGATATAGAACAAAATCAGAAAGAAAAAAATGTAATAAAAATATTATTGTATAATCTTCAAGTAGAATAAATTCTGGAAAGGGAAAGATCAGTCAGCTGAAATGATCCAGGAAGTCTCTCTGAGGGATGAAAAAAAAACTGAACTAATCCTTGAAAGACTGATAGAGTTTGGATTAGCAGAAAGGATTTTAATGTACCTCTCTGAAAGTTCTACCTACCCCTCTTGATTCCATCTTCTCTCAAACTTCAGAGGGAAGAACTAAAAGCTATAGAGCAAAGTTTCATAGAGGAAGATTTCAGCTTGAGGAAAGAAAAAACTGCTAAATATTACTATCCAAAAGGGCAATTGATGTTCTTATTATGTAGGTCCCCCTGAACAAGAGGTCTGGAAGTTGATACTGAATGAAGCTTTATGAGGAATATGTAAAAGAGTTTCTTAGGGGCGGCCAGGTGGCGCGGTGAGTAAGACTGCTGGCCCTGGTGTCGGGAGAACCAGGATTGGTTCCAGCCTCAGATACTTGGCACCCATACGAGATAACTGGCCGTGTAAACTTGAGCAAGTTACTTAACCCCAATCGCTTAAAAAAAAGTTTTTCTTGTCCAGATACAAGTTTGAGAGATTCAACTCTGACATCTTAGATTTTTAAGATAAGCATGAACAAAGGTATACAATGACAGAGATTGCCTGATTGAGACTTACATGGTTTATTATGCTGTTATCTTTGGGATCAATGGAATAGACTTGAACAATGACAACCGATAGTTGTGTAATAGAGCTTTTACTGATACAAGGTTAATGAGCATTTAAGAGAGCTGTTATCCTCCATTTATTCTAAATCTACTAAACTGCCAAATCCAAAGTCTGCATTAAAAAGATGGATTTAAGTATCCAAGTGCCTTTTGTGCTTTCCTTAAAATCTCAGTTATATTGATTATATAAATATAATGCATAGAGCATGAAGAGATTTTAAAACACTTCATTCAATGCACCATGCAATTAGAAGCAAAAACAAAAAAAAAGCCCAGGCTGGACTATCTAAATAAGCTCCACCATCTATGTGCTCTAATTTTATTCTAGCTAATATTTAGGTATAGAGAATTTTTTTCTAAATTATAAATTCACATGTACATAGTCTGTGTGACAGGAAGTCTATTCATTTGCAGATGCAAGTCATAGGATCTTGCTTCACTGCATGGGGCATTAAAGTTGTTTTTACTAATTCAAAAATGATTGGTTCACTAAAAATATCTCTAAAGAAACACACACACACACACAAACACCTCAGCAAACAGCTGAATCTATGTAACTTATTTCCTCAGAATTCTTGAAAACAAGATTTTCTCTTTACTTTTCAATATAGGAGAAGTTTTACTCAATGCTAGTCCATTTCAAGAGGAAGTCTAATATCCATCACAAATTTAGGTTTCAAATTATTATACATATTAGCTTAGTTGTAGGTTAAAAAATACCCATCCTGGATCACTGCCTTCTTGTGGCAAAGGGTTTGCATAGCTCAATGATACTATGAGCTATACTGTGCAGGCTTACCTAAGATGGATAAGTCATAGTGGAAAATTCTGACAAAAGGTGATGGGCTAGAGAAGGAGGAGGCAAATCAATATAGCAGCTTTGCCAAGAAAGTCCCATGAAGAATATTAACATAAAAAAGAGAGGTGGAATCCAAAGATGATTACTTCAGGTTGGAAGGTGCCCCAGAAACCCCTGAGGAAGAGTGTATAACAACTACAAGAAGTTCCAGTCCTAATGAAATGAAAAGGAAGCTCAACTGCTGTGTCTTGTGACAGAAGGAAAGTCTCATGCTGTAAAGATGAATATTGCATAGGAACCTGGTGTAAGAATTAGGAAGCTAGGTAAGCTAGATGTGCTGAGAAAGAGAGAAAGACAGAGACAGAGAGAAAGAGAGAGACAGAGAGACAGATGTAGAGAGGCAGAGAGAGAGAAGGAAAGATTTTTTTGTATCAATGAACTTTAATGGATTGGAATGGGTGAATTTAATTCAGGTGATTACTACACATACTACTGTAGGGAAGAGTTCCTAAGAAGAAATGGAGTAGGCTTCATAGTCAATAAGACGGTAAATAAAACAGTGCTGAGTTAGAATCTCAAAAATAGATTCACTGACTACAGTAAAGCCTTGGATTGTATGGATAAAAATAACATATGGCAAGTCCTTAAAGAGAGAGTACCAAAATTTCTTGTTCATCTCCCGAGGAACCTGTATGCAGGCCAAGAAGCAACAGGTAGAACTGAACATAGGACAAGTGATTGGTTTCAAATCAGGAAAGGAATATGACAAGACCAGTAGATTGTGACCTTAATTTATCTAACTTGTATGTAGAGAATGTCATGCAAAAATGCTAGATTAGACAAATCAAACACTGGAGAAATATCAGTAATTACAGATATACAGATGAAACTACTCCAATGGCAGAAAGTGAAGAAGCATGAAGAGGCTTCTTCATGAGGTAAAAGATGAGAGTATAAAAGCTGGTTTGAAGCTTAGTATATAAAAAAAAATCATGGGAACTGATCTCATCACTTCCAGGCATATAGAGGGAGAAAATTGAAACAAATAAGATTTTGTATTCTTGGGCTCAAAAATCACTGCCAACAGTGACTATAGTCATGGAATTAAAAGATGCTTGCTCCTTGGAAGAAAAGCAATGGCAAATCTAGACAGAATACTAATAAGTAAAGATACACTATTTCTGACAAAGAATTATATAGTCAAAAGTATGTATATATATATATATTTTTTTTCCAGTAACAAAGTATGGCTGTGAGAGTTGGACTATAAGGAAAGCAGAGCACTGCAAAATAGATGCTTTTGAATTATGGTCCTGGAGAAGACTTTTAAGAGTGCCTTGAACAGCAAGAAGATCTAATTAGTCAACGTTTAAAGAAATTAATTCAAACTATTCATTGGAAGCTCAAAAACTGAAATTTAAATATTTTGCCCACATAATGAGAAAACAGGACTCATTGGGAAAAAACAACCAGAACATTATATTGGGAAATATTTAAGATAAAAGGAGAAGGGGATAGCAGAGGATGAAATGGATAGTGTCATGGAAGCAATGAACATGAGTTTGTACAGACTTTAGAAGATAAATTTGAATAAAATAACTTGGAATGTTATGGCCCATGGGGTCACAAAGAGTTGGATAAGACTGAACAACTGAAAAACAACAGATAAAATTCAATTATTTACAAATTGCAGAAATATTTAAAAGAAATTATAAATACATAAAATTGGAAGTGAGGAATAAAGGACACTCAAATACTTAATGTGTGTGAGTGTGTTTGTGTGTGTATGTATAGAGAGAGAGCCCAGATTGTTAAAAGAATTTTAAGTTCATATTGATAATATTTAACAAAAAGTAATAAATTTCTGGAAGTGTTTCTCAGAAAACACTCAGATTGCAAAATGCAATAATCAGGCAAAATAATAAAAACAACATACATATTGACTGTGATTGCAAAAAAAATATATGATAAAATTACATTGAATAAATGGATGAAAATTATCTGAAGGGAACATGTTTGTATGTAAGAATGGATATAGATGTATATTATATGGACATATATAAATCAATATACGTATATTCACATATACATTGTATAGTCTGTATTACAGCCAGACTAGTATACAAAGGTAGCCCAGCATGGAAGCCCTGAGAAAACAGTGCCTGAAACTTGAGTGTGGGTGGGGTTTGAACTTAGAAATGGGACTGCACTCTGTAGAAACAAGCTAGGCTAGGAACCTAATCTTTTTCGCCGTCCCAGAGACGGGAGTAGTATATAGGAGGAGGAAGATTAAGCCACTCATATATTTAGACAGTCTTTATTTGTGATTATGCCTTCTGAAGTAAATATTTCTTAGTAAAATCTCATCTGGCTCATCACTTCTAAGTGGATCTAGAGTATTAGGCTCTACCCCCTAAAACTGAGGGAACACTCATGGTAAGGGCTAGAGATTTTGACAAAGAATAACCACCTTTCCCCTGCCCCTGCCCCCCAGCCTTAAGGCCAGGCATATTAGATTTTGCGCCATTCTGGGAAACCTAATGGGATTGAGAATGTAGGTGTTCTGTCAATTGCTCAACTCCCTACTGATGGTGTTCAGCTTTAGGAGGTGGTCTCCTGCTTTACGGTTCCATTTAGTCATTAAGAGTCACATTAACTTTTACATAGAAACATTTATTTCAAAAGGTATAATCACAAATAAACTAACTTCCTGGAGACATGTGAAATACAATATTTCTCCCTCACCAATCTTACAATAGCAAATTATAGAATAATGTCCTTGGAGAGACTGTAAAAATTAACCTCACTTTCTGGACAGGGAAAGTGGATTAGGTTCACCTTTTGGTTTTCACAGAGTGAAGCTCAAGTTCCAAGTGCAAAGCTCATTTTGGATTCCAGTTCCAGAGCCCTTATCTTCTCAAGGTTTCCATGTGCGTCACACTAGATTCACCATTTCACTTTCAATCCAGCTTCGATGGTTATCAAGGCTTGAATTCTCAAACCCCATAAGGATCGCCTCAAGCACCTGAAATTGAGGACAAAATACAGAAAAGAAACAAACACTCACAAACACCAGACAATCTACTATTTCTCAGAGCTGGAGTAAAAGAGAGAGGGCGAGTGCAGGCAAATGTTCCCCTTCTCAGTGGCTCTGTTCATGGAATTTACATTGGATGTAGCCAATAGGAGTCACTGAAAAGAGTGCAGCCAAAAGGTATTGAAAAAAATCTGTCACGAAAAGGTTTTCTGCTTAGTCTTGCCAGTTTTAAGCATAAGTATTCATCAAAAGGGGCTGCCCTAAGCCATGTAGTAGGGGATGCAGGAAAACATATGTTAGGTAAACTGGGCATGCTCAAAAACCTTCTGTGGTATATAACTGGACATTCCTGGAGAAGTTCAGATTAGAAAATGGTGTGTGTGTGTGTGTGTGTGTGTGTGTGTGTGTGTGTGTGTGTATTCCATCAATTTCCAACTCTTTCCTACCACAAAAAGCTGCTGTAAAAAGTGTTTGTTTCATTGTTGTTGTTTTGTTTTGGGGGGGGGGGTTGTTTCATTGTTTCTTTTTTTACAAAGGGCCTTTTTTTTCTTTGATCAATTTGGAATATAGGCCTAGTAGTGCCATTGCAAGGTCAAAGGATATTCATAGTTTTATAGTCCTTTGGGCATAGTTCCAAATTGCACATGCACACATGCATACACACATATCATAACTGTGTATTTAAAAGTTTATAGTTGTACCATATAACTTTATTAATTTATTTGCAGATTTTTTACAAATGATTTATGATGTTTATATGTATACTTTAATATAAATATAATTTTATACAAGCCTTAATATGTGTTTGGATTTAGGCATTCGTTCATTTTACTCACAGGTAAATATTAAGTTCTGACTGTTTGAAATTTGGGTAATCAAAATATTTTATGCTAGTAGTTTTGCTGAAAATATCCCAAATTGTTATTTTAGCAAGAGGAGGTTTACATAATGTTCCTAAAGAATTAAAGAATATTGTTCTCCAAGAAGTTGTGAAAATTAACCTTTAATTCCTGAGGGGGAAGAAAATGACTACCCTTAGATTGCTCTGTGTGTGCCATGTATAGTACTTACGGACTTCCTTGTGGAGGGTAATAGTACTTTCAAAAAGAAATAACATTTTCATTACTTCCTTCACATATTGTAATGTAGCATATGTGATTAAACACTTCAATTAAATGACATTTAATTTCAAATTGGCCTTTGTGGATAGAAGCATCTTATCCTTTGTACAAAATATTTCCTAGATTTCACCTTTGTTCTAATTGTGACTCATCTGAGAGAATACATGTGATTGATGGGAGAGATTGACAAGGATCAAATGTCTAATATTTAGCATGAAAAATAAATGAATTTCATAAAAAGGACATAATATGGGAGTGATCTTTTCATTTTACATTGTAAATAATTTTAATATATTTCATTATTTCCCAATTACAAGTGAATACTTTTAACTTTTTAAAAAAATAATTTCAGTTCCAAAGTCCTTCCTACCATCTTACACCTCCACTCTCCTTGAGAAGACAGTTTGTTATTGATTATGCATGTGAAGTCATGTAAAACATATTTCCATTTTAGACAGGCAGAAAAAAAAGAAAAATACAGAAAGTAAAAGAATGTTTGTTTCAATCTGCATTCAGAATTCATTAGTAATTTATCTGGAGATGAATAGCATTTTTTATCATAAGTCTTTTGTAACTCTCTTGGATCATTTTCTTGATCAGAATAGTGGAATCTTCCACAACTGATTATCCTTACCAAATTGCTATTACTTGTTACAATGTTCACCTGGTTCTTCTCATTTCATTTTGCATAAATTCAGAAAAGTCCTCTTATGTTTTTCTTAAGCCATCTTGTTTATCATTTATTAAATTGCAATAATATTCAATCACAATCATATGTCACAAATTGTTCAGCCATGTCCCAAATGATGAGCATCCCCTCAATTTCCAAATCTTTTCTTCCACAAAAAGATCTGCTGTAAATATATGTATTTTTACATGTAGCTTCTTTTCCTTTTTCTTTGATCTCTTGGGAATAGAGACCTAGTAGTGCTATAGTCGGCTCAAAGGGTATGCATAGTTTTATGGAACTTTGGGTATAGATTCAATTCTCCTGAATGATTGGTCAGTTCACAGCTCCACTAACAGTTCATTAGTGTCCCGATTTTTCAACAGTCCCTTTAAAATATGTCATTTTCCTATTATCTCATGTTAGCCAATCTGACAGGTGTGAGGTGGGTTCTGAGAGTTGTTTTAATTACTATTTCTCTAATAAGTAGAGATTTGATGCATTTTTTCACATGTCTACTGATATCTTTGATTTCTTCTGATAATTTCCTGTTCATCTCATTTAAACATTTGTCAATGGGGAATGACTGATTTACAAGTTTAACTCAGTTCTCTCTATATATGAGAAATGAGGATTTTGGCATTGAAACTCTTTCTGCCTCTCTGTCTCTGTCTTTATACACACAAATATATATGGATATGTATGCATATGTATGTGGTTGTGTATTCCTCAGTTTCTGCTTACCTTCTAAATTTGGTTGCCTTGGTTTGTTTATTAAAAACCTTTTTAATTTGATTTAATCAAAATAATGTATTTTGCATCTTATGATCCTCTCTCTTGTTTGGTCATAAATTCTTCCTTTATATATAGATTTAATAGGTGAAATTTTCCATGCTACTATACTTTACTTATGATATTACAGTTTATGTCTGAATCATATATACATTTTGACCTTATATATATATATATTTATGCAGTGTGAGATGTTAATCTATATTTAGCTTCCACTGAACTGCTTCCCTATTTTTACAGGAATTTTTTTTATCAAATTGCAAGCCTTTTCACCAAAAATTAGATCTTTCAGTTTATAAAACAGTAGATTACATGGTCATTTATTATATGTTATTTAAATGTTATATTAAAATGAACCACCAATCTATTTCTTAATCAGTAACAGATTCTTTTGACGCTTGTCACTTTCTAATAGTTTGAAGGGTCATGCTGCTATGCCGCCTTCCTTCCCTTGTTTTCCATTCATTTCATTGAGTTCATTCTATATCCTGCAGCTTGGTGAAAGTTGTTGTTTCAATTAATTTAAGTTGATTCTTAAGATTTCTCCAAATGTGTCATCATGTCATCTGCAAAGAATGATTGTATTGCTTTCTTGGTGCCTATTTTCATTTTCTCAATTACTTTTTCTTATCTTACTGCTCTAGCTAGCATTCATAGTATTGTACTGGATAAGGGTTTTGCTAAGGAACATCCTTACTTCACTCCTGATCTTACTGGGAATACACTGAGTATGTGACTGTTACAAAGAACACTTGCATAATATTTTAGATAGATAATAATGATCAATTTAAGAAAGGTTCCATTTATTCTTAATACTTTCCAGTGTTTTAATTGAGAAGTGCAGTGTATTTTGTCAGAGATTTTTCTACATCTATTGATATAATTACAGGATTTTTATTGTTTTTCTTCTTGATATGGTCAATTATGCTGATAGTTTTCTTACGATTGGACCAGCCTTGAATTCCTGATATAAATCTCACTTGGTTATAGTCTATTTCTTCTTGATACACTGCTGTAAATTCCTCGTTAGTATTTTGTTTAATTTTTTTCATTGATATTCATTAAGGACTTGGTGTAGTTTTATTTCTATTTTTGTTCTTCCTGGTGTAGGTATCAAAACATATTTGCTTAATAAAAGGAATTTACTAGGACTCCTCTTTTACCTACTTTTTTCCCAAAATAGTTTACTTAGTATTGGGCTTATTCCCTAAATGTTTGGTAGAATTCACTTCTAAATTCATATGGTCCTCAGGATTTTTTCGTAACCAATTCAGTAATGACTTGTTCACCTTCATTTTCAAGATGGGGTTAAGTGTTCTATTTTTTTTTATTTTGTTAATCAGGGCAATTTATATTATTTTTGTAAATATATGTACCAGTCATTTCAATTATATTGTCAGTTTTTCTGGCATATAATTGGAGGGAACAACTTCTAATAATTGATTTAATTTCATTTTCATTGGTAATACATTCAACATTTTCATTCTTGATATAGGTAATTTGGTTTTCTTTTTTGTTTTGTTTTTAAATCAAATTAGAGGATGGTTTATCTGTTTTTGCCATTATTCATGAAATCAGCTATGAATTTTATTTATCACATCAATTCAATTATTTATTTTTTATTGTCAATTTTATTAATCTCTCCTTTGATTATCAGGATTTACATTTTGGTGATTGGGGATTTTATTTTATTCTTTTTTGTATTTTTAGTTGCATGTCAAATCAATTGATCTGTTTTCTTTCTTTTATTGATGAAAGCATTTAGACATATAAATTTTCCCCTAAGTACTGTTTTGGCTGCATCTCCAATATTGCAAGGATTGTCTTATTCTCATTCTCTTTAATAAAATTATTCATAATTTCTATGATCTGTTCTTTTCATTCATTCTTTAGGATTATATAATTTGGTTTCTAATTAACTTTTAATGTATTCTTCCTTGGCTTTTTATTTAATGAAATTTTTTTTATTACCTTGTGGTCTTAAAAAAGTGCATTTTATCAGTTTGCTTTCCTGCATTTGGTTTTGATGTTTTTGTGACCAAATACATTGTCTTTTTTTGTGAAGGTGCCATATACAACTGAGAAAATATATATTCCTTTCTACACTATTCCCATTCAATTTTCTGTAAAGATAGATTATATATATATATGTTTTCTAATATTCTATTCATCCCCTTAAATTCCTGTTTAGTTATCTATTTTGTCAATGACAGATGACTTAAGAATTCCTGAAGTGCCTAAAAGTCATAATTTTTTAAAAAGAGCCTAAACATTATAGTGAAAGAAATTATCAAGGAAACTGTGCTGATACTGTAGAACCAGAGGGTAAAATAGAAATTGAAATAATCCATCAAGTACCTCTTTCTGATGCCATGTATGAGCAGCTTTCCAGAAGAATGCTACTGTGAACAGCTTTTAAGATTCTGATTAAACAGTATAGTGAACACTCAATTTATTAAATAAAAAATGAAAGCAAATCATTCACAGTAAAGCAAGGTACAGCATTTACAATGTTACAACTTATCACAGAAAATAAAAATACAGCATTCACAATGACTTACCACTAAAATGGCCACATAGTTTTCACCAAAGTAGTCACAATATTTTTCAAAAAAGTACAATCATTTAGTAATTCAATTATTCAATCATCCTTAAGGAGGGGTCTTAAAATACAATAGCCAACATTCTCCACTCATGGGGCACACTAAGTTAAAAATCAGTTACTATTCAGTCATCAGTCACTATTCAATCATCAGTCACTACTCAGTCATTAATCACTACACAATACCCTCTTAAGGGGTAGTGAAAAATACATAGGCCATCCACCCCTTGGTCTCAAGTAAATCATAGGCTTCTCAGTCTGTAGACAATATTCACGTACAGTCTTCTTTTAGCTTGACTCGAGTCTGGCTCTCAGTTTCCAGGGCTGCTCTTTCATGGTCCCAGCTCCAACTGTGACCTGGAATCAAAGGCAAGCAGCTCCCAGTTCCTTGTCCAGATCTTTGTCCAGTCCCCATTCCATATTGAAGCTCACATTGCCCAGTCCACCTCAAGCCCTTCACAGTTCCTGTTTCTGGGAAGACAAAGCTTGACAGAGCCACAATAATAGTCATACACATTGCCAGCAACATCATCACTATCTGCCTGTGAAATCAATTCAGACCCACCAGAAAGTCTAAGAACTCAACACAAATCTTCAACATTAATATCTACACAGACCCACAAACAAGGTTCATGAGGTCAGCATAAATCATCAGTAAAGTCCCAGGAACTCCAGAACCCTCCTCCAGGACTTCTGTACACATCCAACTAGAAAATCTTATTTCAGGGCTTCCAGTAAGGTCCCAGGGCTTCTGTACAAAGTATCATAAACAAACATAAACACAGACAGAACAGAGAAACAGAGGGCCTGGATACCACAAGTTTTCTCTTTCTTGACTCTACGACCACAAGAGTCTTATTCTCAGTCCCTGCTGTCTCTTGGCCTAGGTCTTTCCTTATATAGTCATTAGCTCCTCCCCAGGAGTTCACAAGTTGTGAAGCTCACACATTCTGTTTCTTACGACTGAAAAAAGGTTTTAATTCAATAGCTTAAACAAAGTGCGAACCACTTCTGTGCTTGCCATTACACTCCTGAAAGAAAGCCCAAATTTAAAACTTCCAGGAACAATTTAGTCAAATTCTAGATCTATCAGGTCAAGAGGAAATATTGCTTACATCAAGAAAGAAGCAACTAAAATATTATGAATCATGGCCATTAATTTGCGAATGGCTGAACAAGCTGTGCTATGTGAATCTAATGTAATCGTATTATGCTAAAAAAGACATGCAGTCAAATTTCAGAAAAACCTGGAACATGATCTGCTTTAATGTGAAATGAATAGAACCAGGAGAATGCCATACATAGTCACAACAGTATTATGTGAAGATCAACCATGAATGACTTAATGCCTCTCAGCAATACAACGATGGAAGAAAATTTAAAAGATCACATTATGGAAAATGTTATACATATTCAGAGAAAGAAATGATGGAACCTGTGTTAATTGAATAGAGGACTTAGAATTCCCAAAGGCAAATGAGCTAGCATTATAAACAATTGTTCCAATTGTAGCAAAAAAGGAACGAAAACTTTCAAAGGGAAAATGGATATTAAATGAAATTGAGAATTTTAAAGCATTCATGATGAAGAGAACAGAGATAAATTAAAAAACTGACAGTCAAAAAGAAGACCTAAGAGAAATAGGAAAAGAAAAATAGGAAAGGGAAATCATAATATCAAGTGATAGGCCTATATGGCAAGACAATTCATGTAACTCCTAAGAACCTTGTCATTATCTTGGCAGTTGGAAAGGTAAGTACATAGACAAAGGGCAAGAGTATAAATTAATTATGATAAGATAATATAAAAAAGAATGAAAGGATTTTAAAAAGAGTGTCTTGAGAGGATGGACAAAAAAGAGGGAAAAAAGTAAAAATAATCCCTCATGCAAGAAGCTTGTTAGGAAGAATTTTTTTTTAGTTTTTTTTTTTATTTTATCAAATGCTTTATTAACTTCTAGTTTAAATCATTCATTTCCACAAGATTTTGAGTTGCATATTTTGTCCCTGTTTTCGCCCCACACACCACACCCAAAATAGCGATCCCACTGGATATACTCTCCACCAATCTGCTCTCTCCCATAGCTTCCTCCATACACGCTCTGATTCCAGTAGGGTATGGTGGATCTCTATAACCCAGTGCCTGTATAACTTATTTCCCCATTACATGTAAAATAATATTAATAATAGTATACACACACACACACACACACACACACACACACACACACACACACA
>NW_027186304.1:1645861-1717715 GCF_028583685.1 Petaurus breviceps papuanus | reverse complement strand
AGTATACACACACACACACACACACACACACACACACACATATATATATATATATATATATAATATTTGGTTTTAAAACTTTGAATTCCAGATTCATTGATTTCCTCCCTTGTCACCCACTCTTACTGGGAAGATAAGCAATTAAATATAGGTTGTACATGTGTAGCTATGCAAAACATTCCCATAGTGGATATATTGTAAAAGACTGATTATGTTTCCCTCCCTCCTATCCCACATCTCACTTCTTCTATTCTCTACTTTGATCCTGTCCTTTTTCAAAAGTGGGTGCTTCCAACTCCCCTCCCCTGCCTGCCCTCCCTTCCATCATCACCCCTCTCATCCTCTTCCCCCCCCTACTCTCCTATAGGGTGAGATACCCTATTAAGTGTGTATGTCATTCCCTCCCTAAGACAAATTCATTGAGAATAAGGTTGACTCATTTCCTTTTTCCTTCCTGTTCTTCCCCTCCATTGTAACCATTTTCCCTTGCCTCTTCTGTATGAGATAGTTCACCCCATTCTGTCTCTCCCCATCTCCTCTCATTATATTCCTCTCTCACCTCTTAATTCCACCTTTTATGTATCATCCCTTCCTCTTAAATTTATCCCGTGCCCTCTGTCTATGTACAACTACACACATGTATACACATACGCACATACGTATTCATATGCCCATATTGAACTTGGATAAGTCCCTTCTGATTCCTTTTCCCTGTTTACCTTCTCATGCTTCCCTTGCTTCTGTCTGAATGTCAAATTTTCTATTCAACTCTGATTTTTTCATCAAGAATGCTTGAAAATCCTCGGTTACATTGAATAGCCATAATTTCCCCTGAAACATGATACTCAGTTTTGGTTTGTAGGTGATTCTTGGTTTTCATCTCAGCTCCTTTGACCTCTTGAATATCATATTCCAAGCCCTTCAATCCCTGAGTGTAGAAGCTGCTGGATCCTGAATGATCCTGGTTGTGTTTCCACAATATTCAAATTCTTTCTTCCTGGCTGCTTGTAATATTTTCTCCTTGATCTGTGAAATTCTGGAAACTGGCTATAATATTCTTAGGAGTTTTCTTTTTTGGGATCTTTTTCAGGAGGTGATGGGTAGATTCTTTCGATATCTATTTTGCTCTCTAGCTCTAAAACATCAGGGCAATTTTTCTTGAGAATTTATTATTTTTTCAAAGAAATTTAGGTTAAGTAAATTGCTCACGGTTACATGGCCAGTTATTTCTTGCTGTGTTTCTGAGTATCTGAGCCCAGATTCGATCCCCCAGGTCATCGCGACACTGGGGCCGGTGCTCTTACCTGCTGTGCTACCTGGCAGCCTCGAGAATTTCTTGAAGGATGTTTTCTAAGTTCTTTTTTTGATCATGGCTTTCAGGTAGTCCAAAAAATTTTAAATTATCTCTTCTTGATCTATTTTAAGGTCAGGGGCATTCCCAATCAGAAATTTCACATTGCCTTCTATTTTTTTTTATTGATTTGCATCTTTTTAATAGTATCTTGATTTCTCATAAAGTCACTAGCTTCCCTTTGCTCCAATCTAATTTTGAAGATATGATTCTCTACCGTGAGCTTTTGAGATTATTTTTCCATCTGTCAAATTTGGCTTTTTAAGGCAATCTTCTCCTCATTGCTTTTTTATCTTCTTTTGCCATTTGTGTTAGTATATTTTTAAGGTGTTATTTTCTTCAGTCAGGTTGTTGACTCTCATTTCATAATTTTCTTGCATAGTTCTCATTTCTTTTCCCAATTTTTCCTCTACCTCTTTTATTTTGTTTTCAAATTCCTTCTTAAGGTCCTCTATGGCTTTTAACCAGCTTATATTTTTCTTGGAAGCTTTTGGTGCAGTTTTGCCTTTGATGTCTTCCTCCTGTTCCATGCTTGTATCCTTTTTGTCCTGAAATTAGGAGTATAAATTTGGATTGCTCTGTTTACTTTGCTTCCTTTACCTGCTCATTTGTCCACTCAATTATTTGACTTTTGAGTTTTTTGCCACAGTAGGACTCTGCTGTCAGAGAGGGGAGTTTTGTCCCAATTGTTGGGGTTTTCTCAGCTGCAAAAGCTATTAGTTGGGTGTCCTCTCTGCAGCCCCCACTTGATCTGGCATACTGGTCACACACCCCAGGACTTCCACCATTGACCGCAATCCAGATCCAAGCAAGGTAAAGCAATGTAATTACCCCTCAGACTGATTGTTTGGTCCACCAACAATCTGCAAGGCAGGAGCTGAAGCTGACATGTTTTGGCAGCTGCATGGCCGTGGTGCCTCAGTGCCTCATTCCTTCAAGGGATAATATCCGGACCACACTCCCAATCTCCTGTATCACAAAGTCCACACTGAACTAATGTCTCACTTTCTCCTTAGATTCTATGTGTTGATATTTCTGGAAACTGCTTACATCTGCTGGTGATCTGAAGTCCCCCCAGTCTGTGGCTGGTCAGGCTTCCCTGAGGCTAAAACCTTATGCTAGCACGGGGCTGGGCTCAGCTCCCAGAGCACCATTCTGGCTGCTTCCTGACAGCTTCCAGGCTGTCCTCAGTGGGAAGTTAACTTCTTTGCGTCATTTTGTGGGTTCAGTAGCTCCTAAATTTGTTCAGAGTCTCCTTTTTCATGAATTGGAGGAGGTGGGAGTGAGAGCCACTTGAAAGTCCTGTTTCTACTCTGACATCTTGACTCCTGAAAGGAAGAACTTTTAGGTAATACTTTGCTGCTTCTTTGAAATATTCAAATGCCTTTCAGTCTCACCTTTGATAGTATCAAGTCTTTGTTGGAAACAGTATATGCTTTGTTGGCCTTAATAGGCCTAAGGGAGTTTTGGACCTTCCCTTACATTAATAGGCGTAACATCATCACATGGAGTCCACAGTGGGAGAAGCTTGCCAAAATAGCAGAACAGGAAAGGTGGAACAGGTAAGGTGAAACAGGAAGGAACAGAGCAGAGAAAAGCACAAGTGTGTTCTGGGAACAAGCAGAACTGAGAGGGAGAATGTTTGGGTTGATGTTACTTTGTGAGACAAAAGTATTCTGTCTGTTGAAAGAGGACTTTATTGCTGATACAAAAGCCCTTTCAGAGAACTTTATTGCTGATACAGAAGCCCTGAAAGAGAACTTTACTGCTGTATACAAAAGTCCTGAAAGAGGGATTTACTACTGTTTGCAGAAGTCTGGGGACTTTACTTTTTGCTTTTATTTTTTTTTTTTTTTGCTTTTTGGAGGGGGAATGTAGAACAATTGGGATTAAGTGACTTGCCCAAGGTCACACACCTAGTTTTTGTGTTAAGTGTCTGATGCCAAATTTAAACTCAGGTCCTCTCAACTCCAGGGCCAGTGCTCTATTCACCGTGCCACCAAGGGACTTTACTATTGATTTGTGTTTGATTTCTCAGGAAGAAGCTTTTTTTGTGGGTGTGTGTTACCTTGTCAGACAAAAAGTGAATTGAGCATGGTGGCGATGCCAGAGGCAATGGCAATTCTTCTTCCCCTGTGTTCCCCTCAGGGCCTGTGGGTGCCAATGTCCTGCTTCTGTCATCCCCACGGATGACCACAAGAGCCCCAGTGGACTCTCTGAACCCTGGGCCAGTTCACAAAAATCAGCCATGTCCAAGAATCAAACAAGAAGCAGAAACCCAAAGTGATCCTATGTGATGGAGCCCACCTGAGGGAAAGTGGCCATGTCCTCAGCAGCTTCATGTAGCGGGCACCCAGTAAACTCTCCATGGTCACCGTGTGCTGTGAATGCTCTTTGGGCAAGTGCAGGCCCCCAAGTTTCTGCACCCACAAATAGGGGTGGCCCAATTCAAGCACATAGTTTCTCGTGGTCAAGATGCTGACTTTATCAAACTGGTACTGTTTGGCTGGGAGGGGCATCTTCTTGCTGTGATCCCCAGGATATAGGCAGCTTTAGATCATGTCAAGAGACAGCAGCTCACCCGTGCTAACTGAAGCAACAATCCTGGTCATGGTGCTCACTCTGACTTTCACAGTCATGATGCTGAGGTTCGTGAGGTAGAAGGAATTTGAAAATCATGAAAGAGAAGCAGACGAAAAATTCAGAAGAGAAATGAGAATTATGCAAGAAAATCATGAAAAATGAGTCAAGTGAGACTGAAGAAAATAACACCTTAAAAAATAGACTAACTCAAATGGAAAAAGAAGACCAAAAAAATCAGTGAGGAGAAGAATGCCATAGAACGCTAAAATGACCAGATCGAAAAGTAATTTCAAAGGCTCACTGAAGAAAATAATTCCTTCAAAACTAGATTGGAGTAAAAGGAAATTAATGACTTTATGAGAAATCAAGATACTATTAAACAAATCCAAACAAATGAAAAAAGAGAAAGTAAAGTGAAAGATCTCCTTGGAAAAATCACTGACCTGGAAAATAGATCCAGGAGAGATCATTTAAAAATTATTTGCTACCTGAAAACCATGGTCAAAAAAAAGGGTTTAGACATCATCTTTCAACAAATTATCAAGGACGGGTGACTATGTGGTGCAGCGATTGAAGTATTGGCCCTGGAGTCAGAAGGATCTAAGTTCAAATCCGGCCTCAGACACTTGACACACTTAGTAGCCATGTGACCTTGGGCAAGTTGCTTAACCCCAATTGCCCTCCAAAAAGCAAAAATAAAAATTATCAAGGAAAACTACTCTGATATTCTAGAACCAGAGTGCAAAATACTCACACACACATATACTTAGATAGGTATATGTATATGTATATATGTATATATATATTGTGTATGTATATAAGTGTGTGTGTGTGTACATGTACACATAGACAGTGGCCACAGGGTGAGTTGAATTTGAGGGGATGATATCAAAAAATAAATTAAAAGATGAGAGAGGAATATATTGTGAGGAGAGGGGGGAGAGATACAATGGGGTGGGTTATCGAAAATAAAGGCAGCAGAAGAAGGCCATTAAAATGGAGGAGAAAAAGAGGAGAGTGAAAGGAAATGAGTCACCATATTGTATTTGAATTTGGCTAAGGAAGAAATAACATACACATTCAAATGGGTATATTTTACCCTAGAGGAAAATGGGGAGAAGGAGATAAGGGGGGAGATATTGAAAGAGAAGGCAAATTGGGGGAGAAGGTAGTGTGATAGTAATGAAAATATAAAGATCCCCCTGTATTGGCTTCATTTTCAAATTGATTGTGTTAAAACCCAGAGCTTGTTAATCCCATCTGTGAGATGGAATTGTTGATGTGAAAAGAGAGTCCTGAAGTGGGAGGAGCTGGTGACATAGATTTAGAGAGACAAGAGAGAGTCAGAAGAACTTTTTGGAAGCAGCACCCTCGTGGAGGCAGAGAGAGACTGAGAGGATTGCTGAGGGCCACTTTGAATTGCCCTGGACTTTTGAGACCTGCCCCCGGAGCTGCCAAGGACTGAGGAGACATGGCTGTTTTGCTGGTACTTTGTCTGTCTGTTTTGATGTTGTTTTGCCAGATTTGTCCACTGGTGAAAGACAGTCCTGTTGTTGAAGAAGTCCTGGAACCTTTCTGTTGGCTAAGAGCTCCTGAGACTGTCCTGCAGACAGAGAGTGAATACTGTCCACTGGTGAAGGACAGTGCTGTTGTTGCAGGCATCTGGGTACCTTTCTGTTGGTTCAGAAGCCCTGCAACAACAGCACTGTCCTTCACCAGTGGACAGTATTCACTCTCTGTCTGCAGGACAGTCTCAGTAGCTCTGAACCAACAGAAATTTAATCCTAACAATGAGTGGGTCAAACAAGAAATTATAGAAACAATCAGGAATTTCATTCAAGAGAATGATAATAGTGAGACAACATACCAAAATTTGTGGGATGCACTAAAGGCAGTTCTTAGGGAAAGTTTTATATCCCTGAGTGTATACATGATTAAAGTAGAGAAAAGGGAGGTCAATGAATTGGGCATGCAATTGAAAAACCTAGAAAAAAACAAATTTAAAATCCCCAATTAAATACTAAATTAGAAATATTGAAACCCAAAGAAGAGATAAATACAATTGAAATTAAGAAAACTATTGAATTAATAAATAAAACTAAGAGCTGGTTTTATGAAAAAACTAACAGAATTGATAGACCCTTAGTCAATATGATAAAAAAGGAAAGAAAAAAATCAAATTATGAGTATCAAAAATGAAAAGGGTGAATCTACCTCCAATGAAGAGGATATCAAAACAATAATTAGGAATTATTTTCCCCAATTGTATGCACATACATTTGACAATCTTAGGGAAATGGATGAATATTGACAAAAAATACAAGTTGCCCAGATTAACTGAAGAGGAAGTAAATTATTTAAATAACCCCATCTCAGAAAAAGAAATTAAAAAAGTCATCAGTCAACTCCCTAGGAACAAATCTCCAGGGCCAGATGGATTTACTAGTGAATTCTATCAAACATTTAAAGAGCAATTGACTCCAATATTCTACAACCTATTTGGCAAAATTAGTGAAGAAGGAGTCCTACCAGATCTTTTTTATGAAACAAATATGGTATTCATACCTAAATCAGGAAGAGATAAAAAAGAGAAAGAAAATTATAGACCAATCTTCCTCATGAATATAGATGCATAAATTCTAAATAAATTACTAGCAAAAAGACTACAGCAACTTATCACAAGAGTAATACATTTTGAGCAGGTAGGATTTATTTCAGGAATGCAAGGATGGTTTAATATTAGGAAAACTATCAGTATAATTTATCATATCAACAATAAAACTAGCAAAAACCACATGATCATCTCAATAGATGCAGAAAATGCTTTCGACAAAATACAACATCCATTCCCATTAAAAACATTAGAAAGTATAGGAATAAATGGAGCCTTCCTTTTATTTATATGCAGGTGGAAGCAAAATACCTGATCTTTTCCCTTGTTTCATTTTATGTCCTCTTTACCATTTTTCATTCCATCTGATACAATCCGTCTTTATAACATGACTAATGTATAATGTGAAAGCATTTACAGATCCTATACTAGACTATGTGCCGCCACCATGGGGGAGAGAGGGGGACAAAGTGAAACTCAAGGAATTGTGGAATTGAATCCTGTAAACTAAAAGGAAACAAACAAATTAATTTAAAAAATTATTTTTTTTTAAAGAAAAGGGATAATTTCAAAGGAGAAAATAGAATAAGTGGTGGACAGGATATGATGGAGGGAAATATAATTACTATGGAAATGATTTGGGTAAGTACACATGTACAATCTATGTGGAATTGCTTATCTTCCCTTTGGAGTTGGGTGAGGGGCTAAGAAAGCAAAAAATCTGGAAATCAAAATTTTAAAAACAAATATTTAAAAAGTGGTTTTATTACTTGCAACTGGGAAATAAGATATACCAGTACTGTGGTATAGAAATCTATTTTGCCCTACTAGAAAGTTAGGGGGATGAAGGGGGCCTATATAAGAGAGAATAGATTGGGGGAATGGGTATTAATTAGACTTGCAATTTGGGGGTGGGGTGTAGGAGAAAGAGAGGGAGAGAAAAAAATTTAACTCAAAATCTTGTGGAAAACTAAATATAAATTAAAAAAAAGAATTATTGGTTTTCCTGAAAGTCATGATTTTTTTATATTTTCGTTCATTTTTCAAATGCTTTATTGACTTCTGACTTACATCCTTCATTTCTGCAATATTTTGACTTACAAATGTTCTCCCTGTTTTTCCCCTACCCACCACCCCAAAATAGCAGTACCACAAGGTATCCCCTCCTCCAATCTGCTCTCCCGCATATTTTCTCCCATACCGCTTTTGACATTTCTAGTAGGGCATGTTGGATCTCTATGCCCCAGTGCCTGTATATTTTATTTCCCAATTATATGGAAAATAGTATTAATAATAGTGTGTGTGTGTATATTTTCAAACATTTGGTTATAAAACTTTGAATTTCAGATTCATTACCTTCCTCCCTTTTCACCCACCTTTACTGGGACAATAAGCAATTCAGTATAGGTTGTACAATGCGTAGCTAATGCAAAACATTAACATAGTAGATATATTATAAAAGAATGACAATATTTCGCTCCTTCCTATCCCACCTCCCACTTGTTCTGTTCTCTACTTTGATCCCGTCACTTTTCAAAAATGTGTGCTTCCAACTTCCCTGACCTCAGCTTGTCCTCCCTTCCATCAGCCCCCCTCTCATGCCCTTCCCCCCTACTCTCCTGTAGGGTGAGATATCCCATTTAGTGTGTATTTCATTGCCTCTCCAAGCCAAATTCAATGAGAATAAGGTTGACCCATTCCCTTTTGCCTTCCTATCCTTCCCCTCCATTTTCTCTTGCCTCTTCTATATGAGATAGTCTACCCCATTCTGTCTCTCTCAATCTCCTCTCATTATAGTCCTCTCTCACCTCTTAATTTCATTTTTTAAGTATCATCCCCTCCTATTAAATTGGTCCTGTGCCCTCTATCTATGTATACCTGTAAACATATATACACACATTCACATATGTATTCATATGCCAATATACTCGTATATTTGAACATATCTACATTTATATCTGTATCTATATCTATATTTTTATTCCCTTCATCTATTTTAATACTGAGAAAAGTTACATCAGTTACAATTATCATTATTCTATGTAGAATTATTAATAGTTCAACTTTCATAAGTTCCTTGTGATTTCTTTTTCCTGTTTAGATTCTCATGCTTCTCTTGCTTCTTATATCTGAATGTCAAATTTTCTATTCAACTCTGGTTTTTTCATCAAGAATGCTTGAAAGAACTCTATTCCACTGAATAACCACATTATCCCTTAAAACATGATATTCAGTTTTGCTGGGTAGTTGATTCTTGGTTTTAATCCCAGCTCCTTTGACCTCTGGAACTTCACATTCCAAGCTCTTCGATCCCTCAGTGTAGAAGCTGCCAGATCCTGACTTATCCTGATTGTGTTTTCACAATATTCATATTGTTTCTTCCTAGCTGCTTGTAATATTCTCTCCTTGATCTGGGAATTCCAGAACATGGCTATAATATTCCTAGGAGTTTTGATTTTGGGATCTTTTTCAGGAGGTGATTGGTGGATTCTTTCAACCTCTATTTTGCCCTCTGGTTCTAAAACATCAGGGCAGTTTTCCTTGAGGATTTCTTGGAGGATAATTTCTAGGTTCTTTTTTTGATCATGGTTTTAAGGTAGTCCAACAATTTTTAAATTATCTCTCCTGGATCTATATTTCAGGTCAATGATTTTTCCAATGAGATATTTCACATTGCCTTCTATTCTTTCATTTGTTTGGATCTGTTGAACAGCATCTTGATTTCTCATAAAGTCACTAGCTTCTATTTGCTTCAATCTAATTCTGAAGGAATGTTTCTCCTCAGTGAGATTTTGAGATTCTTTTTCTATGTGGAAAATTCGGCCTTTTAAGGCATTCTTCTCCTCATTGCCTTTTTTAGCCTCTTTTGCCATTTGAGTTAGTCTATTTTTTAAGGTGTTATTTTCCTCAGTCAGGCTGTTGACTCTCATTTTGTAATTTTCTTGCATCATTCTCATTTCTCTTCCCAATTTTTCCTCCACTCCTCTTATCTGCTTCTTAAGGTCCTCTATGGCCTGTAACCAGCTCCTATTTTCCTTTGAAGATTTTGGTGGAGGAGTTCTAACTTCACTCTCTTCCTCCTGTTCCATGCTTTTCTACTTTTTGTCCCCAAAATAGGAGTCTAATGTTGGGTTCTTCTGTTTGCTTTGTTTCTTTTCCCTGCTCATTTTGCCTCTCAATTACTTGATTTTTGGGCTTTTTGCCACAGTAGGACTCTGCTACCAGACAGGGGAGCTTTGTATGAAATGCTAGGGTTTTATCAGCTGCCAGAAGTATTAGTTTGGTTTCCTCTCTGAAGCCTCCACATGCTCTGTCAAACTGGACACACACCCCAGGACCTCCACCTTAGACTGCAATCCAGATCTAAGCAGCTTAAAGCAAGAGTGATTACCCCTCACAGTGGTTGCTTGGTCCCCCTCCACTGTACAGGCCAGAAGCTTAAGCTGCCACATGGGGTCAGCTGGCTAACCAAGGCTCCTCAGTGGCTTCTCACCAGAGGGCAAAAGCCGACGCACTCCCAACTACTGGGTGCCAAAGTGTAATGACCTCTCACTTTGTCCTTTGCATCTATGTGTTTATAATTCTGAACCACCACACCTGCAGGTGATCTGGAGTCCCTGCACCCGGCAGCTGGTCATGTCTGCCCTGGTGCTAAACCCCAGTGTGGGGCTGGGCTCGTCTCCCAGAGTGCTGCACTGGCCGATTCCTGTCAGCCTACTGGGCTGTCCTCAGCAGGAGTTTAGGTTCTCTGTGTCATTTTGTGGTTTCTGTATCTCCAATGTTTGTTCAGAGTCCCCTTTTACATGAATTGGGAAGGTGGAAGCCAGAGCTGTGTGGAATCACGATTTTTTAAAAAGAGTCTGGACAGCATTGCTCAAGAAACCATCAAGGAGAACTGCCCTGAGGTCCTAGAACCAGAGGGTAAAATACTCATGGAAAGAATCCTCTGATTACTTCCTGAAGTAAAAAATAAAACAAAACAAAACAAAAACAAAACAAAAACCAGAAGTAGCAATCCTTTTAAACAACACCATAAAAAAGCAAAAATAGATCTGATGAAAAGAAATAAAGAAGGAAATGGTATCCTGCTAACAAGCACCATAGACAATGAAGTAATATCATTACTAAGCATGTATGCATGAGATGGTATAGAATGCAGATTCTTAGAGGAGAAGTTAAGGGAGTCACAGGAAGAAATATACAGCAAAATTATACTAGTGAGGGACCTTAACCTCCCTCTCTCTGAAGTAGATAAACAACAAATTAAACATTAAACAAGTTAAGGAGGTGAAGAGAATTTTAGAACAGTTAGATATGATTTACCTCTGGAGAAAATTGAAAGGGAATAGACAGGAATATACCTTTTTTTCCCAGTGGTACGAGGCACCTGCACAAAAAATTCACCATGTACTGTGGTATAAAAACCTCACAGTCCAGTGCAGAAAGGCAGAAATATTAAATGCATCCTTTTCAGGTGATGATGCAATAAAAATTATTTTAATATTAAATAATAATAATAAAGGACCACAGAAAGTTGGCTAAAATTAATTGGAAACTACATAATCTAATCCTAAAGCATGAGTAGGTCTAACAACAAATCATAGAAACAATCAATAACTTCATCCAAGAAAAAGAGAATAAGGAGTTAACATACCAAAATTTATGAGATGCAGTGAAAGTTGTTCTTAGGAGAAGTTTTATACCTTTAAATGCTTATATGAATGAAAAGAATTTAGGAATAAATTAACATTGGGAAAACAATTAATATAATTGGCCATATCAACAACAAAAACAGAAAGGAAAAATTTTTGACAAAGTACAAAACCCCTTCCTATTAAAAACACTAGAGAGTATTAGAATAAATGGAGTCTTCCTTAAAATGATAAAAAGTTTCTACCTTAAACCTTCAGCAAACATTATGTGTAATGGGGATAAGCTAGAAATATTTGCAATAGGATTAAGGGTGAAACAAGTATGTCCATTATCTGCACTGTTATTCAATATACTGCTAGAAATATTTGGCTTTTGCAATAAGAGAAGAAAAAGACATTGAAGGAATTAGAACTGGCAAATAAGAAGCAAAGATATCATTCTGTGCAGATGAAATGATGATAGCCTTAAGAAAATTCTAGAGAATCAAGTGAAAAAAAACCTACTTGAAATAATAAACAACTTTAGCAAAGCTGAAGGATATAAAAGAAACCCAAAATAAATTATCAGTACTTCAATATATTACTAACAAAACCCAGCAGCAAGAGATAGAAAAAGAAATGCCATTTAAAGTTACTGTTGACATCATTAAATATTTGGAAATCTATCTGCCAAAACAAAGCCAGGAACTATAAGAACACAATTATAAAACCCTTTGCACACAAATGAAGTCAGATATAAATAACTGGAAAAACATTTTACAGAAGTATGGACAAATTGTGTCTGTGATAACTAACTTTCATAGATTTGACTCTTTTCAGTAATGCAAGACTGTAAGAAAACTACAAAAGACTCATGATTGAAAAGTCTATCCACATCCAAAGAAATAATTACAGAATATGAATACAGATTGAAGCCAACTACTTACTCTGTCTCTTTTTTGTTTATTGTTTCTTCTTTCTTGTTGGTTAAAATTCTCCTTTACAACTTGAGTTTTGTGAAAATATGTTTAATGTGAAGGTATATGTAGAACCTACATCAGATTGCATGCCATCTTGTGAGAGAGGGTTGAAGAGAGGGAAGGGGAGAAAATTTGGAAGTCAAAAACTTGTGGAACTGAATGTTGTAAACTAAAAATAAATAAATTTAAAAGGAAAAATAAATAAGTACTTGGGAAAACATCAGTTGCTCAGGGGTATGCAAAGTTAATATAATAAATGACAATTCTATCTATATTAATTGACTTATTCAGTGCCATGCTAATCAAACTACCAAAAATCATTTTACAGAGCTTGAAAAAATATAGAAATTCATTTGAAAGAACAAAATGTCAAGAATAGCAAGGGAAATAATGAAAATAAATACAAGGGAAGGTGACCTAGCTATACCAGATCTTAAATTGTTTTGTAAAGCAGCAATCATCAGTACTATTTGGTACTGGCTAAGAAGTACTGTGTTGGATCAGTGCAATATATTAGGTACACAAGACATAGAAGTCAATGACTTTTGGTAAACCAAAAGACTCCAACTTCAGGGATAATAACTCACTATTTAACAAGAACTGGTGGGAAAATTGGAAAATATTATGGCAGAAATTAGGTAAAGAACACAATCTTACACGATATAACAAAATAATGTCACAATTTAGATATAAAGACTGATATTGTATGCAAACTGGGAGAGAAAGCAATAGTTTACCTGTCAGATTTATGGAGATCAGAATACTTCATGA
Organism: Petaurus breviceps papuanus; assembly: GCF_028583685.1. Taxonomy (NCBI): domain Eukaryota; kingdom Metazoa; phylum Chordata; class Mammalia; order Diprotodontia; family Petauridae; genus Petaurus; species Petaurus breviceps. The sequence goes on along the minus strand of NW_027186304.1, from coordinate 1,704,788 downwards.
CAAAACAAGGGATAAAGAACATTATGAAATGAAATATTGATCATTTTGATTACATTAAATTGAATAGTTTTTGCACAAATGAAACTGATGCACCAAGATTAGGAGGGAAGCAGAAAACTGAGAAGGAATTTTAAAACCTGTGTCTGTAATAAGGGCCTCATTTCTAAAATATATAAAGAACCAAGTCAAATTTATAAGAATATAAGTCGTTCCCCAACTGATAAATAATTAAAGGATAAGAACAGGCAGTTTTCCAATGAAGAAATTAAAACTATCTATATTTATATGAAAAATGCTCTAAGTCTCTATTGATTAGTGCAATGCAAATAAAAACCACTTTGAAGTATCATATCATATGTATCAGAATGACTAACATGACAAAACAGGAAAAACTTAATGCTGTAGAAGACGTGGGGAAATTGGAACATTAATGTATTGCTGGTATAGTTGTGAGCTGATCCAAACATTCTGGAAAACAATTTGGAATTATGCCAAAAGTTCTATAAAACTGTGTGTACCCTTTGACTCAGCAATACCATTTCTAGGTCTGTATTCCCAAGAGATCATAAAAATGGAAAATGACCCACATGTACAAAAATATTATAGCAGCTCCTTTTTTGGTGGTAAAGAATTAGAAATTGAGGTAGTGTCCATCAATTAGCGAATTATTGAAAAGTTGCGGTATATGAATGTAATGGAATACTATTGTGCTGTAAGAAATGATGAGCAAGCAGACTTCAGAAAATTCTAGAAATACCTATATGAGCTGATACTGAGTAAAATAAACAGAAACAGGGGGACATTGTACACAGTAACAATCACATTGTGTGATGACTGACTTTGATACACTTAGTCCTTTTCAGCAATGCAAGGATCTAACTCCAAAAGACTCATGACAGAAAATACTATCCATATTCAGAGAAACAGATTCAAAGTGTGAATGCAGATGGAAGCATGCTGTTTGCTCTCTTTGTCTTTTGTTGTTTTGTTCTGTTTCTTCCTTCTTATATTTCCTCCCATTAGTTCTAATTCTTCTTTACATAATTACCAATGTGAAAAAATGTTTAATATGAATGAATAAGTAGAGTCTATATCAGATTTTAAACCATGTTGGGGAGGGAGAAGGTGAGAGAGGGGAAGAAAATTTGAAACTCAAAATATTGTGGAAGTACATGCTTAAAAATAAAAAAAATAAATAAACATTCTTTTAAAATGGAATAGGACCTATGTGTACAAAAAAAAATATTTATAGAAGTTCTTTTTGTGGTGGTAAACCAAGGGAACTCGATGGGACAGAATGCCCAATAACTGGGGAACTGCTGAACAAGTTGCAGTATATGAATGTAATTGACTACTATTATGCTATAAGAAATGATGAGCAGGGAATCTTCAGAAAAACCTGGAGAGACTTAACATGAACTTCTGAATGAAATGAGTAGAATAAGGAGGACATTGTACATAGTAACAGCAACATTGTGCAATGATCAACTATGGTAGACTTAGCTCTTCTCAGCAATATAGAGATCTAAGAAAATCCTAAAAGACTTACTTTGGAAAATGCTATCCACATTCAGAGAAAGATCTATGGAGTTCTAATGCAGACTGGAGAATATTCTTTTCCTCTTTCCCTTTCTGTTTCTTTTTTTCATTTTTTCCCTATTGTTCTGTTTCTTCTTTTACAACATGACTAATGTGGAAATGCATTTAACATGATTGCAATGTATATAACCTTTATCAAGTTGTTTGCTCTCTTGAGGAGGAAAGGAGAAAAATTTGGAACTCAAAATCTTATGACGGTGAATGTTGAAATCCGTCTTTACAAGTCAATGGTAAAGTTAAATTCTATTAAAAATAATCATAAATTATATAAAATACGCAGGAGTCTACCTGCCAAATCAAACCAAGTAACTATATGGACACAATTATGAAACACTCTTTGCACTACTAAAGCCAGATGTAGGCAATTAGAAAAATAATCAGCTTCTCAGATATAAGCTGAGTCAATATAACAAAAATGTCAATTTCACCTAAATTAATTTAATTTTCAGTCCCATACCAATTAAACTACCAAAAATATTTTCATAGAGCTAGAAGAAATATTAACAAAATTCATCTGGAAGAAAAAAAAAAGATCAACAATTTCGAGAGAGTTGATTAAAAAATGTGAAGGAAGGTGGCTTAGTCATACCAATTTTCAAATTATATTATAAAGTGGTAATCCTAAAACCAATATCATACTGGATAAGAAATTGAGTAGTTCATCAGTGGAATAGATTAGGTACACGATACCCAGTAGTAAATGGCCATAGTAATACAGTTTTTGATAAACCCAAAATTCAAGTTTTTGCAGCAAGAACTCAATATTTGTCAAAATTGCCAGGAAATTGCAGGAAAAAATAGCAGACCCAAGGTATGATAAAAAATTTTGCAACAAGATAAAGTCAACATGTGTACATAATTTAGACATAAAGCATGATGGCATAGACAGATTAGAGGATCACGGAATAATTTACTTGTCCGATTTGTATATAAGGGAAAATTTTATGACCAAAGAAGAGACAGAGAGCATTACAGGATGTACAATGGATAATTGTGATTACATAAAATTAAAAATTGTTTGAACAAGCAAAACTAATACAGCAAAGATTAGAAGAAAAGAAGGAAACCCAGGAAATTCATATAGCAAGTTTCACTGATCAACATGACATTTCTCATACATGGTGAGAGAACTGAGTCAAATTTATAAGAATATGAATGATTCCACAACTGATGAATGGTTGAAGGATATGAACAGATAGGTTTCAGATGAAAAAAATCTCAGCTGGCTATAATCATGTTAATAAATGCTTTAAATAGCAATTGTTGAGATAAATGAAATTAAAACAACTCTGATATAAAATCTCACACCTATCATATTTGCATATATGACAGAAAAGGAAAATGATCAATGCTGGAAGAGATGTGGGAAAATTGGAACAGTAATGCACTCTTGGTAGAGTTGTGAATTGAAACAAACACTTTGGAGAGACATTTGGAAGTATACCCAAATGGGTGTTATGTACTTTCTCATTGACCCAGCAATACCATTACTAGTCCTGTATCCCAAAGAGATTTAAAATGAAAGAAAAAGTCTCTATATTTACAAAGACACAGCAGCTCTTATGTGGTGGCAAAGAATTTGAAATTGAGGGGAGTCCATCAATCGGGCTGAACAAGTTGTGGTATATGATGGTGATGGAATCCCATTGTGTTATAAGAAATGAAAAGTGGTATGCTTTCAGAAAACAAAACAAAATAAAAAAAAATACTGGACTTACATGAACCTATGCATAATCAAGCCAGCAGAACCAAAACATCATATGCAGTAAAAGCAATATTTGCAGTGGTCAACTTTGAATTTACTTAGCTATATTCAGCAATACAATGACCTAAGATTATTAAGAATTTATGAAAAATGCTATCCACCTCCAAGAAAAAAAAATGATGAAGTATTCATGCAGATTCAAACAATATTTTTTAAGCTTTCTTTATTTTTCTTGTTTTTTGTCTGTTTTTTTAAACATATCTAATATGGACATAAGTTTTATATGATTATACATGTTTAACCTATATCATGTATAATCTTTCCTTCTTGATGAGGGGAAAGAATGAAGAAGAAAATTTGGAGCTCAGAACTTTAAAAAAATATGTTAACGTTTACATGTAATTGGAAAAAATAAAGATTTTTAAAAATCAAAAAACCCATGAAAACTATGGTAGGTCCATAGAATCATGAAAAGGCAGATACCACTGAACAACTGAAAAACAACAATTGGCAAAGCCAATAAAATCAAAACAAAAATTCCACAGAAATTGATTTTCTTATTTAATGTCCTACCAACAAAACTACCAAGTCCTTTGTTATAGATGTAGAATAAATACAAACAAACTTTATCTGGAAGAACAGAAGATCTCAAGTATTAAGGGAAGCAATGGGGGAAAAATGTGCAGGAAGATGATCTAACAAGGCCAGATTATAAACAGTATTACAATGTGATAATTATCAAAACAATCTAGCACTGGTTAAGAAATAGAGTATTTTTTCAGTGTAATAGATTAATTACAATATGCACAGTAGTAAACTACCAAGGTAACTTATGGCTTAATGAGCCCTAAGGTTTAAATTTCAGGGGAAAAACTCATTATTCAATTAAAATTGCTAGGAAAATTGGAGAACAGTTTGATGGAAACTAGGTATAGATCAGTGATTCACATTGCATGCCTAAGTAAGGTCAAAATACGCACATGATTTAGATGTAAAGGGTGTTATCATAAGCAAATTAGGGGATAATGGTCCAGACCCCACCATACAGAAAGTCCTGGACGTGCTAATTGATAAATGTGCAGCTGGTTGCTAAGCACAGGGATTTCAGTTGGTACTGCCTACTCCACCTGTTTTGAATGTTTTGAGGTAAACAAACCCCAAAAGGAAATTCATGAGGATGAATCATGTAAATGTTACTCCATTAGTTGCTTATTCAGGTTCCTGTGACAATGAAAACTGTTAGTTCCTGAACTGTCTGTGATTCTGTTAATAGCAACATTTTATATACTGTAACTACAACTACAGAAGTGTGATCTTGAGCCCATGGGAGTTTTCAACAGTCTATTGAGGATATTGAAGGTCAAAACTATTTTCATAATAATACTAAGATATTTTAATCTTCAATACAGACAATACTGATTAATGTAACCCATAACACACACATTCTTTGTGGGTGGGAGGAGGGTATCCTCAACAACTTTTAGTTAAAAATGTTCTGAGACAAAAATTTAGAAAATATTTAATTTAGAGCAGTGTTTTCAAACTCAAATAGAAACGGGTGCCACTAAATGCTGCACTATGATCCCTGTGGATGGCATATTGAATTAATTTTTAAAAGGTGATACTATCTAAGTTTTATTATATATTTTTATCTTTGTTTATATATGTATATATACACCTATATACATACATATATACACACATGCATACACATGTGTGTGTGTGTAATCTACATATAGATAGACCCCCAAGTACATATTTAACTGGTTTGTGCCACACATAGGTCTCTCGGGGGCTGCATGTGGTTTGAGTGTCTCATGTTTAACACCTCTGGTCTAGAGCAATTCCATGCAGCAATGGGCAGACACATGTGCAGGCATGCTTCTTACTCTCTTTAATGAGGGAATGGTTTTTCCTACTCCTTGAGAAAGGAAAATAAGAGCAACACCTTGTCCCAAACCCGCTGTAGCATCTCTGGTAATGCCTGATCAACACAGATATAGGACAACACTAAGGAAAATGTGTAGTGAGTGACTAAAATCTCCTGTATAAAGGAAAAGGGAGGAAGGATCTTTTTTTTTCAGTTTTCCCCCTAAAAGCACACAGCTCAGAACACATGCCTTTGTGTACTCTGATTATATCTATTTAAATGTCTATTAAAATCTCACATATCCTGACAGAGACGGTTCAAATGTATTATAATTCCTACACAAATTTACCAACATTGAAGTACTTTCTTCCTACCCTGAACTCTACCTCTCTAACGGTACAAAGCATGCTGTCTTATATTACAGAATTTGTGTAAATCTTATCTCCTTTACTAGACTATAAGATACTTGACTGTATCTTATTCATCTTCATATGCCTAACAGAACTCTATAAAATATTTCACACACCAAGGGCACTGAATAAATGCTCATTAAGTTAAATTAAATTGTCCAGTTTCATTCCTGCCTATAACTATGTCTCACTCCCTGATTTTAACCTTGCTTGCTCCTTATGATATCATTTGCCTCTAGTTTCTCATGACTTGAGTATTTTAATAGTCATAAAATCTATAACATTGCATAACTCAGGCTAGGTTGCAATGGCACACATAAGTCTGGAATTTAGAGAACTGAGTCTATTACCATCAATGAGTGAATGTATTAGGAGAGAGCATTTGAAAATGAAAATGAAAGTTCAAATGCCTGAAAGCCAAAGGGAATATTGAATAATTTCTTCAGGAACAAAATAAATATAGTTCATTTATAACATGGGAAAAATTCCCTTGTATTTCTTATAAAGAAGATCCAAATACTGTACATCCCTTACAATGTGAGAATGGGAGTAATAGAAGAAAATGCCTATAGCCTAAAATTCATATGAATATTAATAAACCATCAATAGGCATTTATTAAACACTTAATCTATACTTGTCAATGATATATTGTAGTGAAGAAGACAATACGCATATGTACATACATATATATATATATATACACATGTAATTGAAAAAAGAGAACACATTAAAATAAATATAAACAAGTTAAGTATGTGGTAGCTTAGGAGTGAGGGAATCATCAGTAGAGGACATCAAGAGTTTCATTATATAAAAAGGTGTAACTTGTGCTTTATTTTAAGGTAAGAGATGGCTTCAGCTAAGGAGGTATGTCAAACAAACATTGTAAAATCACAGAGATGGGTAACAGAGTGTGTTGTCAAGGACAGAGAGGTCAGTTTGGCTGCATCCTAGATTGTAGGAGTATAAACAATTCCCAGAAGGACTGGTAAGGGACTAGGCTATGACTGGATTTAAAAGCTTAATAGAGGAGTATATATTTTAAGAGAAATCAGATTTAAAAAAAAAAAACATTTAAACAGTTAAGGAGTTCTCTGGAGAACGAAGGAAACAATTTAATAAATATCTTTGGCTACAACCATGAAATGCCTGGTATTTTATTTAAAGAAGCTTGTTATAGACCTGAATGTATCTTCATCATGACTATAATATATACCTCCCTCATTCCCTAATGTTTACAAACATCAAATCAATGAAAATTGAAGTTATGGAGTGGACTTATAATTTAACCCTGTCAACATCTGGAACAACAAAATAGTTATGCAAACCAAACTAAAAACTGTATCCAAGGAACAACTCATCTAGTGATGCAATTTCACTAGAGAAAACAAATGGTAGCAACATTTTTCAGTCTAATCCATGGAGTATGGAATATTAAATAATATGCAAAACTAATAGTCTATACTAAATCTAAAATTATTTAAACATTTTTATTGTCTCTAAAAATTCTAATTCAAATTTGCATGATACTTTGGAATAACTGAAAATCTGTTCTTTTCCCTCCAAAGAATTTACTATGACTCCAATGAGAAAAAAATGCCTTCATTAACTATATTTCATCTTGACAGTTCTTAATTTTTTGAGCTTGAAGGGACTGGGGGATATAGAAAATGGCTAATTGAATGTGCAAATCACTATGTGAAAGAGGCATCAGAGCATATAAGAAATATTACTCCTTTAGGAGTTAGGAGACCTAAGTATTAGTTTTGGCTCTGCCATTAATTTACTGTGTGACCTTTGGCAAATAACTTAACCTCTCTGTGCCTCAATTTTCACCTTTGTAAAATGAGGAGGTTGGGCAATATCCTCTCTGAGTTTCTATGCATCTATAACAATCTATTGCTATGCTTGTTTTCAATGGATCCAGAGAGTGGCTCATTTGCTATTGGAAAAATGGATAGAAACATGTCCAAGAGTCATATTTTGGTTCAATGTAAGGGTAAAGATCCTAACAGAAGTCATAAAAACTTTTGGAGTACCTAAGGAGGTACTGAGTTCCCCTTTATTAGAAGTCTTCATACAGAGGTGAATTGACCAAATACTGGAAGTATTATTAGAGATTACCATGAAGTTAAATGGGGAATTACACTATATGGAGCTTCCTCCATACTCTTAGATTCTTAATACTGTCTACATCTTTAGGATTCTCTGATATTACTTTGGTAAATTATCATAGTGGAGTCATTAGTGGTCTGCAGCCTTATGCAGCTGTAAACATGCTACACAGGCAACCTACACTCAAAGGCAGAGTAATGGTTGGCATGGCAGATAATCATGCAGTGTTCCTATTGCAGGTAAGATAGGCACTGGATATTTTTATAAGTAGTTTTTTCTTTTGTTTCTCCTAATTGTAACTCTTTTTTAGTGATTTTTCCCCATCTGCTTTAGTATGTCTTCCTTCATATGCCTTAACACACACGCACATTAACAAAAGATTCTGTTGTTCAAGTTGTCATGGTTTTCCCTGCCTTTGCACTGTCCTTGTGACACATTCAGGTTTGACCTTCCTTTTCAATACCTCATGCTCTATATCTCTTCTGTCCTCTTCCCCTACCTCTTCATAGTCACATTTATATATCTAGTATTCCACTCCCTCAAAGCAATATCCCATGCAAGAAGAAAACTAACTCCCTGGAAGGATTAGATTGATCTGTGATCTCATCAATGTGAGTTCTGCAGGGAAGGTTGTAGATTGTGATTTATCTATGACTTTTCATCCTCTGTGACTCACACCCCATGTCCTTATGCAAATCCTTAACAGGAAAATCACCCAATATCTTGGGGATTTTCCTCTAGATTCCTTGACATTTCATTGATATCAATAGATTACAGAGAAAGTTCATCATTTTAACTTCATTCTTGTCAATGTCTTTTTTTTCTGGTCATACATTTCTTAGATAATGTATTTTGTGCTGTTCCTCCTGTACAAGTCTTCATGAGCCATATTGTGTATCCCACATACAGCCACCATGAATCAACAGCAAAGAATTTTTAATGGATATAAATTTATTAATGTGTTATCCCCTGAAGTAATAGCAATGGTATTATAGCAGGGGTGGGGGCACCTGACACTGGAGTGAAAATCTGAAGTTCAAATCCTGCTTTGCCACTAACTAGTTACATGACATTTGACAAGTCAGATCCTCCAGATGCCCCAGTTTCCTCCTCTCTACAGTGGGGATAATACCTGACCACAGGATTCACTCATTTGTAATAAGAATCAAATGACATCATGTCTGTGAGGTATGATTCAAATGCTACCTGTTATTTGTTGTCTCATTTATATTTTACAAAAAGCTTTCTTCACATCAGTGGCATTCTCTCCTCCTCCTCCTCCTCCCTCCCAGAATGACCACTGTGTGCTTAGGTCCTCTTCACCTGACCTACTGTGACAGACCCTTCACTATTCTGCATGCCTCAAGTCTCTCTTCCCTTAAATGTTTCAAAATAACTGAAAGTCATTTTTCTGGTACACAGGTTTTATGACATTAGTCCCCTTCTCAGAAATGTCCACTATTACCCCATTTCATAAAACTTACAATAAAAATGTCCTAAAATAACTTTGGTCATAGATTTCAAGACGGAAGGCATCTCAGATGTGTTTAATGAAATTTCTCATATAGTTAAGCACACAGACCCAGAGAGGGGGTGATTTGCCCAAGATCACACAGTATGCAAAAGAGATGGAAACTGAATCCAGGTCCTCTGAGTCTATATAATAAGTATAGCTATGACTTTCATAGTATTTTAAGGTTTGTAAAAGACTTACATACTTTTTTTTCCATTATATTCTCATAAGAATACCATAAGGAAGGCACCATTTCTCTTCCCATTTTGTAGAAGCTCTCTATGTCCCTCTGTTTTCAGCCTTACTTATTTTTGGTGGGAGGTAATTGGGGGTTAAGCGACTTGCCAAGGGTAACACAGTTAGGTAGTGTCTGAGACTGGATTTGAACTCAGATCTTTCTGTCTCCAGGCTGATGCTCTCTCTATTGTACCACCTAGCTGTCCCAAGCCTTATTTTTATGATACTCTTCCTCCTACATTTTATCTTATAATTAAACAGGGCTACTCAATTTCCCCTGATCTTGTGCCCCCTTCATATTCATGCTTTTCCATACACCAAACGTCACTCTAGTATGGAATATGCCAACCATTCCACATTTGAAATACTTCCCTTCTTTCAAGATCCACTTCAGATGACAGCTTTTCCTTGATACCCCTCTAAAAAAGGGACTCACTCATTCCATGAATATTTAACACTATTCTCACCCCCTTTTAAATGCATTTCAGTTTATAGTAGATTTTTTGAATGCATTTATGCTACTGAAATGACTGATCATGGTGTCAGTCCTATATCCACATTGGAAACCTGCAGTCTCATGTCATGGTAATAATAAAAAGAATGTGCATTGATATAGTTATTTTGTATTCAGTTGCACAGCTCAAAGTACTGTTTTCTGAACTGATATACCAGAGTCAAACAGGAACTATGAGTTGGGCAGAGTGGTAAAGCTAGGGAAATTTTTGCCAGTTTCTGAGAGTTGGGAAAAGAATGTGGGAGAAAGCTGGGTATGAAGCAAAGATCCAAAATACCCCCACAACATAGCTATATTTCTGAAGAATTGGTACTGGATTTGGTAAAAAAAAAAAAAAAAGGACTTTTTTAATCATAAGCTTTTCTGCTTACTATCTGGGTCATCTTGGGTGACTTATTTAACTTCCTGATGCCCTAGTTCCTTATTTGCAGAATGAAGACACTGGGCTAAATAATATCTAAGGTCCTTTTCACTTTGAAATTCTATGATTCTGTCATTTTCATTTGATCTTTTATTTCTTCAACTCCTTTAAACATACTGTTCTAATTCCAAATAGTCACCCCTTCTTAACAAGAGACATTGTAGCATTTGCATTCCAATTTTCCCCTTCTTTACCCCTCATTTCCTGCCAGGAGATCAGCCTTCCCTACCCCCCAAAACTCTAGTCAAAGCAGCTGTAGCCATGACATCCAATGTGCTGAGTACTTGCTTCCAGGCAGATACAATTAGGGACTACTGGTTCTTCTCTACCAAGGAGGAGGTTCAATAACCCAAGGACCCTCCTCTTCTTACCAGTCCTATTCATATGACCTTAGTTAATGGGACAATAAGTGATGTACTGTGAAATAAAAGATCTATTAAGGGAGGTCCCTCTTCCAACCTGAATTGGCAATCAGGCAACTGGAAATCTTGAATGTTTGGGGATTGGTTATCCGTCAGTAGCAGGATATCTATGGATAATTCATTTCTATCTATAATTTACTGTTTCAACAGTCATTTTCACTGAAACCAGATGTCCTACATTTACTTAGGCAGCTGAGTTAATGAATGGGATTTAAAGTGAAATATCATTGTTTTTGGCATGAGCTTTGATGACCTTTCCCAGAGAAGATTCTTTTTCCTTCTACCATTTCCTTCTCAGGAAATTTTGTAAAAAGGAGAAAAAAAATTCCTTTCCCCCCCAATTCACCCCCACCCCATGACAACAATTTATAATCTGCTGAATAAAGCATATTTTGCTAGTATAGAAGACTGCAAAAAGTACCATCTGGCCATGTGAATTTTTCTGCAGAGATATTTTGGTCGGTGAATGATTTCACTGATGAGACTGTCCCATTTCATGAATAAATATCATCAAGGACTTTTGTCTGTAGTGCAGAATGACCTCTGTCCATTACCCCATCTCAACAAGGAATCATTTGACCTTCCAGAATCTTGGACTCAAAATACTAAGTGTATTAAAATGAACACTGGATTTCAGAAATCAGTTGCTTCTGGAACATCTCCTAGCCCACTCTGTAAATCTAGACTAAGATGCCCTGCTCAGAGTAAATGTCACATAAGTCACAAAAATCAGGGGCTAGGGCCAGCTACTAAGGGATGCCAAAGGGGAGATACTATGCTTCAAGGAACAGAGATGCTTTCACAGGGCATCAGCTGTTAATGTTTTTGACTGAAAATGAAAACTGCAATTTTACCCAAAACAAAGAGGTACAAAGTGAGAAACTTACTAACTTATTCAATTCAATGTAATGGATATCACTCAAATTTATTCATGACAATAAATGCAATTAACATAGCACTTTAATGTTTGCAAAACACTTTATATACATTATTATATTTCATTATCCCAAAAGAGGATAGGATATTTTTTCCCCCTTTGGAGAGAAGGGGAATGTTTGGACCTGGGTTTTTATCAGTCTAGGGGACACTCCAAATTCCATGAGGCATGATATGGAGATATCAAAATCTCAATTTAGAGTCAAGAAGATCTGGGTTCAAGTCCCATCTCTGATATGTTTTCTCCTTCCCTTCATTTCTCATTTCTGTAGGCTAACATTTTAAGTCATAGAGCAGTTGTCATGCTGCATTGTTAGGGGGAGTTTACCTCATGAAGGACCTCCTTACCTCAATGAAATCATAGATATGATGTGGATCATCCATAGGGATTAATAAAACCCTAGTAACTTATAGACTTAAAAGACTGTCTGAGGCACTGGTTGTTCACAAAGCTAACATATGTAAGTAACAAAAGAGTCTAGATTTTTCTGACTCCTAGAATGATCAGTTATACACTATGCCCAACTGTTTCATGAGGTAGGTGGAGCAGCAAGCACCACAGCATACCCAGGGTGGCTGCCAACACAGGTTCTTAGATCTTCTTTGCTAAAGGAAAGCAACTAAAAATGGGTTAACAAGCTTACTTTAATCAATTAAACATATCATTTACCTTGTTCAGGGGAAAGTCAGCACTCCAAACTTCAGAATATACAGAGGTTACAAGAACATTTCAGCAGACAGGCTTCCAAACTGACCAACCATGACATACATCCATACCTAATCACAATTACCAGAAAGGGAAGCATCAACATATGGGTTTTCAAAGCTGAGGGGATCTCAACAGCTGCCCAGAGTCTCATCTGGTCAAATCAGAAAACACTTCTCAAAGTGAACCCCAAAGCAAAGCTTCACATCAGAGCTTATATAGCCTTCTCCTGGCTCAGAGAATGTAACAACCCTCTTGACACACTGCCCAATCACAAAGTATCTTGTGAGAAACAAGCCTTCCATCACAGTCTCCAGGTGCACTTAACCTAGGGGCAGGGAAGATCTTAAAAATTTACATTCCTATAACAGTAGGTCAGTCAATAAATATTTATTAAGTACATGTACTAGGAATTCTGGTAAGTACTGGATAGAGAGTGAGAGAGATAGAGGGAAAAGGTAAGAGAAAAAGAGAGAGAGGGACACAGAGAGAGACACACACACACACAGAGAGAGAGAGAGAGAGAGAGAGAGAGAGAGAGAGAGAGAGAGAGAGAGAGAGAGAGAGAGAGAACAGGCAAAAGAAAGTCCTTGATTTAAAGGAGTTCACATGCTGATGGTGGAGACAACAAATAAAAAGATACAAACAAGTTATATGTAGTATAAAGAGGATATAATTAAGAGGAGGAAGTCACTAAAATTAAGAAGGGTTGAATGAAAAGTTAGGACTTAAAGGAAGCTAGAAATGTCAGTTGGCAAAGCAAAGGTAGAAAAGCATTCATGGCATGAAGAGTAGTGAGAGAAAATGTTGAAAGTTAATATATGGAATGTCTTGCTCTTGAAACAGCAAGAAGGACAGTTCAATGCAATTCAATAAGCACTTATTAAGCAACTACTATATGCAAGGTACTATGCTAAATTCTGGGAATACAAATAAGATAAAGAAAAAGTGCTTGCCCTCAAGTAGCTCATAGAAGACAACTCACAAAAGAAGATAAAAACCTTATAGGACTTAGAGGAGAAAGATGAAGTGCCTTGATGTTTTGTAAACTCCAAACTAAGCAAAGTTACTGATCAAAAGTAGAGAGCATGTTGGATGGGTCAGATCCAAGTCCAATATATAAAGGGAAGCTTTGGAAGGAATTTAATCCTCCACCCTCTAGTCTTCCAATCAGAGGACAGAGGAATTTGAGAGAGTTTTGAGAAATATTCAAGAGAAATTATAATAATCCTTCAGGGAATCAAGGTGTGAACTGCCTGTAATGATCATAAGATTTTGGAAGTGTTATTACACACCAAAATTCTAAGTGGAACCTTGGACCCATTTAATCCTACTTTACTCTGTCTGCAAAATACTCTCCCCTAATTTCTATTTGCACCTTTGCCACCATTCTACTATTCCATTATCTGTCATTCATTGAAATCACTCTGAACATTCGCTGTTTCTGATGCTACCTCTTCCAGTAATTACTTCTCTGTTCACCACAGTTTTGTTGCCCCTCATTCCCTGTCCTCACCAGCTTCCACATTTTCACTAAGCTTTTTGGAATCTCTATGCTATCTTTAATAAACACCCCTCTGACTGTCACTCTTTTACATTTATTTCAGCTTCTTACATTCACTCATTTAAGCTTTGTGCTGAAGATTCTTTATCCATAGTGTCCCTCTCTGTTGATTACTACTGTTTTTATTTTTTTCCTAAACCTGCTTTTGAACCCATGAAACTTTGGACCCAAAGTTCTAAAATTCATGAAGTCCTACTTCCTATTTATTTTTTTTTAGAAAAAAGAAATGTTCTAGGGATGTTGTAGTAGATCTATGATTAAAACCCAAGTTTTCTGAATTTTAATAAAGAATACCACCCTACAGCACACTATTTGGGGGCAACAAATTAAGATGGCATTAAAGTGACAACACATAAAAAATAAGGTAATGATCTATCCTTTTCTCCATCCTAAAAGTCATCTATTCTGATACAATAATATTCATTCTGATCCAAATGCACAAAACAAAGAACTTGACATGAAGAATATAAATCAATATACAAAAGTAGCCTTATGATGGATCTATGCACACTCTGCATTGCTGCAAAACCAATGCACATTAAATTGAATTTGTTGGCCTCAAACAGTGCCTGAATGGCAGTACAAAGCCAAGTACAATGTGTGGTATATTAGAACTACTTTATTAAATTAAATAACCATAAATGGTATTCCCAAATTGAAAAATTCTCAGATGGAGTTTTTCGCAACTTTGCCTCTTTCACTGGGGAGACTGATTTCTTCATTTATTCCAAGCATTGCTGCTGTTAAGTATTTCATTATCTGTTTTCTTTCTTTTGTCCCCCATTATGTGAGTTTTGTTTTCTATGAAGGATTTCCAGAAAAACCATTATGCATGAGAAGTAATATAAATGATTTTAAGAAGCAGCAAAAAAGTCATTTGCTAGTGAGAAGAAAAAGGAAAGTCAGCAATCAAAGAGAGTTATGCTTCTATCTATTGTTATGATCATAAATGACACTTATATCATGCTTTCCAATGATACTATATCATTGTATTCTTACAAAAACTCAGATTATTCTATATTTCTGTATGTTTTTCTAAATGTTTATTCCTACAATACTGCAATGAAACAGACAGGTATTAGGTTTTGTTCCACAAACACCACTGCATCAAATTTTGGGGTCAAAATAAAAATCCAAATGGCTGGAAAATTCTAATGCATCAAAAAACAAAGAAACATTTGGAAAAGGATTTGATTAATTTTTAAGTGGATAAATAATCATAGTATGATGAATATCTTTGATGAATCATAAAATGTAATCCACAGATGACAAAACTGAGAACAGTCGAAACGGATGGTTTCAGATTAGATGGCATATCAAGTCTCTTTCAGATCTTGCTATAAGATTTTACAATCTATGACAGCATGATAAGTCTTTAACAAGCAGCTGGATTTTACTTTATTCAAATCCAGTGTTGTTATTATTTTTACATAATCATAAGAGGAAAAAATAGAATAACTTGAAAAAGTGTCTTGGCAAAACACTGCCACTCTGAATTATTAAAATTGTGAAATGAAACAAAGTCAATGAATCAGCAACTCACTTATTAAAAATGAGCTACTACTAACTTAATACTGGGCTAGGTACTATGCAAGATAAGAAATTGAGAAATGGCAAATTCTTAACACTCAAGGATTTTATTTGCTAGTAGAAGATAAGGCTTCTACTGACATAAATTATATAGATATCCATATAAAAATACACACACATATAATAAACACATACACACATGTATGTATATATATGCAGTTGTATATATACATACACACATATATACAAAACCATATAGACATGTATACATGCATATAAATATACATATATACACACATTAATAAATACATGCACATATGCTACTAACAATTTAAAAGATCAAATTTTATTGAAACCCTAAGTGTGGGAGCAAAGATGGGGAAGAAAAGACAGGGACTTGCCTGAATTCTCCCCCAATTCTCTCCCAACAACTTTAAATAATGCCTCCAAACAAATTTTGGAGCAGCACAACCCGCAAAAACAATTTTCCAACCCAGACAACTTTGAAGGTTGGAGGGAAGATTCTGTGGGGAAATTGAGACACTAATGCTCTGATGGTGAAGTGGTATACTGATTCAACCATTATGTAAAGCAATTTGAAACGATGTCCAAAGGCCTATAAAACCATGCATACCCTTTGAACAAGCAATACCATGACTAGGTCTGTATGACAAAGGCATAAAAACTAAAAGGGAAAAAGGAGCAATGTGTACAAAACTATAAGAGTGTTTTTAGTTGTGGCAAAGAATTGGAATTTTTGTTTTTTTGCTTTTTGGAAGGGGGAATGTAAGGCAATTGGGTTCAGTGACTTTCCCAAGGTCACACTGCTAGTTTTTGCATTGTGTCTGAGGCTGGATTTGAACTCAGGTCCTCCTGACTCCAGGGCCAGCAATCTATTCACTGTACCACCTAGCCACCCCAAAGAATGGGAAATTGAGGGAATATCCATCAGTTTGCAAATGGCTAAGCAAGTTTTTGCATATGCTTTTGACAATACTATTGAGCTATAAGAAATGGAAAGCAAGATGCTGTGAGAAAACCTGGAAAGACTTGTATGAACTGATGCAAAGTGAAATGAGCAAAACCAGGATAACATAGCATATAGTAACAGCAATACTGTATGATGATCAACTGTGAACAACGTTGCTATTCTCAGCAATATAGTGATTCAAGACAATCCTGAAGATTTTATGAATAAAATTTTATCCATCTCCAGAGAAGGAAATTGATGGAGTTTGAACGCAGATTGAAGTATGATTTTCTTTCATTTTTTTTAGTCTGTTTGCTTTTAAATCATGACTATGTTGGAAATGTATTTTGCATAACTGCATAGTTGCATTGGAACTGAAATTTTTTAAATGAATTTTTAAAATTGTTTTACATGTGATTGGTGAAAATATATATTAAATAAAAAACAAAAATAAAACTCATTGTTCTGGTCTTTTTTTTATCATTTATGAAGTACAAGGGAGGATTCTTCAAGGATATGGCATTTGAACTACATTTAAAAGGATGGTTATTCAGTGAACAAAAATTTATTATTAAATACTATGTAGTAGGTACTATGCAAATAAATGATGATGCACCAAGAAACAAATGACAGTGTCTGTTCTCCAGGAGCTTACAATCTAATATAATAATAGCTATCATTTATATAAGGTTCTAAAATTTTCTAAATGCTTTTAACTCTTCTCTTATTTTTTCTTCATTACAAACCTGGAAAACAAGTGTTAATTTCATTATCATTTTACAGATGAGGAAACTAAACCAAGCAGAATTTAAGTAACTTGTTCAGTGTCATATATCTCACAGGTTTACAAGGCTTAATTTGAATTCTGGTTTTCCAGGCTCTAAGCAGTCTGAAGTTTAATGACAAAGATGGAGTGGGAAGCATTACATGTATAGAGCAAATGTACAGAGATTTAAAAGGATGATTCAAGTTTAGGGAGCAGAGGATTACATTATTTGGAACCAGCAAATGTAACAGTAATATGGGGAAAAACTTGAGAATTTCATATATTGTCAAGTTCCAGGGATCCTTATGACAAAGAAATTAAAATTCTTCAGGGTAATAAATAGGAAGATACAATTTTGTTTTCAACAGTGAACTGAAGATCTTGTTTCTTCATGGGAAATGTTACTTTGTCTGGCTTGTAAAACATGGATTAGACCGAGAACAGAGAGAAGAGACAAGAAAACCTGTAAGGAGTTTAGAATAGTATATTGGAAGGTGAAAAGGAGAGTCTTCAACAATGTAGCCATATTTGGAATAAATAAGAGATAAATTCAAAATATATTGTGGAGATGTAATCAACACATTCTGATAACTGATTGAATGATTATGCCTGAAATCAATACTTAAGTTGGAAAAAGATAGAGGTTGAGGGAGAAAAATAATCAACCTAGTTTGGGTCATGTTAAATTGAGGTGACAGGAGAATAATTGGTATAACTATCCTTATGCAATTAAGAAGGCAAATCTGAAGTTGAAAAGAGAAGCAAGTGATAGAACTACAGACTTGGGAGTCAACAAAGTATACATGGTAATTGAGAACATGTGCATGAAAGAAAGAGCTGAAATAGAATGCAGAAAATAGAATTTAAAAAGGTTAAGGATAAGTTCTGAGGGGAAATATCCACAGTCAAAGGTAAGTAAAATGAGAAAGTAATGATTGAGACAAAGGGGTGGTAAGAGTAGAGGGAGAATGTGATGTCTCTAAAGTCAGGGGAGGAGAAAGCATTTAGTAAGAAGGCATGAATATGTGAAAAACTACAAAAATATCTACAAAAGTCTACCAAAAATACCATCTACAAAAAGAGGGGAAAAAAGCACTAAAAAAAGGTCATAGGATTTGGCGATTACCTAATCATTAGTGGCCATAAGACAGGAAGCATCAGCAATCATATCAGAAGTCCTTTTGCAATGAATTGAAGCCAGAAAAGATGATTTAATTTCCAAAAATAATTTACCAGTGAATATAAAGATAAAGAGGGAGGCTAGAATGGCAACTGGTTGACTTAGAAGAATTACTAGGATTGCTATCCTTATGACTTATGTGGTACCATGGAAAGAGCAATAGATTCAGAATAAGATATCTTAGTTCTGTCACACAGGATCTGAGGATTCTTGGAGGAGTCACTTCATGTCTCACGGCCTTCTTTAGTAAGATATAACATGATCAAATACAATTATATGGCTTTAAAAGTCAGATCCAGATCAATATTTATTTTTAATTATGAGGATAAGGTAATTTTGGGAATTGGGAGATTTGAACATGTTTATAAGTAAAAGGAAAAAAGACAAAAACAATTAAGAGAATAAACATATGTAATATGAAGTGAAGTATTGTTAGAATATGGCTATGGACATGGCAGGAAAGAAAAATGAAATTAAGATTATAAGTAGAAGGATGAAATTTGGTGAATAATTGGTATACATTTTCTTTAACAACAATGCTTATGTATTGAGAACATGAAAAAGGAAGGGAGGCCTCTGAGGAAGCTCACATCAAAGTTTTTAATATTCCCTGTGAAGCAGAAGGCCAAATTACATGCTATTAAGCAGAAGGATGGAGTAAGACTGGTCATGAATAGAAAGGAAAGTGATTCAAAAAGTCACTTAAGAGAAGTTGACTTGAACAAAATTGCTGCATTGGTTGGGATCAAATGAGATTATGTAGCATAAATTTATAGCAGAATTTTTAGTAGATTTTTTTAATAATGCTCAGCTGCTCTGAAATAGTTATGGAAAAATTGAATTGTGAGGCTACTGATAAATAAAAGTGAGGAATTGAGGGGTCAGTTTGCATGAGCTATTGTCAAAATGAATATTGAAAATGATTTGCCTATGGCTATGGACTGTTTGGTTAGGAAGGCCCTAAGTCAAGTTCTAAGGACTTGAGGGAAAAATGAGAGGACCTGGTAGTTAAGAGATGACAGCACCAAGAATGAGAAAGGATAGGTGTCAAGTGATGTATTGGACTTAAAAGGGAAAGATGAATTAAGAATAATGGTGAAGAGGAATGATCTGGAGGTAGCAGAGGAAAGAAAGGAATATGTTTACCCATCAAAAATAATCACAATTTTCAGGTTGGAAGGTCCTTAGTGAACATTTAATCAAATCTTGGCTTCTACAATATCCCCAATAAGTATTTATTCAAGTTTTCCTTTAATTTTTGAGAATGGAAAACTCACTAAGTCTTAAAATTGTCCATTGAACTTTTTGACATCTTAATTGAGGGGATGTTTTTTTTTTTTTACATCAACTAATTCTAGTCTTTGATACTCTTTCCCAGCCCACCTCCCAATATAGCTAAGTAAACAAATAAAACCTTTTGTAATAGCATTTACAATGTTTGTCCTCTGCTAGCTATCTAAGTTAGGAAGTAGGAGTAGAGGACGGATTAATACAAAGGTTTGGCAGAGATATGATGTCCTCCTGCAAGAGCTAGGTTTCTAGCAAAGAGAAAGGTGATAGAGACATAGTTTCAAAAGACACACTGGACTAAATTATAAGTAATATAGTTAGAGATTTTTGGAGAGTGATGTGTGTATGTGTGTGTGTGTGTGTGTGTGTGAGAGAGAGAGAGAGAGAGAGAAAGAGAGAGAGAGACAGAGAGACAGAGACAGAGAGAGAGAGACAGAGAGACAGAGAGACAGAGACAGAGAGACAGAGAGACAGAGAGACAGAGACAGAGACAGAGAGAGAGAGACAGAGAGACAGAGAGACAGACACAGAGAGAGAGAGAGACAGAGAGACAGAGAGACAGAGACAGAGACAGAGAGAGAGATATTAATAGAATCATGTTGGAAGTTCTGGATTATGTCTTTGTGCATGTCCCTTGTACCTTAGTGTAATGGAAATGCAGATTTAAAGATCTTCCCTGCCCCTAGGCTAAAGTGCACCTGGAGTCTGGGGTGGGAGGCTTGTTTTTCAGTAGATACTTCTTGATTGGCCAGTGAGTCAATAAGGTTGTTACATTCTCTGAGTCAGGAGAAGGTTATATCAGCCCTGATGTGTAGCTTTGTTTTGGGACTCATTTTGAGAAGTGTTCTGTGATTTGATGTGAATTCTGGGAAGCCGTTGTTGAGAGTCCCCTGGCTTTGAAAAACCCAGATGTGGAAACCCAGATGTTGACTGGGTATGGATGTAATGGTTGGACAGTTTGGAAAGCTGTCTACTTGATCTGTTAATGTCTTGATAATTCTGTCTGTATATTTTGAAGTTCGGGGTGCTGACCTTTTTCCCCTGAACAAGGTAAACGATATATGTCTGACTGATTAAAGTAAGCTTGTTAACCCATTTTGAGTTGCTTTCCTTTAACAAAGTAGATCCAAGAACCTGTGGTAGCAGCAAACCCTGAGGACGTGCTTGGGGTGCTTGCCGCTGCACTTAGGTAGTGAGATTTGAAGACCACAACTGTGGAACAATCTCTTTGATGGAGGCCATAGAAGATATGACAAGAGATATGTTGTGCCATTCTTGTTTGGAAGAACTAAAGCAGCATAAGATTTCCTAAAGTTAATTCTTCCCTGAAATCCAGAAAAAAATTTAAAATTTTATTTGTTTGCAGTGTATTCCTCTAGGCACTATCTCCTCTGTTTCCATATTTTTGTCATCCAGGAGGAAAAGATCTACACTTTCTGCTCTAGAGTTGAGGGAGAAATGAGTAGGGGGGAGAAAAAGATTGATGAATGAATATCAAGTTTCCTCACAGTATCTTCTTTAGGAATACTTTGGCAGTCATAATTTGAATACAGTGATGCAAACATTTTGCTAAAAGTTGTTCAGTCTATACACTTAGCAATAGCTTTTGCACAATTTTGGGGAAGCTAGGTGATGAAGTAGATAGAGCACCAGACCTGGAATCAGGGAAACCTGAATTCAAATCTGATCTCAGTTATTTCTTACCTGTGTTACCCAAAGGCAGTCACTTTACTGAGTTTGCCTCAGTTTCCTCATTTGTAAAATGAATTAAAGAAGGACATGGAACAGTATGCCAGTATATTTTTTTCAAAGAAAACCCCAAATTGGGATCACAAAGAGTTAGACAAAACTGAAAAATGACCAAACAAAAAACATTGCAGTAATTACAAATGCCAGAAATTACAAATGCAAACTGTGAGCTAGGGCAATCTTTTACAACTTTTTATTCTCTGGGAATTCACATAAATCTATTTATAGAAAATTGACATGAACTTCCAACAAACATGTCACCATGAGGATTACTTTTCAAAAGAAATGAAGTATACTATGAATCATTGGCTTTAGGATTGCTGCTTGAGATCACTCAGGCCCATACCCTGACGACACACATGTCCCATATGGTTTCTTTTGGGCTTAGACTGAATATTACCTGTTCATCCTCACACCTGCTCTCATATTTCTCAAATCTGAAAACATCAAAGATTTTAACAATGCAACTCATTTTATTTTCAATGATGCTAAAAACCCTAAGAAAAAAGTTTTCTCTTTCTTTTCTTTTTGTTTTTCCTCAGAGATATATTTTAATATTCTTCGCAGAAAAATAATTTTATTAACCAGTGACACCGAGTTAGTTTTTCTAATCTTTAAACCAAGTTTTGGCACACTGAAAGCACATGCATAGATGGGTACTTCATTATACCCTACAGCCAATCCAAAAAGATAAATGTGTTCCACTATTTCCATATAACCCACATTTTATTTGTTTCTTTGTATTAGAAAAAGAATAATAGAATCATGGCTATAAGTTTATTTCTGGAAGATACCTCAGAGATGTTTTATTCCAATCCCATTTTCAGTTTATAGATGAGGAAACTGAGTCCCAGGAAGACCAATTGATTTTCTCAAGGTCACAAAATTAGGAAGAATCAAAGGGGGGATTAAAACCCATATACTCCACAACTTAATAAACTATAATGACTATTGACTTCAAGATCAAATACAAAATGCTCTCTTTGCCATTGAAAACCCTTTAGTTAACCTACCCCCCTCCCTTATTAGTCTCCTTTCACAATAATTCTGGGCCTATATTCTTTGATCCAGTAACACTTCCCTGCTTGCTATCTCATGAAGCAGACATTCCCCTCAGCTCCATGTATATTCTCTGACTTTCTCTCATTCATGGAAGACACTTCCTCATCCACCAGCTTCTGATTTCTCTGACTTCCTTTAAGCACCAACTAAAATCCCATCTTTCACTGGAATTCTTCTCCAATCCTTCTTAATTCCAATTCTTTGCTTTCCTAATTATTTCCTATTCATTCTGTATATAATTTGCTTTTATATATTTGTCTGCATATTGTTTCCCTCTCTAGATTGTAACATCTTTCAGAGCAAGAATTTATCCTTTTGTTTGGATCCCTATAACTTAATACAGTGTACTGCACATAGTAGGTGCCTAATTAATGTTTATTAATTGATTAATTGATTGATACTCTGATACAAAACAAAGGCACCATTCCAACAATCTGCTCAGTCAAAGTTGTGGTATAAAAAGGTTTTTTAATAGTGCTAGAAGTTTTCCTCTCAATAGCACTTTTGATATTATAAAAGACTTTCCTCACAATTATATCATGAGGCAAGTGTTGCTAAAATGATCCTCATTTTGCATATGGGGAAACTGAGAATTAGAGAGGGAAAGTGACTCTCATAGGGACATACAGTAGAGAAACAATAACTCAAAGTCATGCATTGCTCGTGAGGAACGTGTTCTGTTAAAGATTGTAAAAGATGAAATATCAGAAGGCACAAAATGATATACTACAGTAAGTGGCTTACTTTGACATATTCAAATTCCAGTAGTTTATCATCCATCTGATTGACTTCTTTAGACTCTCTTTTAAACATTGTATAGGCTGGAAGGTTCAAATTTTTCCCAGTGAAGTGCAAAAGAAAAGGGGGACAGAGGAACAAACCTTTTGGGAGTCCCTTCTCCTCTCCCTATTTTTTCCACGTTTATCCTACTTTAGCACACCAGAATGCAAATACTTCTCCAGCACATATAATTTCACTCATATAAAAGTAATTTAGCAATTTGTCATTTGCTCAGTACCTTAAAAGTGCAATAATAAAAACAAAAGTGGTATTCATGAACACAATAAAGGAGGTAAATTTTGATGCAACTTGAATGTGAAATTTTTGGGGAAGAAAAGAGGCTTAGCATCTTTACAGGTTGAAAAAATTCCTAATTTGTTTTTGGAACTTTTTGGGATTCAATCTTTTCCTTGCCAAATAATACCCAATAGAACTAATTTGCACCACCTGAACTGTTATTTTTGCCTACAAAGCATCTACAAATAAAGAAAAAAAGTTTGAAGTTAAAGTTAGTTTTAGAAAAGAGCAGAAGAAAGCACGTTAATCTTATTAATTGGTTTGACATGTGAATAAGCAAATTCCAAATTTCACATTAGAAAAATCAGTCAAATGAATCAAAATATGACATGATAAGGCAAGTGAATATGAAGTAAAGACAATATGTGATTAATTCAATCTATTGCACACTTTTCTAAAACCACTGCTTTCCAGCAGCCTCAAAGCATTTATTATTATTCTGTTATTAGGAGAATAAAATCTGCTAAATGAAACTAAATGTTTATGACAAAAATAATAATTTTACCTTTCAGGAGCCTTTTTGAAACTATCCAAAACTCAACTCAGTGATTATATGGCTTTATTTTAAGAAGAAAATATGGTTTTTGTCATTTGTAGCCAAGCAGCAGCTCTACCTCCTACTAAATAGTACTTCCTTTATTTTTGCATATTTAATATAAACATCGATGTGACAGTATAATTAATATTTCTAACATGTTTTACATTTATGAAACTTCTCTTATTAAGCCTTTCCAGGGTGTGATTTTTCCCAAGGGGATCATTTTTAAAACCACATATTTATACTATGAAGTTACTGGTGGAATAAGAAGGCAACAGTGCAGTGGAAAAAGGCCAGGACTTATCAGGACAATTCACAGTGAATATACATGCACATATACATTCACACATATACAGAAGCTTCATGTTGACAGCATACTTTCCCTTGAGCCATTTTTCTGAAATTGATGAGGCAAATATTGTTATCTTCACTTACTTGATGAAAAATGAGACTCAGAAAGGTTTAGTTCCTTGCTCCAAGACACATAGCTTATTAGAACAAAGTTAGGATTCAAACATGGCTTTTAAGAAATTTAGTGATGATGTCCTTCTGCTTCACTATTAGCTCTTTGTTTTCTTTTTTTTTGGGGGGGGGCTTATGGACTGCTAATAATTGCCTAGGGATCCTAGGCAAAACATTTAAAATCTTTGAGTTTCATTTTCCTCATGTATTAAAAGGGGATGCACAGAATTTGTACGGTGACCTTACAGGATATTTGTGACAGTCATGAATCAATGGTTGTAATAACATTTTCTAAATGGTAAGAGCTACGTATGATGTATAAGATAAAGACTTGTATTGACTATAAAAGTTAAAGACTTTATAAACAGTAGTTATTTCTTTTTGGAGGGGAGAAGGTACGGCAATTGGGGTTAAGTGACTTGCCCAAATTCATACAGTTAGTAAGTGTTAAGTATCTTCAGATCACATTTGAACTGAAGTCCTCCTCAGTCTAGAATTGGTACTCAATTCACTCTGCCACCTAGGTGACCCAGAATTAGTTATTTTTATCTTAAAAAAGTTTGTCCTTCCAGAAAACCTTGAGGTGCAGCTAATTAAAACATTCTTTCTCAAAGAAAAAGTAATTTACCTCTCACAATTTCTCTATTTTTGATGGCCAATAGTCTCAAAAGTGTTACTTGTGTTATTTTGGGAAAGTCTTTGAACCCCTTCCTGGGCCTCCCTTAAACATTCTTTGGCGGATTGGAGAAGCCCAGTCCTACTATTAACCTTGGCTTAGGCCCCAGACTCCTCCTCCTCCTTTTCACCACAGTATGGTCAAATAAACTTAAAAGCATGACTTGAATTTTGTTTTATCAGTGTTTTACAAGTAGAGACAGTAACAGTTGGCAGAAATTCCAAAAACATCAGCAACCAAAGATAAACTATACATACAAAATGTCTAGACTCTCCAAGGAATTTAGTCAAAAAGCTGCACATGCTTAAGAGGAAGATTATGACTAATCACATGAAGAAAAGAAGTTCCAGCAACCAGGAGAGTAGTCATCTTGTTGCAACATGTGCTTTATAATGTTGAGCCCACTATTCCTTGGACTCTGTATAAATTGGTCCAAAATTGTATCACAAATAAATCCTTATTAATAGTTCATAAAGACTAGATGACTAATTAATATTTATAAAAATGGAGAGAAGCATAAGAGCAGTGGGGGCATTAACTCTAGAAATAGGTTATTGTTTTGTTGTTATTGTAGTATGTTTTTTAATCAACAACTTATCAGGACTATATTTAAAAGGCTGAGGGGATATGTAACAGCTACATTATGGGCAACTAGCCTTCCAGTGCCTGGTCGAAAGAGTAGTCATAAAGGATTTGCATAATAGAACTTTCCTTCTCTGTTTTATTTCTCCCTAATTTGTGTATTAGAGTTGCATAAAAAGGGTTAAGGAGCACTTAATATTTCGAAATTGTTGACAAATTTTTCAATCATATCATTAGAATCAACAAACTCTTATTTAATATACACAGTTATAAGTTAATGAGGTCTTGGGACATTATAAATTTGACATTGTTTTTGGCATGTGCTAGTTTCAATGAAGCTTTATCTAGAACAGCTTATAAGAGAAGACTAAAAAGTTTAAAATAGCTGTGTAAAAGGTTTGCAACATGTAACATGAGTAAGTTACTTTAAGCCAATTAAGTTTCTCTCTGGTATTATTTCATAGTGCTACCTTTAGGAGAATATTTATCATAGCTTCAAAACAGCAACTTCAGCTTCCAATTCAACCAAGGATGCTTTACTTTATTATCAGTGTGGTTGCTTCCAGCTATAAAACTATCATCCTATGGCCATATTTTTTCTGCCACTGTCTAAGCTCAGAAGCTGTACTAATCCAGTCAAATTTTTGCAATGTCCCATTTCAGTTTTTGCCTAATGGTGGTAATCTGTGAGTTTAAGAATGGATAAAATTAATTTATTCTCTTCAGATCCTCTTTTGCATCATAATACTGTTGGGATTCAAATGTGTAATTGATATAAATGGAAATCTTTATTTTCTTACCTGAGAATGGTTATTGCATTTTTACACACATTTTACTAGTATCAAGAAAAATCAAATAAACACATTGTGGACTAAATCTCATAGTTGATAATGCATTATACAAGCTTTTCGTTTCTGTCAATGCAGTAGTTTGAGTTCAGGAGCTTCAAGAGCCTTGTTCATTTTTATCAATATCAAGAGAATGGGGTTCATCTTGTGAAGGGCAAAGATGAACTTAAATGAACTTAGTTCATGTAAGAAGTCCCTCTCTTTCATTTTAGTGTCATCATTGTGAGCTGGTAGTTTGGTAATTTCTTATAAATAATGCAGTAAATGAGTGTTTTAACAGCCATTGTTTCTGTATTCCTTTTGTCTGATAATAATTTCAACTGGGATCCCATATCTTGGGAAGGCTATATTACTGGTTGTTCCACAGGACTTACCTACATGAACACATAAAATATGAAAAACATCAAAAGTGAAAAGACAATGCAAGTTATTTTTTCCCCTTTTACTTCAAATATATGTGTCTACTGTGATGAGTTCCCATCAGTGCACACTGCAATGATCAGAGTATTTAATTGTTTATTTCTATATTTAAATCTTGAAGTACATCCAGATATAGCAGATGGACTGTGAAAATAGACAAACAGCAAAGTGACCACCTAATTTAAAGAATATCAATAATAATACTCAACTGTTAAAATTAGATTCATCAGTTTTAATAGTTCCTGAATTGACACAATTTATAATTAGGTAATGGTTAATTTATTTCATTTTTAAAACAACAAATCACCACAGACATCTGTTATTGGTGTTCATAGTCAACAGTGTCATTGATAGTTGTTGATAGCATTTATCTATTTATTAGAGGTATAATACTTTGTTATACAATGCTCTGCATATTTATAATTTGGCATCCAGTCACATTATTCAACTGAAATTACCCCCTCAAAAGTCACCAATATTCCTCTAACTATCATATATAATGACTTTATGTTCTCTGCAGACTTTGACCTTTTTAATCACACTTTTCTGGATACTCTCTCCTCTATAGATTTTTGGGTCCCTTCCACATTCTGGTTCACCTCTTGCTTACCATATATTTATCAAACTAAAAAATAATAACTATCAAATAGTTGTCAATCTATTTCTTAATCTTCTGTACCAGATCTTACAATTTTTAGCAACTAAATGTGGGTCCAAAAGGTCTTCTGAACGTTCTTCATTTCCCCCTACATCGTCTCATTTGGTAATGTTGTTAGCCCCCAAGTGTTCAGCGTGTGTGTGTGTGTGTGTGTGTGTGTGTGTGTGTATCCCTTTCTTTCCACTCACACAGTTGCCACCCTGATTTAGAAACTCTTAAATTATTGGTGTATCCTTCTAATTGGTTCCCTGCCTTCAAACATCAACCAAATCTATTCTCTACTGAGCAATCAAAATTGTTTTATTTTTCCTAAAATGAAGAACTATGACACAATTACAATGGTTCCCTATTACCTCTAGATACAAATGTACACCCCTTTCTTTGACATTTAAAGGCTTTGACAACTTGACTTTGTCCTATCTTTTCAAGTTTCTTATGTCCCTCTTCCTTCAATGAAATTTATCATATGTTGGCACTTGTCTTTTTTTTTAAATGTCATCTTCTTTGATTATAAATTCACACTTTTCATTTTTGTTTATTTTACTAATTTGATTTTCTTTTCTCTATTGAAACCAGTGCATATGTTATATGCTTACTGATTTTGTGGTTTAAAATATTCAACTCTTTTATTAATAGTTCAATAGTCTTTTTTTTTTACTTTTGGCTTTAGTAATCTCTCCTTTGATTGTTAGGATTTCTATTTTAGTAGTTAATTGGTGGGGTCAGTTTGCTATTTTCCTAATTTTAGTTATATTCTCAATTCCCTGATATGCCCTTCCTTTCATTTATTGATATAACTATTATAAGATATACATTTCTCCTTAAATAACACTTTGGCCACTTCCCACAAATTTTGGTATATTGTCTCATTTTTGTCATTGTTTTAAATGAAATTGTTGTTTCTATTATTTTTTCCTTGACTTATTTTTTTAGGATTACGTTATTTACTTTTCATTCCTTTTAAAGTCTATACTTAAAGACATTTTATTGCATATAATATTAATAATGGGAAAAACATGCATTTATTATCTCTGCTTTTCTGCATTTGTTTGTAAGAATATGCTCTAGTTCATGATTAATTTTTGTAAAGGTTTAAACAACAGAGGTGTTCTGGGTTCAGTTTAAAAATAGTTATGCTCCTGTCTATTAAAACATAATATTGTCTAGAGCCCCATCATATCTCACAGTCCTATAACTCTGTTTCTCTCCTTAATTTCTTTCTTGTTTTATACTTACTTTCATCTAGGTCTCATAGAGGTAAATTGAGGTCCTCAACTATTATAGTTTTATTTTGCATTGTTTCTGTAAATCATTTAATCTTTCCTTTAGTAATTTAAGTGCTATGCCATTTGGTGTCTATGTATTCAGTATTGTTATTAATTCATTGACTAGTGACATTTAGCAAAATGTAGTTTCTTTGATCAATTCTTTTTAATTGGGCTTACTTTTAGTTTTGCTTTGTCTGAAAACATCATTACTATTCATTATTTTTTTTCCTTAGCTGAAACATATTAGATTCTGCTCCAGCCATTTATTTTAACTCAGGATTATTTTTTTTTTCTGTTTCAAGTGTGCTTCTTATAAGCAACATATTGTTGGATTTTGGTTTCTAACCAAATCTGTTATCGTCTTCCATTTTATGAGTGACTTAATCCCATTCACATTCACAGTTATGATTCCCAGCTCTGCATTTCCCTCTAAACTCTTCTCTTATACTGAACCTCCTATTTCCCCCCTTTCCTTAAAGTCTACTTTGCTTCTGACTACAACCTTATTTAACCTACTCTTCCTCTTACCACCCCCACCATCACTTCCTTCAATTATTTTCTCTCCTACTTCTCAGTTAGGCAACATGTTTGTACTCTTCTCTGTGTATGTATAACTTTTCTGCCTTGAAACAGTTCAAATTTGAGAGGGGTTTAACCATTATCATCCTCTTCTCTTCTTTATTGTATAGACTCTTCCTTTTTGTACCATTTAAGTATTTGTTTTCTTCTCCCTTTCCCCATTCTAGTACATCTTCTTTCTCACCTTTCTATTCTTCTTTTTTGATCACCCCAACAAAAGCAAGTCACATTGCAGAAATGGAATGAATAATGGATTTACTAATCATTTTGATTTGCTTGAGCTCCCTTATTACCCAAGAGAGACTGAAATAACATGGGAACCAAAATCAAGCAATCAGAAAGTAGGATGAGTCTTGTTGAAGTTTGATTTACCAGTGATCCTTTGTGGTGTCCTCTGGGTGAACCCAGAATACCTCTGTTGTGCCAGAAACCACAGGGTGAGCTCATACCAGTTCATACCAATCTTAAATGGACAAAGCTTGTACAAATATCCTGGTTCTTGGTTCTTTGTATTCCTCCTCTTCTCCTGCCTTCCTTTGCTTAAAAAAAAAACATATAAATCACTCTCTAATCCCCTACACTTTGAAACAGCAGATTAAGTTCTGCTTCTTCCCACCCACAAATATGCTGTACTCACCAATAAACGTTTCTAGGTTTTGCACTTGAATTATTCCTCCATTCCCTCTGTTCAGGTGGATATTGTACCCCATCTAACCAAACTGTCAATTATTCAGCTTTCATTCTCTGTGTCTAAGTAGACACCCTCTAATAGGTTTAGTGATGATAAACTTCTTAGGTGTTACAGACACCATCTCCCCATATTTGAGTATAATAAGTTTAACCTAGTTTAGTCAATTATGATTTCTCACTCATTAAACCTTTTGATGTGTCTCTTTTTTATTAATATTTTTAATTAATTCAAATCTTCTATTCGGCTATGGATGTTACAACAGAAATACCTGGAAGTCCTGTATTTTATTAAATATCAATTTTTCCCCTTTGCAGTTAAACTCTGTTTTGCTTGTAAAGTTATTCTTGAGTGTTATCCTAGCCCTTTTGCCTCCCAGAATATCATATGTCAAGGTCTCTGCTCCTTTTTAGAGGTAGATGCTAAATAATGTGATCCTGATGGTGGTGTCATGGTGTTTGAATTATTTCTTTTTACCTACTTGCAGTATTTAATACATCACTAAGGGGGGGGTTGGATTTTGCCTAAAATATTCCTTGGAGTTTTAAGTTTAGGTTTCTTTCAGCAGACAGCTGGTACATACTTTGTATATTGACTTTTCCCTTTGACTACAAGATATCAGGGGAATGTTTCTTTATAATAACTTGAAATGGAATGGCTAGGCTCTTTTTCTCTGTTTATGGTTTTCAAGGATTCCAAAGATTCTTGAATTATCTCTCTTCAATCTATGTTCCAGGTGAGCTGTTTTTTTTTTCTGATGAGATATTTCATATTTTATTCTATTTTTCAGCCTTTTGAATTTTTCATTTATTGATTTCTTATGGAGTCATTAACTTGCCATTGGACAATTCTAAATTTTAATGAGTTATTCTCTTCAGTATTGTTTTGTTTCTCTTTTAACATTTGACCAATTCTGGTTTTTAAAAATAATTTTCTTTAGTATTTTGGGCCATTTTTACCACGCTGTAAACTTTTTTTTTCATAATTTTCTTATGTAGGTCTCATTTCTTCATGAAATTTATCTTCTAAATCCTTTTTTGATTCTTAAAATATTATTTTCCTTTTTATCTTTCTTTAACTGTTCTAGGAAGTCTTGCTGACCTTGTATACAACTTGCATTTTTCTTTGAGGCTTCTGTTTGTAGATGATTTCAAGTCATTGTCTTTTGTGTTTCTATGTGGAGCTTCTCTATTGTCATAAAATATTTTCATGATATGTTTTTGTTTGCTTGTTTGCTCATATTTCCAGCCTTCTTCTTCACTCTGGACTTTATGTTAATGTTCAGTTTTGCTCACCTCTAGTTTGGGGAAAGATATCTGCTTGAAGTTTTTGTATTTTGTCTTCTCCTTTGCTTTCATAAGAGTTATAGAGCTCCCAGCTCGATCTGGGAGTCCATAAAATTTTGGTTTTTCCAAATTGATGTGATATGGAAACCATTCTGTTCATGGCCTTCCTGGTCTTCAAATCCCTGACCTGATTTGTCTGTTGACTTATGTGTGTTTGAATTCCTATAGACTGATCCTAGACTCAGTTCCAGGTAGTTCACAGGGAGGTTCTTTAGGTTCAGCATGAGTAAACATCTGACTCCTCCTTGGTTGTTTTTTCCTTCTTTATTCAAATAAAAGTCTCTGTACAG
Source organism: Petaurus breviceps papuanus (assembly GCF_028583685.1). Lineage (NCBI taxonomy): Eukaryota > Metazoa > Chordata > Mammalia > Diprotodontia > Petauridae > Petaurus > Petaurus breviceps. The sequence goes on along the minus strand of NW_027186304.1, from coordinate 1,672,796 downwards.
TTCTCAAAGTTAAAACCTGGTACCCTCTCTGTTCTTGAGCTCAGAAACACATAGCTATGTTTCTATAACATGTTGTTGCTCCATATACAAGTAAGCCCCCTGTTCCTTGATGGCTCCTCTCAATGCTGGAACTGTGACTTGGAGTTGGTGAATGGATGAGCAAGGTTCCATGGCATCGATTCCTTTTCCCAGTGCTGGTAGAGGGGCCCTGGAAGCTATAGCCAAGTTTTAAGTCTCCTTATTGTTCCTGAGCTCCTGGGAAGCCCCCATCCCATTCTCCTTAAGTCTTTGTAAACTGACCTAGTGGTGGGGGGAGGTCACAGAGGGAAACAAACACAAATTCACTGTGAATTTTCTTTATTTTCTTTTGTTTTGGTGCATTTTAGGTCATTGAAGAGGAGACTGTGAAGAATCTGAAGCAAAATTATTAGCCCTCACCGAGTGTACCACCATCACCACCACCCCCAGCACCAGTCATCTTGAAATTCTTCTGACATGACATATAATCACTCTATTTTTTTGTTTTTATTAACTCCTTCCCATGACCAGAAAACCCCCCCCACACACACACACCTTTATCTTCTTGTCTTCCCTGGCTCTCTTTAAGTTTATATCCTACCTTCTATAGAAGACCGATCCAACTAACTCCCTCCTTACTCCTAGAAACTATTCCTATTTATTTTATGGTAACATTTTAATATTTTATCTTACAATAACCTTCTAAAAACTAAATCTTATCTTACAATAACCTTCCATTTACTTTGGAATATAACTTTTTATGTACTTTTATTCTGTATATCTTCCTCATTGGAACATGAGTTTCGTATGGGCAAGGATCATGTTTTTGCCTTTCATTGTATTTCCAGTATGAGTTAAATGATTTGGTACATAGTAATTGCTCAATAAATGCCTGTTAACTGACTGATTATCTGGGAAGGTAATATTTTCAGTATACTTGCATATTCTTTGCTTTTTGGAGCACAGTATCAAGATTTTTTAAAACATATCTTAATCATAGCCTTCAAATTCTTTTTTTTTCATTCACGAATGGGCTCCTAATTTTCACCAAAGTATCATTCTTTTCTTCCATTATATTTTGTAATGACACTATACATAATATTTCTGTGACTGAGCAAGTCAACTCTTCACTCTGAGCCTCAGTTTTTCATATATAATAGGAGAATTTGAGTCCCTAAAATCCATTCGAATTCTAAATTTTGGAACCTACAATATGTATATTATATAATTTTGTGCTTATTAAAAATTATAGCAATCCCTACTTTAAAACTAAAATAGTATTTTAGACAATCAAAAAACAACATAATCCATATTCATGGTAGAGAAATGATATGAACCTTCAAAATAATGGTCTTTAAATTGTCTTCTGCCAAATTTTCTACCACTTTTTTATTTCTGTATTCCATATATGTCATTCTCTTTTTTATAGCCTTTACTCTTTGGTTAATATTGTTCATTGTGTGTTCTACATTATCAACTCTTAAGTTAATTTATGTTTAAGAACTATGGTTTTGATCATTTCCAATCCTCAAATCTACTTATAAATGCCATATTTTTGGTTTTACAATTTGGATTTTCTTACTCTTGTTCATTTTTTCTTGATATATTTTTTTCTTGAGAATTTTTATTTCACTTTCCTATAAAACAGAACATTTTCATGTTAATGTTATGGCCTTTTCTGGAATGCTTGCTCACTTTTTCCTCCTTTCTTTTGAGACTTATTGTGAGTTCATCTGCATTGAAACTGGCTTTTCTTCAGTCTTCCTTTTTTGAGATATTTGTCTCCCATCCTTCCCTTCTTTTATTCTTTATACCCTTTTATTTAAATACACTCTGCATGTCTAGGGAACTCAACTTGATCTATTCAATGCACAAATTGTCCAAGGGTGACAGGTAGACATACTTATCTTTCCCTCTATTACAGAAATACTTTTCCCTCTACTTCTTGGTTTTCACCTCCTTTTTATAGTGAGGCTCATATTGAAGAGAGATTTCTATTCCTGACATTAGTGGAGACAGGGATATTGTTTGGACTGGGTTTACTTATTACCAACCCCACTGCTACTCTCTAGTTATAGACAAAAGGACATGACTCCTCAAGGCACTAACTGGGCTCAATTGTCTTCCCATCCAGTCCCTTCTCTGATATGTGTGGCTCTTTGAACTATTACCAATACATTTTGTCATCAGATTTTATACAAAGGCTTGAAGCACTGAATTCCTTTTACCTGGCTTATATTTTTGATTGCTTCAATAGAGATGCCAAGGAATTGTTTATATCTAGTTTATAGACTTTATATTTAGTTTACAGACTTTTGCTTGACTGGTATTTTAAGTCAAAGTGTTATACTCATATGATCAAGATAAGAGGCATAGAACATCTTGCTAGTTACATTAAATATAATGTATTATGTTAATTTTGTAGGTGTGTATGTGTGTGTGTTGGGGGAGTATATGAATCACTCCTCTTACATATACATTAAGAAACTTCAGTCTAAAGAGGAAAATTGACTTGGGCAAAACCACATAAATAAATGTTAATATCAAAATTAGAATCCTTTTTCTCTGACTCCTAAACCCAGGGCTTTTTAATATCAAATGCTGTAATGTAATGCCAAGCAAAGGCAACTTCCCAAGGTTCAGAATACCAGCATAGCTGCTCTCCATTTTATTCAGTGACCAACCAAGAACAGAGAAGGTCAAAACATGACATCATTCAAAATACAGCATTTACAAAGGGTGATTAAATAATCTCCAAGTACTACCCCACCCCAGGACCTTCCATTCATTCAATCAATTACAAAGTCCCAGTTCTAAATACTACTCCACCCTTAGGCTGTACCTTCATTTAGTCCACCACAAAGCCCCTCTTCTCAAATGGAGATTAGTTTCCAAACATAAGTAAAGTACATTCATTTGTTCAACCATAGAACACAGAAAGGTCAAAAGTTCCCCACCCCTGGATCACAATTGAATCTACCCCAGAGTTACATCAAGTTTAAGCACAGCACTTAATACCCAAATGGAGGTCTTTTCTTCATCTTGACACAAAGAGGCAAGTTCTCAGCAATCTTAGTTCCTGGGGAGACAAGGCTTAGCAAGGCCACAAGATACATTGCCAGTCTCTTCATTGATTCATCCTCTGTCTGCAGAACACTCCTAGAACCCTTGAAAACATTAGCAAAACCCTCTCCCAGGATTTCTGTAAACATACAACAAGAAAATCCTTCTTCAGGGCTTCTGAACCAACAGAAAGGTTCCCAGACCCCTGCAACAAGAGTACTGTCCTTCACCAGTGGACAGTATTCACTCTCTGTCTGCAGGACAGTCTCAGGAGCTCTTAGCCAACAGCCAGGTTCCAGGACTTCTTCAACAAAAGGACTGTCTTTCACCAGTGGACAAATCTGGCAAAACAACATCAAAACAGACAGACAAAGTACCAGCAAAACAGCCATGTCTCCTCAGTCCTTGGCAGCTCCGGGGGCAGGTCTCAAAAGTCCAGGGCAATTCAAAGTGGCCCCCAGCAATTCTCTCAGTCTCTCTCTGCCTCCACGAGGTGCTGCTTCCAAAAAGTTCTTCTGCCTCTCTCTTGTCTCTCCAAATCTACGTCACCAGCTCCTCCCAGTTCAGGACTCTCTTTTTACATGAAGTCCATCCCACAGGTGGGATTAACAAGCTCTGGGTTTTAACACAATCAATTTGAAAACCAAGCCAATACAGGGGAATCTTTATATTCCATTACTATCACAAATGCCTACTGCAGTTTTGATTATTTTTGCATATTTCTTACTTACAAAATTTCCAACATTTCACTGAATTCCATTTTTTTAGTTTTCATATTATATTAAATTGGTTCTAATTTTTGGTATGACTGCAAAATTTTTCAATCATCACTATCATTTCACCTGTTTTAAAGTAAATGCATATGTAGATAGATGTGTACACATGAATATAATTTTACATTAATGTATCATTTATAATGATACATTTATTTATACATATAAAATGTATATTTACATATAATTTATAAATATATAATATACTATTTTATACATAATTTATGAATATATAATATATTTATACATATATGTGTGTAATGATACATTAATTTATAAATGATACTTTTATGTATCATTTCACCAACTCCCTTTAATGTCCTACCTTGGCAACATGTTAAATTGAAAAATTATGTTTCAACTCCTACCTCAACAGCACAGCTGAAGAATGCCATTTTAAAACCACATATCATTTTCAGTTTTTAAGAAAGAATATTTGATACTTATGGTATGAGAGACCTTGCAAATCATTTTAGTGTACCTCTTGAAATATTCAGGGCTATCCCATCTAAATATTCATGAACACTTTATCTCATAGTATTTTGAATCTTTCTTATGATCACACTTTCATGACTGACCTTCCAAAATTGTTTCATATTCTAAGGACTCTTAGTTTTTTTCAAAATGATTCTTGCTATTTAGGTCATAATTATTTTCATATATTGGTTTTTTTTTTTTACTTTTTTTTTTAATTTTAGTTGGAGCCACTAGCTATATGAAGTCAATCTGTAGTTTTAAAAGTTAATTCAGAATGAGCTTGGCAAAGTAAAAAAAACAAAAACAAAAAACATTACTTTTATCATTACCTCAAAAGGAGTAAATTGAATATATGAACTAAGACCCTGGCAAAAAGAAAAAGCAATGTTTGCTTTGGATTTGGATTTAGACACAATAATATTAACATTAGATATAGAGGACACCATTATAATTTGTCCTTTAAAAGTCTTTAATAACTCAATAAATATTCAGCATATCTGAGTGATATTTTCCTATTCAAGTTCAATTTGAGATGAACAAGCCATTTCACTTATAATTTTTTTGTTCATGTCCAAAAAATTTATACATATGTTTTAGACATCCCCAACCTCTAAACGTTGGAAAATATTCTGAACTAGACTTTACAAAATTCTACTGGGAGATGTCCAAATTGAATCTTAAAAAGTACAATTTTCTTTTCCTGATAGCACATTAGAACAGCAGAAATAAACAAATATAGTGCTTGCTTTCTGTTCACTGCCTCCCTCCCAGCCCATATTGCTATCCATCATAGAAATAAAACCATTGCTTCACTTAGCTGCTAATTCAGGTCACCTTTCTTGACTCCATATAAGTTCCTTAAATATTGAAGTTCAAAAATTAATTGGTAATAGATGGGGTCTCTGAGAAAAGTTCCTTGTCACAGATGTTCAAAATTTGCTCTCTTTGTCTAAGGACTTTGTATTAAGGCAAAACTTCTGATCTGAGCTCCAGAATTGGATAAAATATAGAATAAAGAACATAGAGAAGAACAAGGGCATATGTGAACTTCTACATGAAGAGAAAACCATAAGAAACGTACTGAATGAGCTGATATAACCAGATATTACACTGATGTAAATGAATCTCTACAGAAAATCACCAGAAATGTTTTATTTGCATTAGGGTTTGGTACAAATAAACTAATGTCCTATCATCCCAGGAACTTAAGGAAGATTAACTAAGCTTTTCTCAAAGCCTCCAAGTCTATAAAATACACATGGCCAAAATGTAACTTTCCATGAGAGTTAGCAATAGAAGGAATGACAAAGAACAGAAAACATTACTTCCAAAAATATAGAGAAAGAGAATTTTGTAAACTTTCAAGAATGAAAAATTTTGTGTTTCTTCCAATTCCAAGGAATGCATAAAGTATGTATCTATAATTTGGAAACGTCTTTTGGTATGAGTGTCCAGGGGAAGGTAATCTTCTTGAGGTGAATTTCATTTTGCCTTTGTCTTCCTAATGCATAGAATGGTATCTCATTTTGAGTCATGACTGCCACATGCCAAAGAGACATTAGAAAGTGGCAGGCACTTAATGCAAAAAATGTTGTTATCTGCTAGAAGATCTCCAAAAGTGCCAAATATCTTAAAATATAAGTATTCATGTTTAATATGCTTGGGTGTTTCTGAGTACTGTAGAATCAATTCAGAGGGTACAAAGAGAATAGATCTTCATGTTAAATCACCGTCTACTTCACTAAAGGAGGATGATTTTTCAGTTTTGTATGAAGGCTAGAGAGAATACAAAAGAACAAAGTGATCAAAAGTCTTAGAACTACCAAGCACACAGCCCATTCCAGACTGAGTCAATTATTTAGCAGGGTCCAAGAAGATTAGCTCTTATTGTGGCAGTTATGACTCTCTTAGCACTGAGAAAATTTATATATATATATATGTGTGTGTGTGTGTGTGTGTGTGTGTATGTGTGTGTATGTATATATACACATACATATATATATCACCTACTATGTATGTGTGTATATATACACACACATATATATCACCTACTATGTATGTGTGTATATATATATATACACACATATATATATATATATATATATATATATATCACCTACTTAGAACTAATGGGACTGATTAGAAAGAATTATGTAAAATGGAAAGCAGTTGAAGGTTCTGAAAAAAAAAACATAGAGAATGAGGGATGGGAGAAAAAGAATGCCGAATGTTTCCACCTAGGCAAAGGAGCTTGGAGTACAACCAAGGATCAACTACCCAGCAAAACTGACCATAAACTTTCGGGCAAGGCGATGATCATTCAATGAAAGAAGGGACTTACAGACCTTCATGATGAAAAGGCCAGAAATTAATGGAAAATTTGATCTTCAAATACAAGACTCAAAAGAGACATAAAAAGGCAAACAGGGAAAACACACACACATAAAACAAAACAAATCTTGTTATTCGATAAGGGCAAATGGTTTACATTCTTACATGGGAGGATGATGCCTGTCAATACTGAGAATTGTATAATTATAAAAATATTTAAAAGGGATATACATAGATAGAGTGTGTGGGTATAAATTGACTGTTTTGATGATTTTAAAAGGTTATATTAAGGAGTTAAAGAGGATAATGGGAGAAGAGGAAAAGAACAGTCAGAAAAGGGTAAATGATGCCACATGAAGAGGAATAAAACCATATTAGAGAAAAGGGAAAGAATGGAGGGAGATGAACATTGTAGGTACTTTACTCACATTGGTTTTGGTTGAAGAAGGGAATAGCATACTCAGTTAAGTATAGGAATCTAACATGAAGATATCCAAATAATTATTAGAGTAGAGGGAAAGATGGAGGGAGAAGAGCATTGTTGAGATTAACTCTCATTAGATTTGGTTCAAAGAGGGAATAACACACTTTGTTCAGTATAAAAATCTAACATGCCCTACAGGAAGTAGGAAAGGAAAGGGGGGAAAAGGTGGGTCTAGAAATGAGGAAAGAAGTAGTAAGGGGAAAGGGAAGGAAAAAGGGAAGGGGGGCTGACAGGGAGAGAACCTTGCGGGAGGCAGAAGTCAAAAGGAAAACTCATAAGGGGGGAAGGGAGAAAGTAGAAAAAACAGCATAAATAGGGAGAAGAAATAGGGTGGAGAGAAAGACACAGACAGTAATAATAACTGTGAATGTGAATGGGATAAACTCTCCCAAAAAAATGAGGTAGATAGCCGAAAGTTTTAAAAACCATGGTCCTACATTATGCTGTTTACAAGAAACACATTTGAAACACATGGTAAAGTTAAAAGACTGCAGTAGAAGGTATTATGCTTCAGCTAAACTGAAAAAAAAGCAGGAGTAGCAATACAAATCTCAGAAAAAAAGCAAAAGCAAAACCAAATGTAATTAAAAGACATGAGGAAGGAAACTATATCCTGCTAAAAGGCAACATTGACAATGAAGCAATATCATTACTAAACATATATGCACCAAGTGGTATAGTATCCAATTCTTAGAGAAGTTAAGGGAGTTAGCAAAAGAAGTAGATAGCAAAACTATACTAGTAAGGGGTCTCAACCATCATCTCCCTGAAGTTGATAAATCTATTATCAAAATAAACAAGAAAAAAATTAAGGAGGTGAAAAAGAATTTTAGAGAAGAATTTCGAAATGATGGACCTCTGGAGAAAAATTGAAGGGAGATAAACAGGAATATACCTTCTTCTCAGCAGTACATGGCACATACACAAAAATTGATTTTGTACTAGGGAATAGAAACCTCATAACCCACTGCATAAAGTCAGATCCTTTTCAGATCATGATGCAAAAAATTACATAAAATAAATGACCATGATTTATTATATATAATAAAGGACCACACAGGAAACAGTAGACTCAACATATATCAGCTACTTAGAACTGACAAGTCTGATTAGAAAGAATTATGTAAAATGGAAAGCAGTTGAAGGTCATGAAAACAACATAGAGAATGGGGGATGGGGGAAAACGATAGGAAAGACACAAAAGATCAGGAAAGATAGTATAAAAACTAATTGAGAAAAAAAATAATCTAATACAAAGAATGAGTTGGTCAAACAAGAAATAACAGAAACAACCAATAACTTCTTTCAAGAGAATGGCAAAGAGACAATATACCAAAACTTGTTAGCTGCAGCCAAAGCAGTTCTTAGGGGAAATTTTATATCTTTGAATACTTACATGAATAAAATGTAGAAAAGGTTGATTAAAGAATTGGTAATGCAACTGAAAAATGCTAGAAAAAGAACAAATTGGAAAACCCCAATTGACGTCCAAATTAGAAATACTGAAAAACAAAGGAGACATTAATCAAATTGAAATGATGAAAATTATTGAACAGCTAAATACAACAAAGAGCTGTTGTCATTAAAAAAATAAAAATAAATAAACCTTTAGCAAATTTGACTTAAAAAATAAGAAGATAAACAAGTTGCCAGCATCAGAAATGAAAAGTGTGGATTTATCTTCAATGAAGAGGAAATTAAAAAGAATAATTAGGAATTATTGTGCCCAATTGTATGAACGTAAATTTGACAACCTCAGTGAAAGGGATGAATATTTAGAAATGTAAAAGTTGTTCAGATTAACTGAAGAGGAAGTGAATGACTTCACCCAATCTCAGAAAAAGGAATTGACCAAGACATCAATGAAATCCCTAGGAAAAAAATCTCCAGGCCCAGATGGATTTACTAGTGAATTATATCAAACATTTAAACATTCTATCAAACTTTCTATCAAATAGTTGATTCTAATATTCTAAAAACTATTTGGGAAAATTAATGAAGGAGTCCTACCAAATTCTTTTTATGACACAAACATGATACTGATAACTAAATCAGGAAGAGATAAAATGGAGAAAGAAAATTACAAACCAATTTCTCTCACGAATATAGAGGTAAATTTTTAAATAAAATATTGTCAAAAAGACTACAGCAACTTATCACAAGAATAATACTCTTTGATCAGGTAGGATTTATTCCAGGAATGCAAGGATGCTTTAATATTAGGAAAACCATTAGTATAATTGGTTATATCAACAATAAAACTAGCAGAAACCACATGATTATCTCAATATATGCAGAAAAGGCTTTTGACAAAATACAACATCTATTCCTATTAAAAACACTGGAAAGTATAGGAATAAATGAAGTCTTCCTTTAAATTATAGGTAGCATCTATTTAAAGCCATCAGCAAGTATTATATGTAAGGGGGTAAGCTAGAAGCATTTCCCATAAGATCAGGGGTGAAACAAGTGTGTCCACTATCACCCCTCTTATTCAATCTGGTACTAGAAATGTTAGCAGTAGCAATTGATGAAGAAAAAGGAATCAAAGGAATCAAATTAGGCAAAGAAGAGACCAAGATATCACTCTTTGGAGATGAAATGATGATATACTTAGAGAATCCTAGAGAATCACATAAAAAAATAACTACTTGAAACAATAGAAAATTTGGTAAATTTGCAGGTTATAAAGTAAGCCCACATAAATCCTTGGCATTCCTGAATATTTCTAATGAAATCCAAGAGCAAGAGCGAGAAAGATACATCTCTTTTAAATTTGCTGTAGACATTATAAAATATTTGGATACCTACCTGCCAAAAAAAACCCAACAAAACAAAACCCAGGACCTATATGAACACAATTTCAAAACACTTTTCACACAAATAAAGTCAGATCTAACTAATTGGAAAAACATCAATTGCTCATGACAGGCTTGAGCTAATATAATAAAAATTACAATTTTAAATAAATTTAATTACATATTTAGTGCCATACCAATCAATTTAAAAAAAATACTCTATCAAGCTAGAAAAATAGTAACAAAATTCATTTGGAAGAACAAAAGGTCTATAATATCAAGGGAATTAATGTAAAGAAATGCTAGGGAAGGTTTACTAGCTATACTAGACCAATTTGTATTATAAAGCAGCAGACATCAAAACTACTTGGTACTGGCTGAGGAATAGAGAGGTGGATCAATGGAACTGATTGTGTACATGAGACAACAATCAATGACTATAGTAATCTACTGTTGAATAAACTTGACGACCCCAGTTTTGGGAATAAAAACTCATATTTGAAAAGAACTGCTGAAAAAGCTGTAATATAGTACTGCAGAACCTGGGCATAGACCATTATGTAAGACTGTACCAAAATCAAGTCTAAATGGTGGCATTATGTAGGTATAAAGGCTGGAAATCTAAGCAATCTGGCAAAGCAAAGAAGAGTGTACCTGTCAGATACATGGAGGAGAGGACTTTACGACCAAGAAGAATGAGAGAGCATTATACAATGCAAAATGCATACTTTTGATTACATTAAAGTGAAAAACTTAAGTACAAACAAAGCCAACCTAACCAAGATTAAAAAAAGAATTTTTACAACCTATGTTTCTGATAAAGGTCTCATTTCTAAAATATACAGATAAGTGAATCAAATATATAAAAATACAAGTCATTCCCCAATTGATAAATGGTCAAAGTATATGAAGAGGCAGTTTTCAGAGGAAGAAATTAAATATATGTATAAGCATATGAAAAAAATGCTCTAAATCACTATTGATTAGAGAAATGCAAATCAAAACAACTCTGAGGTACGACATCTCACCAGTCAGATTGGCTAAGATGACAAAACAGGAAAAATGACAAATGCTGAATAGTATATGGAAAAATTGGAAGACATGCATTGTTGGTGGAGTTGTGAACTGATTCAAACTTTCTGGAGAGCAATCTGCATCTATGCCCAAAGGGCTAAAAGTAATTTCATATGCTTTGACTAAGCAATACCACTTCTAGGGTTGTATCCCTAAAAGATCATAGAAGTGGGAAGAAGACCCATATGTACAAAAATATTTATAGCAGCTGTTTTTGGGTGGCAAATAATTGGAATCAAGGGGATGCCCATCAATTGGGGAATGACTGAAAAAGTTGTGGTATATTAATGTAATGGGATACAATTATGCTATTAGAAATGAGTAGGAGACAGACTTTATAATAGCCAGGAGAAACATATATATATACTGATGCTGAATGAGAACAGCAGAACCAGGAGAAATCTGTACATAATCACCCACACAACATATGTGTGATGACTAACTTCGGTAGACTGGGCTCCTCTGTAGCTGGAGCAATAAGAGATGGAAAAGCAATCAAATGCATTATATTATTATATTATATATTATAATGCAAGGTTATATGACAACTCCAAAAGACTCATGAGCAAAAAAGATATCCACATCCAGAGAAAGAGATGTGGAGTCTGAACGCAGATTGAAGCAAACAACTTGTTCTGGTTTTTTTTTCTTGTTTTGTTTTGTTCCTTCTTTCCCACTGATCATTCCATCAGTTATAATCTTTTTTTGCAACCTGACTAATGATTAATGTGAAGATATTTGTAGATACTATATTTGATTGCATGCTGTCATCATTTGGGGCAGGGAGAAGAGGGAGGGAGAAAAAAATTTGAAACTTAGGGAACTGTGGGAATGAATGTTGTAAACAATAAAAAACAAATTAATTATAAAAATATTGACAAGCAGAAATTATAGTTTTACTGCAAAATAAAGAAGTTCATCCTTCTATCTCTATTTTATTTGTGTTAGGGATAAAAATTGTACTTCCTCAATTGAAAAAAATTAAGTTACAATATCATCATCAGTCACTATTCAGTACGCTCTTAAGGGGTAGTGGAAAATACACAAGCCATCCACCCCTCAGTCACAAGTAATTTACAATTTTATCAGTCACTACTCAGTATCCACAGAGAATTATTTTCATGTTGACCTGAAATAGGCTTTCAGCTTCCCTGGTTCCCCTTCCATGGTCCCAGATCCTACCGTGATTCACCAAACTGTCACTTGGGTTCAAAGGCAGACAGATCCCAGCTCTTTGTCCACCTCTCCATGCAGTTCTGGTTATACACTATAGCTCACAGTGTCCCTTCCACCTTAAAATCCTTCACAATCTCTGTTCCTTGGAAGTCAAGGCTTAACAAATCCACAAACAGAAAAAGTACTGACACCACCATCATGCTTCCTCTGGCATCTCTGGCTGGCCTTCAGAAATCTTTGGCAGCTCTGGCTGGTCAAAAGTCTTCAGCAGAAATTTCAGTTGGTTCTCAGAATCAAAATGACTATATCTACATTCTTAAAATAAAAATCATTCTCTCCAGCCTGGGCCTCTCTTCCTCATCCTCCAGAACCTAGTTGCAAGAAGATCCTGAAATTCTAGCTAGGGCTTCTCCTTATATACCTATTAGCACTTCCCTGTTCTGCTCCTTCCTATTACATCAGCAGCTTCCTGCTATGTCAGCAACAGGGATTCATACCTTTTGTTTATTAACAAAGGCTTGACCTCTCTAATTTCAAACTAGGTGCTAAGTACTTGTTAGCTTTGTCCAATACAAAGAGATCAAATTACATTACTATTGCAGCTAGAAGCATTTCCAATAATTTCAGGGGTGAAAAAGGATGTTCATTATCACCTTGTTATGCAATTTGGCACTAGAAATGTTAGCTGTAGCAATAAGAGAGGGAAAAGCAAACAAATGCATTATATTAGGCAAACAAAAGACTAAGCTATCAATCTTTGCAGATGATATGATGATACACTTAGAGAATCCTAAAGAATCAAGTAAAAACTCTACTTGAGATAATAAATAAATTTAGCAAAGTTGCAGGATATAAAATAAAGCAACATAAATCCTCAGAATTCCTATATATTTCTAACAAAGCCCAACAGAAAGAAGTAGAAAGAGTAATTCCATTTAAAGTTGCTGTAGGTCAAGATGACAGAGTAGAAACAGGACCTCCACATGCCTCCAGCTCTCACCACCTACAATTCATGTAAAAGGGGACTCTGAACAAACTCTGGAGCTACAGAACCCACAAAATGACACAGAGAACCTAACGTCCCACTGAGGACAGCCCAGCAGTATTGCAGGAATCAGCCAGCACAGCGTTCTGGGAAATGAGCTCAGCTCCACAACGAGGTTTTATCCCCAGGGTGGGCTTGACCAGCCACTGGCTAGAGGGACTCCAGATCAATATCAGCTGTGTCAGTCCAGAATTATCAACACATAGATACTAAGGACAAAGTGAGAGGTCAGGCAGTCTGGACTTTGGGACCAAGTACTTGGGAGTGTTTTGGCTCTTGCCCCTGGGGCAAGAAGCCACTGAGGGCTATGGTGCAGCCACCACTACGTGGCAGGTTCAGCTCCTGGCATGTACAGTGTAGGGGACCAGTCTGAGGGGTAATCACTCTTACATTAAAATGCTTGGATCTGGATTGCAGTCTGTGGTGGAGGTCCTGGGGTGTGTGACCAGCTTGCCAGAGCATGGAGAGGCTTCAGAAAGGGCACCCAACTAATACTTCCAGCAGCTGAGAAAACCCCAGCATTTGGTATATTAGGTAAAAAGCTCCCCTGACTGGTAGCAGATTCCTCCTTTGTCAAAAAGCCCAAAAGTCAAGTAATGGAGTGGCAACATGACCAGGCAAAGGAAGCAAGGCAAACAGAAGAATCCAAAATTAGACTCTTATATTGAGGACAAAAAGGATCAAACATGGAACAGGAGGAAGACATTGAAGTCAGAACTCCTGCACCTAAAGCTTCAAAGGAAAATACTAGCTGGTTACAGGCCATAGAGGACCTTAAGAAGCAGATAACAGAAGTGGAGGAAAAATTGGTAAGAGAAATGAGAACGATGCAAGAAAATTATGAAATAAGAGACAACAGCCTGCCTGAGGAAAATAAAACCTTAAGAAATAGACTAATTCAAATGGCAAAAGAGGCTCAAAAAGGCAATGAAGAGAAGAATGCCTTAAAAACCCGAATTTGCCAGATGGAAAAAAAACATCTCAAAATCTCACTGAGGAGAATCATTGCTTCAGAATTAGATTGGAACAAATGGAAACTATTGACTTTATGAGAAATCAAGATGCTGTTAAACAGATCCAAACAAATAAAAGAATAGAAGGCAATATGAAATACCTCATGGGAAAAACATCTGACCTGGAAAACAGATATAGGAGAGATAATTTAAAAATTATTGGACTACCTGAAAGCCATGATCAAAGAAAGAACCTAGAAATCATCTTCCAAGAAATCCTCAAGGAAAACTGCCTTGATGTTTTAGAACCAAAGGGCATAATAGAGGTTGAAAGAATCCACCAATCACCTCCTGAAAAAAGATCCCATTAAGAAAACTCCTAGGAATATTTTATCCAGGTTCCGAAATTCCCAGATCAAGGAGATAATATTACAAGTAGCCAGGAAGAAACAATTTGATTATTGTGAAAACACAATCAGGATAACTCAGCATCTGACAGCTTCTACACTGAGGGATGGAAGAGCCTGGAATATGATATTCCGGAGGTCAAAGGAGCTGGGATTAAAACCAAGAAACACCTTCCTAGCAAAACTGAGTTTCATGTTTCAGGGGAAAATATGGTCATTCAGTGGAGTAGAGGACTTTCAAGCATTCTTGATTAATCAAACAGAGTTGAATAGAAAATGTGACATTCAAATACAAGAAGCAAGAGAAGCATGAGAAGGTAAACAGGGAAAAGAAACCATAAGGAACTTATCAAAGTTGAACTATTAATATTCCTACACGAAAAAATGATAATTGTAACTGATGAGACTTTTCTCAGTATGAAAAAGTTGAAGAGACTATATATATATATATATATATATATATATATATATATATATATGTCTATATCAGAGGGTATACAGGTATTTGAATACATATATGAATGTGTGTATATATGTTTCTAGGTATATATAGAGAGAGATAAAAGGTACAGGGCCAATTTAATAGGAAGGGATGGTACTTAAAAGGTGAAATTTAGAGGTGAGAGAGGAATATAATGAGAGGAGATGGGGAGAAACAGAATGGGTTAAACTATCTCATATAGAAGAGGCAAGGGAAAATGGTTATAAAGGAGGAGAAGAATAGGAAGGCAAAAGGGAATAGGTCAACCTTATTCTCCTTGAATTTGGCTCAGGGAGGGAATGAATTATACACTAAATAGGGTATCTCACCTTAAAGGAAAGTAGGGGGGAAGGGGATGAGAGTGGGGATGATGGAAGGGAGGGCAGGCTATGGGAGAGGGAAGTTGGAAGTACTTAATTTTGAAAAGGGATGGAATTAAAGTAGAGAATAGGACAAGTGGGAGGTGGGATAGGAGGGAGTGAAATATATCTACTATGTCAATGTTTTGCATTACCTACACATGTACAAGCTATACTGAACTGCTTATCTTCCCAATAAGGGTGGGTGACAACACAGGAAGGGAATGAATCTGGAATTCAAAGTTTTAAAATCAAATTTTACATATACGTATGTAGATATCTATATCTATAGATAGATAGATAGATAGATAGATAGATAGATAGATAGATGATAGATAGATAGATAGATAGATAGATAGATAGATAGATAGTTATTAATACTATTTTACATGTAATTGGAAAATAAGCTATACAGGTGCTGGGGCATAAAGATCCACGATGCTCTACTGAAAAGTCGAAGTGGGTATGATAGAAGATATGGGATATAGCAGATTGGAGGAGGGGACATGCTGTGGGACTGCTACTTTGGGGCAGTGGGTAGGGGAACATGGTAGAAAATTGGTAACTCAAAATTTGGCAGATATGAATGATGTAAATCAACATTTAATAAAGCATTTGAAAAATTTAAAAAATGAAAATATAAAGTTACTGTAGTCTTTATAAAATATTTGGGAGTCTATCTGCCATAACAAACCCAGAAGCTATATGAACAGTTACAAAATACTTTTCTCACAAATAAAGTCAGATCTAAATAATTGGAAAATATCAGTTGTTTATGGTTAGGTCAACCTAATATAATTATAATGACAAACTTACCTAAATTAATTAATTTATTTATTGCCATACCAATAAAACTACCAAAATTATTTTATAGAATCAGAAAAATGGTAATAATAAAATTAATCTGGAAGAACAAAAGGTTCAAAATATCAAGGGAATTCACAAAAAGAATGCTAAAAAGGTGGCCCAGTCATAACAGATTTTAAACTGTATTATAAAGCATCAGTCATCAAAACTAGTTAGTCTGACTGAGGAATAGAGTAGTGAGTAAATGGAATAAATTAGGTACACACGACATAGTAGACAATGAGTATAGTTATCTGCTATTTGATAAACCCAAAGACTACAGTTGCTGGGATAAGAACTCACTTTTTGACAAAAAATACTGGGAAAACTGGAAAATAGTATGTCAGAAACTGGGCAATATCTTACAACAGATACCAAAATAATGTATAAATGGGTTCATGATCTAGATATAAAGGCTGATACTGTAAGCAATCCGGGAGAGCAATGAATAGTTTACCTATTAGATTTATGGAGAAGGGAAGAATTTATGTCCAAGTAGGAGATAGAGAGCATTACAAAATGCAAAACAGATAATTTTGACTACATTAAATTGAAAAAAAAATAATTTGTACAAACAAAGCTAATGTAATAAAGATTAGGAGGGAATTGGGAAATTGGGAAAGAATTTTTACAACCAGCATCTCTGATAAAGGTGTCATCTCTAAAATATACACAGAACTGAGTCAAACATATGAAAATACAAGTCATTCCCCAATTGATAAATGGTCAAAGGATATTAAAAGGCAGTTTTCAGAGGAAGAGATTAAAGATATCTATAATTGTACTAAAAAATGTTCTAAATCACTGTTGACTAGGGAATGCAAATAAAAATACCTCTGAGCTACTACATCTCACCTGTCAGATTGGCTAAAATGACAAAACAGGAAAATGATAAATGCTGGAGAAGATGGGGGAAAATTGCAACACTAAAGCATTGTTGGTGGAGTCGTGGAATGATCTAGTCATTGTGGGAAGCATTTTGCAACTATGCCCAAAGGGCTATAAAAATGTGCATACCCTTTGACTCAGTCACCACACTTCTAGGACTGTAACCCAAAGAGATCATACAAGTGGGAAAAAACTCATATGCAAAAAAACATTTAGAGCATTTCTTTTTGTGGTGGCAAATGATTGGAAATCCAGGGGAAGTCCTTCAATTGTGGAATGTCTAAACAAGTTGCGGCATATGAATGTAATTGAATTCTTTTATGCTATAAGAAATGAGGAGCAGGCAGACTTCTAAATAAACTGAAAAGATTTATATAGACTGATGCTGAGTGAGGAGAGCAGAACCAAGGGAACATTGTGCAAAATTACAGACACACTGTATCTGTGATGACTAACTTTGGTAGACTGGACTCCCCTCCACAATGCAAGGCTATAAGACAACTCCAAAACACGCAGGATGGAAGGGGCTATCCACATCTAGAGAAAGAATGACAAAGTCTGAATACAGATTGAAGCAAACTACCTGCTTCCCTTTTGTATTGTTTTGTTCCATCTTTCTTGTTGTTTATTCCATTGGTTATAATACTTCTGTACAAAGTTACCAGTATTTAATGTGAAGGTATTTGTAGAATCTATATTGAATTGAATGCCACTTTTAGGGCAGAGGTGGGAGGACAAGTAAGGGGGAAAAGTTTGGACCTCAAATGCTTGTGGAACTGAATATTGTAAACTAAAAGTAAATAAATAAATAAATAAACAAATAAATAAATAGAAAGATAGAGGAATGAATGAATGAAAAAGGAAGGAAAAAATAACACCTTAAAAAACAGATTAATCCAAATGGCAAAAGAGGTCCAAAAAGCCAATGAGGAGAAAGATGCCTTTAAAAAGCAAAATTGACCAAATAGCAAAGGAGGTCCAAAAGCTCACTGAAGAAAATAATTCCTCCAAAATTAGAATGGATCAAATGAAAGCTAATGACTTTATGAGAAATCAAAAAATTATGAAATAGAACGTAAAGAATGAAAATATACTAGACAATGTGAAATATTTCATTAGAAAAAACACTGACCTGGAAAATATATCTAGGAAAAAAAAATTTAAAATTACTGGACTACCTGAAAGCAATGATCAAAAAAATCCTCAATATCATCTTTCAAGAAATTATCAAGGGAAACTGCTCTGGTATTCTAGAACCAGAGAGTAAAATAGAAATCGAAAGAATCCACTGATCACCTTTTTAAATAAATCCCCAAAGGAAAACTCCTAGGAATACTCTAGGCAAGTTTCAGGGTTTCCAGGACTAGGAGAAAATATTCCAAGCAGTCAGAAGGAAATAATTTGATTATTATGGAAATACAATCAGTATAACAAAAAACCTAGCAGTTTCTACATTAAGGTATCACAAAATTTGGCATATAATATTCCTGAGGTCAGAGGAGCTAGGATTAAAACCAAGAATAGTCTACCAAACAAAACTGAGTATAATACTTCTCAGGGGTGGGGAGGATATTCAATGAAAGAGGAGAATTTCAATCATTCTTGCAGAAAAGACCAGAGATTAATAGTAAATTTGACTTTCAAATTCATGACTCAAGAGAAGCATGTAAAGGTAAACAGGAGAGAGAGATATTAAGGTACTTATTAAAGTTGAACTCTTTCCATTATGACATGAAAAAGATGATATTTGTAACTCATGGGACCTTTCTCATTATTAGGGTAGCTGGAGGAAATAGATGATAGATAGATAGATAGATAGATAGATAGATAGATAGACAGACAGACAGACAGATAGATAGATGCCACAGGGTAAGTTCATTATGAAAGACTGATATCTAAAATATAAAATTAAGGGGTGAGAGAAGAATATATTGGGAGAATAAGAAAGTGAGAGATAGAATGGTTTAAATTATCTCACATAAAAGAGGCTGAAAATACCTGTCACAATAGAGGGCAAGAGGGGGGAGTTGAGAGGGAATGAGTGAACCTTACTCTCATTGGATTTGGCTTTAGCAAGGAATAACATTCACATTCACCTGGGTATCTTACCCTACAGGAGAATAAGTGGGGAGAGAGATAAGGGCGGGGGGATTATAGAAACCCCCTTCTATAATTGCTAGTTTGGGGCAGGGGATAGTCAGAAGCAAACACTTTTGAAAAGGAACAGTCAAAGAAGAAAATACAGTAAGTGCGGAGTGGGATAACATGGGAAAAAATTACGTAACTCAAAGTTTTAAAAACAAATGTAAAAATTCATTTCTATGTGCTACTGGGAAATAAGATGTACCGGCAATGGGGTAGAGAAATCTATCTTGCCCTACAAGAAAATAAGCGGTAAGGTGATAAGGGTGAGCATGATAGAATGGAGGGTAGTCTGGAGTAATGGGCAATCTGAATGCACACCTTCTTAAGGTGCAGAGGGAAGGGGAGAGATGAGGAGAATATTCCAAACTCAAAATCTTGTGAAAGTGAGTGCTGAAAAGTAAAAATTAATGAATTATTAATTAAAATGAACATTTTTTTAAAAAAATAGTATTTAAGAATGGGATTTATCTTTCTGTACCACCATTTTAAATGGTTTTCTCTTGGAAATAGTTTTCTCTTGACAAAGGTTAAGCATTCCCATTCTACAGCAAAATTCAACACTTGGGTACAATTAATTAAGTATACAAATTTAGGTTTGTGGGAAAAATATCTAGCATTTTTTGTAAGCAGTCATGCCAAAATGAGACAAAAATGAGATATAACTGCCAAGAATGTTGATTTTTTCTGTATTTCATTTAAAAAGAATAATTTCCTGAATGAGGGAAGTGGTAATTCCAAGGTAGTCTTCCTAACTGGGAAAATGTGGAGCACTGTGTTCAGTTTTAGGCCCCATGAATTTGGAAAGGCATAGATAAGATAAAATCTGTTCAGAAAATTGTGACTAGTACCATAAATGAAATTAAATAATCGTGTATCTACTTTTGATATATTTTGTGTTCACTAACATGTGTACATCATAACTTCCAAAGTAATTTAAGCTGCTTAAGGGCAGGGACTATTATTATTTTTGTTTGATTTTCCTCAGGGTCGTGTACAATGATTATCATATTGTATATTTGTAACAGTTTTTCCTATAACCAAACTATGTTTTCCCATCTATCCTTTTCACTTTGACTAGAATAATCTCCCATGTGTACTGATGTAGTGATAGGATTTCTCTGTTTAAAAATCTTCAGAAACTACTAAAGACTAAAGTTCATAATTATTGGTCTGGCATTCAAGGTCTGAACATTTGTCATTTAACTTCTTCTCCAGTCAGTACTGATTTATATTTTACATACTTGTTATGTCATAATCTACTATAACGCACCTTCACACTCCTAATTTATTGCTGGTATTATTCCCTGTGCTTGAAATGCCTTATTATGGCCCATTTTGTCTATTAGCACCTAGGCAATGAAGTGGATAGAGCACTGAGCTTATAAGGAGCACATCTGAGCTCAAATCTCACTTTGAATATTTCCTAGTTCTGACACCTGAGGCAAAGCATTCACCTTTGTTTACCAGTTTCCTTAACTCTAAAATGGGACAATCAAATGAAATTAGCACAGTCCTAGAATAAGCACAAATTCTTATTCCCTTCCCTTTTTCCCTCTATTGAAACCCTGCCCACCCTTTAAAGCAGTGGTTTCAAACTAAAAACAAAAATGAAAGCAACTAAACCATGATAAGGATGATTACAGACTGAAAGATAACTTAAGAACCACATATTCATATTTTATTTTATTTTATTTTTTGTTAAATATTTCCCAAGTATATATGCTAAGGTAGCAAGAGAATGCTGTTCTCGAGAGCTAATGCCCAATAAGCAATCTGTGTCCTGAGCTTAGTATAACAACAATCCTCTGTTCTCACCCTCTAAATGATCTCACTCACTGACCAAATCACATCATTATTGCTTTGCTTTGACCAGGATCAGGTTTTCTCTGAACTCAAGAAAGCATATACAATATTCATGGTCATGGTCATTAAACCCTTTTATGAACCAAACCTTTTTTTTTCTTTTGCTGTTACCCAGTCACAGCTGTAGTTCACTGTGCAGCCATTGATATAAGTATGGAGATTTCCCCACACTGACTCAGGGTACACACACACCCACACTAGGGGCTGGGGTCAGGCATGCATCCTTGCATGTACGCCATTTTCCTCACTTTGAAATTAAACTTCTGTTTTATTCCTGATTCTTCTATCTCTAGCGTGATATATACAGCCCTGGCCACATATATGTTAGAAGCTGATTCTGTCCAGTTAACACATATCAAGCTGGTTTGGGCAGAACTTGGCAGAATTAAGCTGAAATTGATTGTAGGGCATCGTGATTGACATCTCTGCTTTAAAGAATATTCTGATTATTATATTGTATGATATTTTTTCCCTCTCATCTAATATTACAAGTTTTATTCCTCTCAAAGTTATGTTACATTATTTTCTATTATAGGATGTGAGAGAGGGTCTGGACCTGTGATTTTATTAGTTTAGGAAACTGAAAGATTGGGAAACTCCCTCTACCAATATCAAATAAATCCCCCACAGCTTATATTCTAAATTGCATGAGGCATTGATCATTGTGATTACTTGTTCAAGGTCACACAACTGGAATGTTTCATATTCTGGACTTTGACTAAGATTTTTCTGGCTGCAGGCTAGCTTTATGTTCATTACACTTTGGTTCCTGTCATGCCCTTTAGTCATGGTGCATAGCTGTTCTTGGTGGAGAGATTTTTAATTCCAACAATAAATGAATAGCTGTCATGTTGACTGCTGAGTTTTGCATGAGGCCAAATGATATTTAGCCCATATAGAAACATTTTCCATTGCACTTGTGTGAGTTTATGTGCGTATACATAATATGTATAATTGATATCATCTTGCTTGCCTTGTCAAAGTTTGCAGGAGTGAGGAGAAAGGGAAAAAAATTGGAAGTCAATTATTTTGCATGTATGATATTAACTGATATAGAATGAACAAAACGAGAAGAGTAAGATGAACATTATCAGGATGATTAACTGTGGATGATTTCACCATTCTCAGCAATACAATTATCCAAAATAATTTCAAGGGATTTATAATGAAAAATGCTCTCCACCTCCAGAGAAAGAACTGATGGAATCTCAATTGAGATTGAAGCATAATATTTTTCACTTTCTTTTTCTTCTTTCTTTCACATGAATAATATGGAAATATGTTTTGAATGAATGCATGTTTGTAACCCATATCAAATTGCTTATTTTTCAGGGAGAGAAGAAGAGAAGGCAGAAGAAAAGGAATTTAGAAATCTTAATTTAAATAAAAAGGGCAGCTAGTTGGCACAGTGAATAGAGCACTGGTCCTGGAGTCAAGAGGACCTGAGTTCAAATCCAGCCTCAGACACTTAACATTTACTAGCTATGTGACCTTGGGTAAGTCACTTAACCCCAAATGCCTTACCTTTCCTCTGGAAAAAAAGAATGTTAAACATTGTTTTTCTCTATGCAATTGGGAAAAAATAAAATGGTAATAAAAGAAACAAAGAATAACTTTAAAATAAGAAAATAAAATGGATTCTGACTTATTTATAAATTGCTTTTACCTATTAAATGATAAAATGTGATTAAGGACTTTGCCTTATTAAAACATTGACATTGAGCAGTGTTATTCAGTTGCAGTTGTTGATGGTGGTGGTGGGTTGGTTGGGTTGGGGGCAGGAATGTTCAAGAGTCTCCTTTAATGCATTTTTGTGAATTCTCAGGTATAGAAACTGCTTCCAGAAAGACACTGGTTCTCATCTGTAACATACATTTTTTGGAGGGGGAAAGGCAAGATAATTGAGGTTAAGTGATTTGCCCACGTTCACACAGCTAATAAGTGTATCAAGTGTCTGAGGCTGAATTTGAACTCAGGTCCTACTGACTCCAGGGACAGTGCTCTATTCACTGCATCACCTGGCTACCTCATGTAACATACATTTTAAAGAATTATCTGAGGATAGTAGAATATTTGTCAGAGGCAGGACTAGAACTCAAGTCTTCCTGCCTGGCCCTCAGTCTAGTTTGTCATCATCCCTCTATTTGAATATAAGAAAAGTATTTATGTGTAACTGGATCTGTCCTTCTTGAAATGGAGAAAAGGAGTCAAACACTTGAAATAGTTGCTTTGGAAAATGTCATCATGTCATTGAACAATAGGAAATAATGACAAATGCTCAGGCAATGGATTGCTCCGATGAAGACCCAATCCTCTCAGTTTCTCTCAGTATCAGGAATTGCAAGGTTGAGAGAAATTTTTTTAAAGTTTGAATATTTATCTACATTAAAAGATATCTCAAAGCCTTTTAAATTGCATCAGCCATTGATAGATATAGATTATTTTTTCAGAGTGTATATGCAGTTTCATTGCCTATTATTCAGTCATAAAGTGGGATCATTTGATTTTTTTCTTCTCTTTGTCAACTTTATCACTCATATTTGACTTGTAACAAGAATAGAGTTAACTGAAGCATCAAGGGAGACATCTCCTATCAGGCAAAGGGAAATCTAATTTTCCTCTTGAGAACTACTAAGATTCAGAACAATTGAAATAAAGCCAAAAAAATTCAGAAAGTCTGTAAGTCAAGAGAAAAGTCAAGAAATTAAGCTAGGAAAATGGCTAGAAGTAAGAAAAGAAAAGCATCCCTTACATTGGAAAAATAGAAAAAGTAAGATTGTTGCAACATAATAGGAATGGTAAAAAATGATTAAAATTATGCAGCAAATAATCTCTAGACATAGTTATTCCTCCATTTTTCTCCTCCCTTTAAGTGACAAATTTCTAGAATAAGAAATCCATGCCTACTCCGTCCACTTCCTCTACTAAGCACTTGCTCTTTAAGCCCATGGAATTGGTTTCCATACCAACTGATCTACTCAAGCTGTGCTCTCTAAGATCACTATCTCATCTTTTTTTTATTGCCAAAGCCATATTTAAGTCCTTATGCTCCTGATATCTCTTAGCATTTCACATTGTTGTAGCACTTCCAGTTGCTTTATCACAGCTTGAATTCTGACAACTACATATAGAAGAATTCACCTTTCCCTCTCTGAACACTTTTCACTTTTTTGTTTCCTCATCCTCCTTATACTGCTGGTGTTCCCTCCATGATCTTCTCTACTGCCATGGATTCAAATATAACTTTTTCTGTAAATAAAATTAAAATTTATTTCACAATCCTCGATTTCTCTACCGCAGGAGTACCAAATTCCATTAGAGATGCATGCCTGCTGGTCATGTATTGACTTAGAAAATCAAAAAGTAATCTATGGTGTATCATATTTTTATTTTGTTAGACATTTCCCAATGACATTTTAGTAAGGTTTGGGCAGTACTCAGAAGGACTCATGGGGTCTGTGAATTTGATGGAATCTCCACTCTATGGAATTCCAAGTCTATATTCACAATTGCCTTCTGTAAATTTTCGCCAGAATCTGCTTCTTACCCAAAACTTCTTAGGTCCAAAAGCATTTTTGTTCCAAAAATTGTTCTCTCTATGCCTCCCTATCATCTTGGCTGAAAGGTATGAATTAGTACTTTTGGCACAGTGGATAGAACTCTAAACTATCAGTTTAAAAGACCTGAATTCAAATCCTGCATTAAACACTTAGTAGGTTTGTGACACTTGACAATTGATTTAATATCTCTCAGATTGAGTTTCCTTTTTTGTAAGTTGGTGAAAATAATTGCACATACCGCGTAGGGTTGCGGTGAGGATCCGATTATGTATGTGAAATACTTTGGAACCGAAAATCACTCCATAAAGGTCAGATACACTTCTTCTTGTTATCACGATCGGTTGTTGTCTTTTCAATTTTAGTTCCACAACATGTTTCAAGTATCATTCTGCACTTTCACTACTGTGAAACACCATACTTCCAGACCCCATCTTCTCTCACAATAGATTAATATCTATGATGTGCCATCCTGACTCTAATAGATTTACTTTCTAACAGTTCCCTTTCCTTGATGTGTGAGTATTCTTATTAATTAATTTCTTTGATTGCCACATCTAAAACTTCTAGTAACTTCATATATTAAAGTACAAAGTCTTTATTATGAAATTTTAAACCCTCCACAATCTGCCTCCAACCTAGTTTTCCAGAATTCTTTTTGCCAAACCATTGTGTTTGTCTGAACTTGGTATTAAATATTTATGTTGACTCTGGATTAGCTTCGACTCCTGACATCTTGCAATACTTCTGAGCAATAATTTAAATAATTTTCCCAAAACTCCTCCATTCCCTTGACTGGCTTCCAACCTTCATGGTAATCTTTGCTTCAACTCCCAAACTTTTTCAGTAAAATTCACCTACCATCCACAATTCCAATGCTAATAATATGGAAGAAACTAAGAAGACAGTTAAAACCATTTTCAATCTGTTTCCCATCTATCTTCCCAGATTGAATACCTTCATTGTCTATACATAGCTTCTAGTCCACACTATTTGCCCTTCTGTGTATTCAGCATCTCATCTACCGTAATAATGCCCATGAAAATGCTTCTCCCCCTCCCACTCCTTAATCCTAGAATGTACTTCTTACTTGCTCTTCTTCCAGAGACCCTTAGTTTCATTCCAAGATCACTTCAAGTACTTTCTCCTACAAAGAACTTATTCTGACCCCCAAGAGATTGCTACTGCTCTCCACCATCCAAACCTAATATAATACTTTGTATTTGCTTGGTATGTATTTTGAATAATATTTTCTTTATGGTAGGACCTTGAACATAAATATAATACATATAAAATAAAAATTTTAAAATAATTATGAAATAAAACAAAAGTTGTCAGACTTGTATGACTAATGACAAGGGATTTAGATGCATGAAAACAAGATAACTTCCAGACAAATCATATTCCACAGTATATATTAGGAGAAATCATGCCATGTTTTGGTAACAGCGGTAGCTTAACACATACAGAACTACTAATTAGGTATTACTAAATTAGATTAATTTATCAGTAACAAATGATGTGCCAGAAGAATCCACAAAATATTCTTAACTTCTATTTTGCCATTCCAGCCAATTGACTCTTCTTTGTTATAACACCTCTTCTGGTGTACCTTATCGTGTTGACCAACTCTCCTTTCCCAAAATTCCCCTCTCAATTGTATTTTTTTAATCAAAAGAATGAAATGAAAATGCATGGAAAATGTACAAAGCTTTAGAAACTGTTCTCACTTTTGGTTTCATTTAAAATTTTGATGTACTCTCTCTATACAACCAAGCAGAGAAACATGTGCAGGTGTTCATGGCATACATTTTTTTCTGATTAATCATAGCAATGAGTTATATACATACAACACATGTACACACAGCTAAAATCAATTTTTATAATTTTATATCAATACAAAAGGAAACCAGAGAGAATATCACTCCTTAATTAAAAATGGCTCTAAGCTAATAAAGCCATATTACTTGGCAATAGGGAATTTTTTCCCCATTGCTATAACTTAAACAGTTTTAGATTCATTTCTCAACTAAAATTCAGATTCTCATGCTATGTGCAGTCCATACTGGAATATGGATAGATAGACAGACAGACAGAAAGACAGATAGACAGATAGACAGACAGACAGACAGACAGACAGACAGACAGACAGATAGATAGATAGATAGATAGATAGATAGATAGATAGATAGATGAT